>NC_081369.1:2965354-3267438 GCF_030684315.1 Stegostoma tigrinum
ACAACTACTTTACAGGAAGAAGGATGCTTATAGACAGTTTAGGGAACAAGGATCAGAAAAGGCTCTACAGGGATGCAAGTTAGCCGGAAAGGAGCTGAAGAAAGGTTTTAGGATAGCTATAAGGTGCCATGGAGAAAATCTTGGCACATAGGATCTAGGAAAACTCCAAGGCTTTTAGACGTATGTGAGGAATAAGGGAATGACCAGAGAAAGGGTAGGGCCAATCAAGGATTGTAGAGGGAATTTGTGCACGGACCCTGAAGAGATAGGAGAAGTCCTGAATGAATATTTTTCTTCCATATTCACAATGGAGAGGGACCTAGTTGGATAGGATAACAATGTGAAACAGGCTGGCAGGCTAGAGAAGGTCGATGTTAATAAGGAAGATGTGCTAGAAATTTTGAGGAAATTGAAGATAGGTAAGTCCCCCGGGCCTGGTGGGGTTTATCTAAGGATTTTATGGGAAATGAGGTAAGAGATCGCAGGGCCTTTGGCGATGATCATTTCACCCTCACTGTCCATGGGTATAGTGCCTGAAGATTGGATAGTGGCAAACGTCATTCCTTTGTTCGAAAAAGGGAATAGGGATAAGCCAGAAATTACAGACCAGTTAGTCTTACATTCGTGGTGAGCAAATTATTAGAATGGGCGCTGAGAGATAAGGTTTATGATCAGTTGGATAGCCAGAGTTTGATTCGTGATAGTCAGCATGGATTTTTGAGGGGTAAATCATGCCTCACAAACTTATTGAATTTTTTGAAGAGGTGACCAAACATGTGGATGAAGGTAGAGGAGTGGCTATGGTACACGTGGATTTAGGTAAGGTGTTTGATAAGGTTCTCCACAGTAGGCTCATGCAGAAAGTAAGGAGGATTAGACAGGGGGAAATGTGGCAGCTTAGATTCAGAATTGGTTGACCCTTAGAAGACAATGGGTAGTAATGGATGAAAAATATTCAACATGGTGCATAGTTATGAGTGTTGTACCAAAAGGATCTGATCTGGGTCCTGTTCTATTTGTGATTTTTGTAAATCATTTGCATGTAGGAGCAGAAAAGTGGATTAGTAAGTATGCAGATGATACAAATGGTGACTCGGGTTGTGGACCGTGCAGACGTCTGTTCTGGGTTACAAAGGGACATTGAGAGGATGCAGAGCTGGGCTGAGAAGTGGCAAATGGAGTTTGACCCTGAAAAGTGTCAGGTGAATCATTTTGGAAGGACAAATTTGAAAACAGAATACAAGGTTAACAGAAAGATTCTGGGCAGTGTGGAGGAGCAGAGGGATCTTGGAGTTCATGTCTACAGTCCTCTGAAAGCTGCCACCCAGGTGGATAGAGTTGTTAAGAAGGTGTATGATGTGTTAGCTTTCATTAATAGAGGAACTGAGTTCAAGAGCCATGGAGTTATGCTCCAGCTATACAAAAGCCTGGTTCAACCACATCTGGAGTATTGTGTCCAGTTCTGGTCGCCTCATTACAGGAAAGATGTGGAAGCGTTGGGAAGGATGCAGAGGAGATTTGCCAGGATGCTGCCTGGAGTGGAGAATAGGTTTTACGAGGAAAGGTTGAGAGAGTTAGGGCTTTTCTCTTGAGAACTACGGCGAATGAGAGGAGACCTGATAGAGTTATACAAAATGATCAGAGGTATTTATAGAGTAGACAGCCAGAGACGTTTTCCTGGGGTGAAGGTAGCTATTATGAGGGGACATAGATTTAAAGTGAGTGGAAGTAGATATAGGGAAGACATCAGAGGTAAGTTCTTTACTCAGAGAGTGGTAGGGGAGTGGAATGTATTGCTGGAGAGGGTAGTCGAGTCGGCCTCATTAGGGGCATTTAAGCAGCTATTAGATAGGATGATAGTGTAAGGTAGGAGTTGAGGTTAGATAGAACTTAGGTTTAGGGTAAACGTTTGGCACAACATTGTGGGCTGAAGGGCCTGTACTGTGCTGCACTGTTCTTTGTTTTATTGATGAGGCCACTTTTAGATGACTGCATAAAATTGTGGTAGCCCTTCTGTTGAAAGGATTTTATTAGACGCGAGAAGGTGAATAAAAGATTTACTAGGATGTTGCCCAGACTGGATTATTTGTGCTTTCCGGGGAGGCTGGGGCTTTATAGCCTGGGGTATCAGAGGCTGAGAATGACCTCATAGTGGATCGTAAAATCATGAGGGGCATGGACAGGGTGAATAGCTGAGGTTTTCTTCCTGGAGTGGGGGCGTTAGAAACTAGAGGCCATAGGTTTATGGGGAGTGTAGAGTGATTTTAAAATGACCTGAGGATTAGCTTTTTTCATGCAGAGGGCAATGCGTGTATGAAAAGAGCTGTCAAAGAAAGTGTTGGAAGCGGGCACAATTACAACATTCAAAAAGGCATCTGGATGGGATGATATGAAGAGGAAAGTTTTAGACGGATATAGGCCAAATGCCAGCCAATGGGACTCGGTGTTTTGGGACGCTTTGTTGGCAGTGAAGCCCAAAGCGTCTTTTTTCCATACTGAATGAATCTATGATCCTATAACTCTATAAATTGATTTCTGTTTGTGTACTGCCCAGTGCCACCCCGTTCCTGACCTCAATGAAACTTTCGTCTATGTATGGCAAAAAGACCTCATCCCCAAAATAAAATTCTGGTAGCGATAGCCATCAACATTCAGGTGTCATTTTACCGACTGTTGCATCAAGGAACTTGAGCAAATCTAGGGAGAAGAGTAAGGGGGTTTCGGAGACCATCCACGGACTTGATACAATAACAAGACACTGACCTGTTTAGAAAAACACAAATCCTTTATTACCAAGCAAGCAGCAAAAGCTGTGGTGAATCGCTGTGCTTAACCCGGCACAGAGTGCAGAGTCTCGTAAGTAATTCTCCCCGACAACAGACGAAGACAGGATACAAAACAATTATTACATCAAGAATATAAAAGACCGCGATATAGTATCGATCGTTCGTGAAGTGACTGATAATGGCAGGAGGCGACTTCAAGTTGTTAACGTGACAGATTGTAAATTCAAGTTGCCGATGTGTCTGGCTGGAACAAAGTCGGCGCCCTGGGCCCTTTGTCAGAGACAGAAGTCACATACTTCAGAAGTCTCATACCTTTACAAATGCTCCTCACTTCACCTTATTTGAGACAGTTTCCACATACCCCCGTGCAGGAAGATAAAGATTTGCACAATTTAACTCTAATTCTATTCAAGCAGGAAGCTTAAGGCAGTGTCAGCATACCTATGTGTAGGAAGATAAGGAGTTACAAAGTTTTACACCTAATTTCTAGTTGGGCATGAAGTTTGAAGGCAGTGCCTGCATACCCATATGTAGGCAGATAAAGGGCATTAATTTATAGAAGTATAGAAATCAATGTGATGTTATCCCAATAACATCTCATTCCCTCCTTTTATCATTTCATGATAACCTATATCGGGGTCGAGAAGGGAGCTGCCAGCCTGCCAAACACAAATCTACGGCAAGGATTCGGGCATGCCATAAATGTACAGCAGCCAGCTATGATAACTATTAGAATTAACCCATGCAGCAAGTATAAGCCGCAAGAACCGCTCATAAGCCATCCCAACAAGCACTCCCCAGGTCGGGGTCCGTCTCTGTGCTGTTCCAACTGCCCCTGTATGGCTTGAATAACCTGGGTAATGTTATAGGACACGTTGGTGACATGGGTAATGCACTTATCCCCTATAATAGGTCATACTCCTCCTTGCTGAGCCAGCTGATAGTCCACTGCTTACCGGGTTTGCTGAGCATAGGGCCGAAGTTCAGCTAATTCTTGGTTGACTGCCTTCCAGTGCCGTCATTGTGCTGTTTCCCAGTGCGGTGAGTCCACATACAAGGTAATTTCGATTTTTTGCGGCCACCACCCCCGAGGAGCTTCCCAAGCTGACAGTTCCCAGGAAGCCGTATTCTCAAGGAAGAGTTCAAGGCAGTTGGGTTCTGCCATGCATCGCAAAACTCTTGGCTCAGGAAGCGTGTGACAATTCGCCGTTGAATTCGTGCTTGTTCGGGTCAAAGGACGGTGAGGGGCCCAATGGTCCCAACAGCACCAGCAGCGTTGGCGTGGCAGTAGTGAAGGTCCCGTTAAAGAGGAAAACGAATCCCTTTTTAGCCCGGTAGCAGGTAACAGACTCACGTATTTC
The DNA here is from genome assembly GCF_030684315.1 of Stegostoma tigrinum. Taxonomy (NCBI): domain Eukaryota; kingdom Metazoa; phylum Chordata; class Chondrichthyes; order Orectolobiformes; family Stegostomatidae; genus Stegostoma; species Stegostoma tigrinum. Next base: position 2,969,502 of record NC_081369.1, read on the forward strand.
TTGATAGCTATGCCCAAAGGACTGACCCTTATGTGGATGGAAGTTTGCGGAGTTAAACGGAAATGACCCATAGTCCGTTTTTACATGAGTGCCATTGCAATCCCCACAAGTCCACTGTATGCCCGGGGTCACAGTTACGGGCTTACATTCCAAGCAGGGTCAATTCAACAATCCTCCTCTAGTTGTGCAATTTCTCTTTACGCACTGATGGGGCCAGGAAACATTATGGGGATGATTAGTGACCAGAGCAGGCACACAACAAGTCCCAGTTCCATTAAAGCAAAACGGATAGCTGTTGGGATTTGTACAGTTAGCCCGTTCCTTCCCATGCCCAGGTCTAGTGTCCCCGCAACCAGAGAGACCACTAACTACCAATTCCACACACTTACCCTGCACACCTTTCATCCAAGTCCCCCTCTCCCCTCTGCAAGGCTTACCGGAATACTCTACTTCATAAAGCTGACTCGGGTTCCAGGCAGGTGTTGCCACAAATAACGCTCCTACAGATCTGCTAGCGGGTAACATACTGTCTGATTCCCTTGCAGCCGGATGTGTGTTCTATAAAACAGATTGTCCTACTGGCCACGCATGGGCAGAATAACACTCAGTCCAATGGTTAACTGCACGCTGATGTGGAAATCCATCGTTTGCAGTCACTTAGGTGGATCCAGCGATTCTGCCCTTTAACTTTAAGAGCTGTCGGAGTTGAAGAAACACTTGATATGGTCCTTTCCACCTTGGTCTAAGCTTGGGACGATCTCAGTCCCGGACAAGTAAAAAAATCTCCAATCTGCGGCCACGAAGACCGTTTGCAGAGGCGGTCCAAAGGCGCACTTCACCTGTAAACAGAGAAACTTTAGAGATGATGTTAGTTGTCGGAAGTGCTTTTGCATTTCTTCTCCCGTCACATTTAGGTCAATTTGGATGGGTGGGCTAACATTGGCATCCCATGTTGTTCTGATGGGTCGGTCGTAGACTATTTCCGCTGCTGAGAGCCCAGTAGTAGAGTGGGGTGTTATTCGCATGTGATACAAGGCTAGTGGCAAAGCTTTTAGCCAATTAAGGCCGGTCTTAAATGCCAACTTGGTTAATTTAGTTTTAAGTGTACCGTTAGCTCTTTCCACTATCCCTGCCGCCCGGGGGTGGTAAGCACAGTGGAATTGCTGTTGGATGTGTAACGTATCACACAGTTCCTCATTAATCTTCCCTACAAAGTGAGGGCCGTTGTCAGAATTAGTCTGTCGCGGCGCTCCAAACCTCGCTATTATTTCAGTTAATAATAGTTTTATACTGCTCAGGCTTTGTTGTTTGTCATTGGGAACACCTCTATCTACCTACTGAATACATCTACAATGACAAGACAATATTTATGACAGTTTACGTGTCGTAATTCAATAAAATCTAACTGAATGCATTCAAACGGTCCACCTGGCAAGGGTGTTTTTCCTGGTGAGCATCTCACCCCCGACCCACATTGTTTTGCTGGCATGTGAGACATGATGCTATACGAGACTGGGCTGCCTCAGTCAGTCTGGGGTGCCACCAGGTATAGAGCATAATACCACTCATTCCCTCCGTGCCAAGGTGGGTGTCAGAATGCAGACAGAGAGAAACATAGGCAACAAAGTATCAGGTCCACACACTTGGCCGACTGGGGTAACCCAAATGTCTGAGGACGCAGAATGCAAACATCCATGCGCCTTCCAAATATTCTTTTCAGGAGCAGGGGCATCCCCCTGTAAGTGCCGAACAGTGACTATATCTGGCATGCCCGTCTTGTCTGAAGGCGTGCGATTTACCGCCTGCTTGTTCATAGAAGGTATAATAAAAATTTGGTCTGCAGCAGCCTGGTTAGCAGCCAGATCAGCCCAAGCGTTGCCCCGAGTAACTATAGAATCAACGGAGGCATGGGCAGCGCATTTGATAATAGTCAATTGTTTAGGGAGGGGCATTGCCTGGAGAAGGTTTTTAACAGACAGGGAATTGTGGATGGGCGTACCTGAGGAAGTTAAAAATCCACACTGCGTCCGGAGAACGGAATGGGGCATCAGTAAGGCCCGGGCGGGGAGAGGTTAGAAATTGGTTCCTTAAGAGGCAATCATGTGGGGGTTCGCTCAGAAATGTGACTGGGTTAATATTGGAGCAGGAAGAGATAAGGAATAAATCGCAGGGCGAATCTGGGAACAAGGGGGTAATCCTTGAGCTACAGTGTCCAGGCGAGTGGAGTAGTAGGCAACCGGTCGTTATAATTCAAGTTTAAAGGGCCTATTGTAAAGCTGTCAGCTTCAGTACGTGTGTGTGTAAGTGATGTAGTTGACTGCGACAGCTATGTTCTTGATATCTGAAGAATGGCAGCACATACGCAAGAGGACGAAACAGTAATGTGGTGTTGAAACCACAATGAGATCAGCCATGATCTTAGTGAATGGCAGAGTACATTTTCAAGGCTGAACAGCCTACTCGTGCTCTAAGTCCTATGTTCACTATTAAGGAATAGCAGGGCGGGTACGGGGGGTGGTGTCAGTGAAGGCCTGCACACAATCACTGCCGTAACAGAGCTGTACGGTACACAGGAAAGTGATCAATTTAACAGCTGACAAATCAGACAAACACAGTAGAAATGCGACAGCACGTAGTGGGGGTTCAGGATTGGCTGGCTTTAATTCGTGGCTTCATTGTAGCCCTAGTGTATGCAGAAGCAGCAGACGAGAGTAGGATGACTGTCCACGTACAGGCAGTAAACAGTGAACACTGGGGTGGGGCAGGGGATTGGGTTCAGAATGAGAGCATTCGCTCCCTCACATTGTGGACTTAAGGGGGACACCAAGGGGCGTCGACTGACCCATGGCAGCTATGACTCTAGTGGTAGTGAGGCAGATCCACACACGGGGTAGGATATCTTCAATGCCCACTCCACATGATGATTGCTATCAGTTAGGAGGAAGGGCAACAGGGTTAATACACAGGAGGAATCTCTGCTCTGGGTCATGTCTCATTTGCACAGCGTCACAATATGCTATTTGCCAAACTGAACCAGGGAGGCAGTATGGGCACTAACATTGCCATGGTGTCCTGAACTTCGAGAGAGTGTGGCAGGAGGGGGAAGAAAACTCCAGTTGGTTTTTAAAAATTACCAAGCAAAAGTTGGATGTTTTGGATATGTGTGTACGTCACCATCAGTCAAAAGCTAGTCAAGAATTATAGTGTAAATTGACAAAATTATACATGCTAAACAAAGTAAACAAGTTTAACACACACATAAATCAGGAATTCTTGGAAAAAAAGAGAATTAAGGTTTCAGGTCCATCGACCCTTCGTCAAAACGGGAATGAATGAATAGATGATGGGCCCTAGGACCCAGCGGAGCCACAGCTGTGGGAGAAACCACAACCGGCAGTTTCAAGAGGCATCAATTACCTGGGTAAGTGGTTGTGAATTTCAAAGCAATGGCGCCTGCCATTGATGGAAAGACGCTCTCTTGCCTTTAAGCAAGAGGGAGGGGGGGCGGATTTTCGCGGTGCTGGATATCTCGAATGGTTTCCGGTCTGTCCCGGTTCGGCAGGAGGACCAGTACAAATTCGCATTTACTTGTAAAGGACAACAGTACACGTGGAGTTGTCTGCCACAGGGTTTCCATTATAGCCCCAGCATTCTCCACCAGTGTACAGCAGACTGTTTAAAAAATTTCACTGAGCCACACAGGCTTGTACAGTACGTGGACGACATCCTGTTGTTCACAGACAATAGTGAGGAACATGGCACCCTACTGAGTGAGTTGTTGCAACTCCTGTGCAAGAGCGAGTTGAAGGTGAACCCTAAGAAGGCACAGATAGGGTTGAGGGAGGTCAGGTTCCTAGGACTGACCCCGAGGGCTGGAGAGCGCTGCATAGATGCAGCACAGGCTAAAGAGGGCTTGGGGGGTGTCTTGGTACATTTGAATAGTGCCCGGGATGTAATCTATCAAATCTTCTGTGTTAGTCTTTTGATCAGGGGGCCTTGACATAATTAAACACATCTCTTGCGGCTCCCAAGGGGTATAGACCTACATTGTATTTTGACCCCCTTGTGTTGGGTTCGGGTGAGGGACCGTGTGATTGGGGTGGCTATTCGAGGGTCTCTTTCAAACTCTGTACTCACATTCACTGTCCTCTGCCTGTGAGTCGGGACTATCATATTCTTTGCTACTTGTGGAGTCGCTAGGAAACCTTAAACAGGTGTTAGAGGGTCGAGTGAACTGCACCTGGGACTTATGTTTCCTCAGGCTTCTCATGGGTTTTAAAAGAATCCTGTCTTCCTTCCTTTTGTTCACTAATGGTCTGGCCTGTGTTCTGTTTCCTGATTGTTTAGTTTTAGACCTAGTACAACAAGAGATAGGGTCTGTAAAAGCCGGGGGTTTGTCAGGGGATTCATGTGGGCTGATTATTGAAGGGCTTGGAGATTCTACAGCAGGAGGTTTGGTTTGGTCAGCGTACGGTGGCGGTGATAGGGCTGCGGGCGATTACTGAGGCTGATGGCATTGTTGGGGTGCCTGCTGATGCAGGTTGGCTAAGGACGGGTAGGGTCGTGGAGGGGGTAGTGGTCCCGATGGGGCAGAGGGGTGCCTTCCCCAGTCCTCCTCGTCTTGTTCATCTGTGTCATTAATTTGGAGCAACATCGGCACGCCAGATATGTCAGGAGGTACCTCCGATTTTTTGTTTTCTGTCAACGCGGCCTGCCGCTCTCGCCCCGTTCTTTGTCTCGTTGCTCTCTCTCCTGCCTTTCTTGTTTAACTCTTTCCCGTTCATTCATCTCATGATCCTCCCACTGCAGTTTTAAAACTTCCCAAGTTTTAGGTTTCCCCTCATTATCACAGGCACTGATCCCTTTCCAACGTGCATTTTCCACCCAACTGGCCAGTTTTGATTTTCCAGTCAGCTCCTCAGCTCTCTTTCTCCAGAATGACATTAACCCTTTCCGGTGCCTCCTGTTTTAGTACATAGATCTATATCCCACGTTCTCTCGAATGGCCAATTCTCATGTCCCAATTTTTGTTTCAGCATGCCAACAGACGTCTGTATTGTACTTCATTTTCTGGGTCATCCCGGCATAACCTATGTGAAGGGGTTCCAACACCCGACTTATCCAGCGCTTTCACTTTTTACTTGTTTCTATATACCACAGCAGTGTCCTTAGTCTCAACACCCACTTCAGGGTCCTGACCTTCGCGTGGAGGATTTCCCCTCTTAACAACCGGTCTGAGGCAGGGTGGTTGAGACCGACAGACACTGTAACTATTCTATACCTAGGTCTGAACACATTATACCTTTCCAATCTTATACTAACCCCTCTCCCTTTTTCCAATTGCCCGACTCAGGGACTCAAACCCGGTCACCGGGGGTCTCTATCGTCCCGGATTTTATTTTTTTTTTCCCAGTTACTTGTCCCAGGGACTTTCGCCCCGGCCACCAGGAGAATCGAACCTCCCGGATTTTTTTCTTTGTTTTAGTTACTTGTCTCAGGGACTCTAACCCCGGCCACAGGGGGCCTCTAACCTCCCGGATTTCCTTTCCCAGTTCCACCGGGTCACTCTGACCTCCCGGATTTCTTTACCCAGTTCCACCGGGGGACTCTAACCTCCCGGATTTCTTTACTAACCTGGGGTCTCGAACCTCCAATCGTTAGGATTTAGCAGTGTTCTAGACCTTGAGTTGTCTCGGGGTTCCGTCAGTGCAGAGCCACGCAGGGACGGGTCGCATGGGTGGCAGGTTAGTGAGATAGACCAATGTGAATCGTACCTTGTGGGCCGGTCCGTCTCACTCCACCGACACTCGAACGATCACTTATTCAGTCCTCCACGTGAGACTGCTGTACAGGTTGGAACTCTGCTCGCAACACCAAATGTCAGGTTCGTTTTCGGAGACCCTCACGGACTTGATGCAATAACAAGACACTGACCCGTTTAGAAAAACACAAATCCTTTATTACCAAGCAAGTACAAGCTGTGGAGAATCACTACTTAACCCGGCACAGAGTGCAGAGTCTCGTCAGTAATTCTCCCCGAGCAGCGGACAGTCTCCGCTTTTTATACTTTACTAAGTACATAATACATAAAACAATTTCACATCTCACAATGACATGAGCTATTATCTAATGAAGCAATTATTACAACAGACAAAGACAGGATACAAGACAATTATTACATCAAGAACATAAAAGACAACGATATAGTATCGATCGTTCGTGAAGTGACTACTAAAGGCAGGAGGCGATTTCAAGTTGTTAACGAGATAGAGTGTAATTTCAAGTTGCCGATGTGTCTGGCTGGAACAAAGTCAGTGCCCTGACCCCTTTGTCAGAGACAGAAGTTTCATACCTCAGAAGTCTCACATCTATACAAATGCTCCTCCCTTAACCTTATTTGAGACAGTTTCCATACACCCCCGTGCAGGAAGATAAAGATTTGCACAATTTAACTCTAATTCTATTCAGACAGGAAGCTTAAGGCAGTGTCTGCATGCCGATGTGGAGGGAGCTACGGAGTTACCATGTTTTACACCTAATTTCTAGTTGGGCAGGAAGTTTGAAGGGAATGTCTGGATACCTATATGTAGGCAGATAGAGGGCGTTAATTTATAGAAGTATAGAAATCAATGTGATGTTATCCCAATAACATCTCAGGGGAACACTTCACAGGTTGCAGTTCTTCCCAGCAGAAAGGAGAATGGTTCAGGTTGTTAGAAGACAGTCATCTCAGCTTTCTGACATCTCTACAAGGCTTCCTCAAGTTAATGGAGATAGGTCAATTCTGAGGAAGCGTAACTGGACCTGAAACATTATCTCTGATTTCTCTCTGCAGGTGCTGCCAGACCTGCTCAGCTTTTCCAACAATTTCTGTTTTTGTTCCTCAAGTTAATGTTTCTGCATGACCTTCTTCGGCTGCTTCATCAATGGCCATCATCAAGTCAGAAGTCGGATATCAAATGATATTAGCACAATTTGCAATTCATCAGATCCTGAAGCCATTCATGTCCAAATGTTGCAACCCACCTGGGCTGACAATTGGTATTTGAGGTCATGCAGAAGCCAAGCAACACACATCAGTAACTAGAAAGAGGATAACCATTGCTCTTTGGCAGTCAATAGCATACTGTCGCTGAACCCACTACAGCCAAAATTCTGAGGCATTACCATTTACTGGAAAAACCAAATACATGTGGCTGCAAACACATGTCAGAAGCTAAGAATCCTTCATCGAACAATTCAACTCCTTAAGTCCAAGTTCTGTCTACTATGAACAGATCTAAATCAAGTGTGTGATGGAATACTTCCCACGTGCCTGGATAAATGCAGATCCTAGAATAACAAAAAAGCGTGGCAACCTGGCGATATAAAGCAGACCACTTGTTTCACAGCATGTACACAAATTTCCATTCCATCCACTACAAGTGTCGAGTGGCGGCAGTGTGTGCCATCTACAACATGCACTGCACAAATTCACCAAGATTCTTTGAACAACAGGTTCAAAACACAAGACTAGTTGGACCGAGAAGGACAAGGGCAGCAAGTGAAAGGATGCACCACCATCTTCAAGTTTCCTTCCAAGCCTCTTGCTATGATGAGATGGCAATATATCACGTACATTTAAATATAGCTGAGTCAAAATCGTGGAAGTCCCTCCACAACAATACTGTTAATAAAAAATGGACTCTTTGTGAAACCAGCTCAACACCACTTTCACAAGGATAACTAGAGAAACAAAAACAAGAAAATATTTGTAGAAAATAAACACTGGACTTGGTGGTAATCAGGGAGAGGGGATGTTCTAAGTCGATTTCAAAGAGACAGTGGCAACTGAAAAACACTAAGCTTTAGTTTGCTGCAAAGTTGACATAATTAGATAAAATGTTTACAAATAAATACGTATTTTAAATCAGTGATGCTTGATATTCAATGACAACATAATTTCTTCTGTTATCAACTGCACTTGTCTGATTAGATTTTCTTTACAATCCTATTATGCTGTGTTTTATTCATTGGCTTTTCTTCAAGCAGACAGATCAGAGCACTGATTTATTGTCATATGGTCACAGGATGTTAAAAGTGGACAGAGATGAGTAGATTTTTCTTTCTCTCAGAAGGGAGTGAGTCCGTGGAAGGCTTTATTGCAGAGTGCTAGACAGGTTGTGTCATTTCACATGTTCAAGGATTAGATAGACATTCTTTTTCAGCAGTGAAGGAATCAAGGGTTACGTGGAAAGGGCAGAAAACAGGTGTTGAGGATTATCAGATCAACGATTATCTCATTGTACGGTAGAGCAGACTTGAGAGGCTGAATGGTATACTTGTACTCTTATTATGGCCCTATGATCACTCAGCCCAAAGTTACATTAAAATCTAGTCCTCAGAAAGAATTCACATTGCGTCAGTTGGGTTTCGGTGAGAAAACAAAGCTCAGGATTTTCAATTATTCCTCATTATTCATGGTCACTTCGTTTGTCTGATTTTATATGCGTGATCTATGAGCTCTGATAAAATTATTACTACATGGACTATAATGTCGCACAATCGATGGCAATGCAAAGCCACGTTCCCTCCTACTGGGCATTGACTGAAGGAAGGATTGTAATTATTGATTCGAGGAGATGGAGTCTGTAATGGTGATAAAATGATTTTACCTAAAGGGCAGGGGCGGCTCAGTGGCTCAGTGATTAGCACTGCAGCCTAACAGCGCCAGGGACTCGCGTTCAATGCCAGCCTCGGGCAACTGTCTGTGCGGAGCTTGCACACTCTCCCCGTGTCTGCGTGGGTTTCCTCCGGGTGCTCCGGTTTCCTCCCACAGTCCAGTGCGGGCTAGGTGGATTGGTCATGCTAAATTGCCTATAGCGTTCAGGGGTGTGTGGGTTATAGGGGGTTGGCTTTGTGTGGGATAATCCTAAAGGACGGTGCGGACTTGTTGGGCCGAAGTGTCGGTTTCCACACTGTCGGAGTCTAATCTTTTAAAAAAAAGTTGCAACAGATCAAATTTGTTTTGCTGATGTTGTCGTGTAATGCACGGGAAGCAACTTGTTTTCTTTAAATTATTCACAGTGCCGCCAACCCCGGTGAATATTGTTCGCCTGGCCTCTCATTCACTCGCACTCCTCTGTACAACTGTTGGTTTCTTCCCGGAAGATTTTAACCTCACTTGGTATAAAAATGACAGTGAGATTACTACTGGAATAAACACTACGGGAAGACTAACGGAAGAGGGACTGTACGAAGTCTCCAGCTCCCTCAGCCCTGTGGAGACCTGGTCTATTTATACCTGCCAGGTTTCTCATGTTTCTCTTGCGGTGCCAGAAAACTACAGTTACATGGTTCTTCCTGAGGGTAAGCATGACAAATTTTCAATACTCGTGCAGTGCTGTTGTGTCTTGTATCCAGGGTTTCTATCTCCGCTGAGCTGAATTTGAACATTCTTACGGAAATTAATTGAAGGACCTCAAAGCTGTGAAAAATAAAGGTCCTATTCATGACGTTCCAGGTTGCATGCCACGATATTTAGACAGTAATCTCTCAAAAGAAGACAAATTAGAGTCAGAATAGTTAAATGCTGCTATTCTTGTACACAGAGAATTACGTCACTGTGTTGGTATCGGAAGGGAGGAGAGAACGAAATTGGATTGTGGTATTTTCTAAATGCACCAGGAGATGTGCATGTTGCTAGTGATTATGTTTGACGTGAACACGTACGGTGTGATGTGAAAGAATCATGCAAATGCCTAAAGTTGCTTCGCTTGTTGGCTTCTGAATTTTTATTAATGAAAATAAATAGATATTATGCGCATAATGGAAAGCCATATTATGATCAACGTGAAGCTACAAGTTGTTTACCCTTTTGGAAGAGGCTAGGACCAGAGGCCACAATCTCAGAATAAGGGAACTTATATTTAAGGCAGAAATGAGGAAAGATTTCTTCTCAAAGAGAGTTGTTGAATCTGTGGCATTCTGTTAGAGCAGAGAGCAGTTGAGGCTGCGATTTTAATTATATTCAAGGCAGCAATAGAGAGATATTCATTCCGTAAGGGATTCAAGGGTTGAGGCAGCGAGGCAGGAAAGAGGCGTTGGAGACTGTCAGGTTAACGAAGATCTCATTGAGCAGCGGGGAAGATTCAGTGGTCTGAGTTGTCTGCTTCTACTCCTGCATCTTACGGTCTTCCAAGTATATAAAGAAAGCATGGGCATGCATGGCAGCGACGATTAATAAAGGAATGTTCTAAAGAAATTGCCCTTTGCACTCACCAACAAACCTGCGTGCAATTTCGAATACACAAGATGATGAGACGTACACCGAGAACTGGGAATAATCCGGAGGAGGGACATTAGATTGATAATCAGTTTAAAAGTTGATTCATTATGATGATTTGTTACTGGAGAAGCAGAGACTTCACAGCGTTTATTTCAAAAGATAAATAGACCCGACCCTTTACACGCTTTGAGAGAATTTGAGTGCGATAGAATTGAGAGAAAGGTGGTGCAGACTCACATGGCATGGAAGTTCAGGGCAGTTTAAGCTGTTAGGCCAGGTGTCTCTGAAAAGATATCACGCACATCTGGAATAAGAAACAGACTGTGCTCCTTCATTGTGTCCATTTATGCTTAGCTGGACAGAGTTTTGGAAATGATCGATATCATAAAGCATGAAATAGTGTGTAAAGTATACAGGCTAGCAATCACATGTCTACTCGTATTCCCGCCGTTGTTCTTTTTTCATCTTCAGTTATTTATCGAGTTTTCATCTGAAGTTTCTCTTAAAGCAGGTTCTGCCATACTTAAAGTTAGCATTCCCAGATCACAGCAATTCACTTTCAAAACATCTCACCAACTGCACCCTCACCCCACAAATCTTCCTACACCCCCCTGTTGTTTTATTTCTTCTTGTGTCAGTCTTCACAAATCTGTATTTTCGTGTCGCCAAGGCAACTGCTGTCAACAATTTCCTTCTCCTTTATCATATAGAAAAGCTGTGAAATTGACCACATCTACTGAATCTTTTTTCGTCTTCGATTTTGGATTCAGGAGTGGTGCTTGCACCCATTCGCCTATACAATGGAGACACAGGGTCCTGGGATCTTTTTAGTTCGTCACTATGACAATTCTTCGAAAACATTGACCTCTTTCCTTTAGCCTGGTGTTCACATTTGGACACAATGCACCAGATGAAACCTTTGTAGTGTTTCCTAGTTTTGAGAACGTCACTTCCTTTGTTTAGACTTCAATTGCTCCATTTGGATATTATTTATGTAATCAAGCTTAGCATTTGAGCAACCAACACTTCGAATCCCAGATGTTCACTATAAACCACAATACAATGAATACCTCGATCAAGTTCTCCAAGCTTGACTTGTCATTAGGCCTAACCTAAATTTCTTCCAAATGATTGTGATTAAGGATTTCTCCACAACTTTGGCCTGACTGCTTTATCTTTACTGACTTCAGCTATTTCCTCATTTAAACTAATCACTTCTTTCAACTGTTGCACGTTCGTTTGTGGTTTAATTCGGTTCATGTGTCACTTGGTCAACATGACTATATTAGAGCCTTGCGTTCAATGATAAGTGGAAGTAATCGGAGTAGCTGCTTTGGCAGAGATGGTTTGAATCGTCGATGCAGACTGTGATTTGGCGTTGTCAATTTCTGTCGTGTTACCTATTACTTAAAATGCTGACATTCCACCTTGTCTCTCCCTTTTAGAACATCAAGGCGGCACTTCCCCATACGCCTTCGTGCTTGGTTGTACAGCTGGCGCGTTTATAATTTCAATTCTGGCAATTCTCGTCAAGTGGTGCAAAGCAGACGGATCTACTGGTGAGACATGACATCGTGTTGATTCTGAACTCGATTTTCGTCATAAAGACGATTTTCGTCTTTATGGCAATAAAGATCTGCTGTTCTTGACGCAGGTTGTCAAATCGCTTTTATTTACAGCTCTCACCGGCACTAACTGATCACATCCGATATGTTCTGCCATTGTCTTCAAATTTCTTCTAGCTGCTTTTCACTAACGCAGCAGGAAGGAATGGAAAAGCCGGTGGTTAAATGGGGCAGATAGGAATGAAATCTTTGAGAGCAGTGTGCACAAAATACAACCTATCATCCCCATGTAGAGCAGAATGTGAATCTGATCACGAGTGAAATATCGTTTCATTCTCTGACAGGTGGCGCGACTGCTGAAGACATGAGCAGCCAGTCCGAGGAACAGGTCAGTTTCCTTTCGTAACAATTAAGAACCAAATTGTGATTGGGATTTTGTGTGCGCACAAGTAAATTATGTCTATATTCCTGGAACCTCAGACTTGCTGCTTATATAGGAATGCATGGTTAACATATCGAGTTGATGCTATCCTCTATGCGCTCCTCTAATATGACAGGGATCTATCTGGGGTAATGATATCCGGGTCCAACCAAACCTACCGCTTTCTAACACAAGTGTTGCATGCTTTGTGTTGCATGCTTTGTGTTGCCAGTATCAGTTAGGCTGCTCTTCAACCACGAGAAAAGATGCAGCTCGATTCTGTGTTTCTCCAATATTCCTCTCGTGAAATATCTGAGCGGGTCTGAGTCTGTACACTGGCGCTGCCGAGGGAGATTTCACCCTATTCTTGACGCCACGCCCCAGCAGAAAGTCTCACCGTCTGAAACATGCAAAATCAGAACTTGCGTGGACGATTCAGTAGCATTTGCACTTGTTTGAGGTCTATTCGGCCAGGATATTTTCTTCTAACTTGGGGGGAATGGGGTGAGTAATCTGATGAACGAGTGGCAATAAAGATCTGCTGTTCTTGACGCAGGTTGTCAAATCGCTTTTATTTACAGCTCTCACCGGCACTAACTGATCACATCCGATATGTTCTGCCATTGTCTTCAAATTTCTTCTAACTTGGCATGTAGGTCATATTCCGACAAAATTCGCATCAGATCAAAAATGGCAGCGAGGTAATGACTCCGAATTACGCTCTTCTTAGCTCCACCGAACAGAGCAAAACTGGGAAACCGCTAACCGAGGAATACAGCGTTGCCTATGCGCAGGTATCATTGTGAAAATTAGTAGTTTGTTTAAACCGGGGCCGCTCTGACATAAATCTGAGCTTTGTAATGTACACCGACGACCTGGCTAATTGTATTAAGCTGATGGACAAGACCTACTCATAGTTCACGGTTCCTTTCACAGATTAAACACCCTACGGGTGGTAACGTGGCGTATGCTTCGTTGAATTTCACCGCTTCTGAGAAAACGGCAGAAAGAAAGCAGTGGAAGGAGCAGGCGGAATGTGCAGAGGTCATGATAAACAAAGGAAGCGGAAACTCCCGGAGTTCCACGAACAGCAAAAATGTCGAGTGACATTACACACAGTCGAGGTTGATTGTTTTAGTAATTTTATTTGAAAGGTATAACTAACTGCACTTGGGGTCTTGATTGTAAACTATGTTGTCATTGATTACAATCAAGGCCCCACGTTGATTGGTTGTGGAGGAAGGAGAGGGGTTGTGACGGCAGCTACAATCCGAAAATTGAACATTCGCTTGTTCTTCAATTTCTGGATTTCTGGAGGAAAATGGAATAAATGCATTGCCGTCACAGTTTATAAACGGGAATGAGGAAAACTGAAGTTCATATCCAGTCAAATTACATCGATCAGACTACTTACTTGGTGAGTTACATATTCTAAACATTCCCTGGATTTTGTAATTTCTCCTGATTTCTTTTTTGATTCGAGACCCCAGTTTGTTTGTGACCTTTCGTGCCAACATCAGCCATAAAGGTAAATATCTATTTTACTCCCAATAAATTGTTAACATATTGCATTCGTGTAATGATGTATATCAAAAGGAATGAGAACTGGAATACATCAATCATTACGATGTTGATGATAATTACTTCCATTACATCTTTTTACATTCCCTATAGATTCTATGGTTTTCATAATATCCAAAGAAGTGTCGATATATGTGTTCAAAAGAAAACAAAATATTGAAAATTTGGGGGCAATTTTCATGATATCCAAATGTCTCAGATGGTTTTCAAACAAGTAGATGATTGGCAGAATGGTCAATATAGGATAACAATATAGGAATAAATTTCAAGCTGAGATGATCACATTCATCCTAAGTGGAAGATTCCAAAGGTCTACAATATTTTGAGGGAAGGAACTTGCCATCTCAGTCCTGAATAGACAGTTGCTTTTTGAGATGAAGCTCCATTCTCCTTATCCAAGGGCAACGAGTTTCAATATCAGTTCCACTGAGCTCATGAAGTGATTCTATTTACATCTTCCAACAAGTTTCAGCTGCAGTTTAGGGCCCCATATCACTGGAAAGATGTACTGGCCCTGAAGCGGGTTCAGAGGAGGTTCACGAGAAAGATCCCAGGAAGAACAGCTTAACATGTGAGGCAAGTTTCAGGACTCTGGGACTGGACTCATTAGAGTTTAGAAGGATGAGGGGGATCTGATTGAAACTTACAGAATTCTGAATGGCCTGGACAGAGTGGACGCTGGGGAGATGCTTCCATTGATAGGAGAGACTAGGATCCGAAGGCACAGCCTTAGAGTAAAAGAAAAAACTTTTAGAACAGAGGTAAAGAGAAACGTCTTCAGCCAGAGCGTGGTGAATCTATGGAATTCACTACCACAGAAGTCAGTGGAGGCCAGGTCATTGAGTACATTTAAGATTGAGATGGATAGGATCTTGATTATCAAGGTGACCAAGAGTTATGGGGAGAAAGTGGGAGAATGGGGTTGAGGGGCTTATCAGCTATGATTTAATGGCATAGTAGGTTCGCTGGGCAGAATGGCCGGATTTCTGCACCTATCTCTTATGGTCTTATGAGTTTGCCTTAGCTTATAGTAATTTCTAGAGAACATAGACTTAAGAACTAAATCTTGCTCAATAGAATAATACTCCGATACCATAACCGAACTAAGGAGTATTTGGCTCATGGCCTTCAAATCAAGGATATCTTTCCTTTCATTAAGGAATCAAAATTGAACGCAAGTATTATCTTATTGGGTTGCACACATTGCACAAAATCTATTTCATTGTATATTATCATTCTTTTCGAATAAAACTTAACATGTGACCAGATTCATTGATTACTTACTGTATTGGAATGTTTCTTAGTCTTCGTTGTAGCTCTCTACGAGATTCCCAAATTAAGGGGGAACACAATCTCCCCATTCCTTCACGATTTTTTTTGCTGTTCATTCTTAATAATTTCAATGCACCTTCAAACTATGCTCCAGCCATTCTCTTCTTTCCCAGTTGCGTAATGTGTGCATTGATTGCAAACATGGATTTATAAATGGCAGTCATCTAATTCTGGTTACTGATGTAGAGTGTACATAGTTGTGCTTCAAGCTCAAGTTGCTGTGACTCTGCACTGGTAAAAGCCTGGACTTCCCAGCCGCAAGTGAAAAATATTTTTTTTCTGATTTCTTTCTATTAACCAACGTTAAATTCATGGTAATAGGTTATCTCAAATCTCATAAATGAAATTATTTCTCGTATCCTTTACTGTCAATCCGTATGAATTTAAAAGCCTCCACTTCTCATCTGCCCTAATAATTGCAGCTTCAAGAAATGTGACAGGCTTACCCAATGTGATTTGATGTTTACAAATCTCCATTGATTCTACCTCATCATATACTTTCCCAAAGGCTTAGTTAAAACGGCCTCAACAACGCAATTTACCATTTTCTTAATGCGAACTTTAAATTACCTGATGAGCTCACTTCCTTCTCACCCGTTTCTGAAGAGTCCCGACTCGAAACGTCAACTTTCCTGCTCCTCTGATGCCACCTGGCCTGCTGCGCTCCTCCAGCTCCACGCTGTGTTATCTCTTATTCATGCGTCCTCTTTTTCTCAACACTTCGCCCACGACCCACCTTTGCATCACCCACTTACCACCCAAAACCCCTCACACTTCCAAGCAGAGATCAACATCTTACATGGAAAGCAGCTTTTCATTTGATACATGCAAAGCCACATCTTGGAGATCAAAGCTAAACTATTACTAAAGGATAAAAGGTGACAATTGTGGAGGATGTGTTGACCTTCGTGCCAGTTAGTGAAGGTTACAGTGTCTCAGTTTGTTGCTCCCGAAGTTATTCTGATGTACACGAGTTCTATCCAACCAGGCTGGGGCTTTCATCTTCCCTGACTGATTGGTTCTTTGATTTGCTGCAATCTTCTTCTCTAATTGTCTTATTATGTTGTTTTATTTTGTCATCAAATATCGTGTCGCCAACGAACAATTTCGAGCTTTATCCAAGAACAATCTAAGTATTAAGTGATCAATATTCAGCTGTAAGCACCATGTAACAAGGGCAAGATAGCGACAGGGCTTTCTTCAAATTCATTTTTGTCGGGTGTGCGCATCGCTGGCTGGCCAGCATTTCTCGTCCGTCCCTGGTTGCTCTTGAGAACGTGGTGATGAGCTAGCTGCCTTCTTGAACGACTGCCGTCCACCTGCTGTGAGTTGATCCACAATGCCATTAGGGAGGAAATTCCAGGATTTTGACCTAACGACAGTGAAAGAACGGCGATATATTTCCAAGTTCAGGATGGAGAGTGGCTTGCAGGGGAACTTGAAGGTGGGTGGCGTACTCATGTAGAATCCCGACAAGTTCACAGAATCCCTACGGTGTGGACACAGGCCATTCGGCCCAACAAGCCCACACCACACCTCTGAAGAGCACCCCGCCCAGACACACCCCCTGCCCTTTCCCTGCAACCTGAAACTTCCCATAGCTCAGCCATCGAATTAACACATCCCTGCACACTACGACAATTTAGCACGGCCAATCCAACGAACCTGCACATCTTTGGACTCTGGGTGGAAGGTGGAAACCTATGCAGACACGGGAGAGTATGCAAACCCCACACACAATACTGCCCTTGCCGTTCTAGATGGAAGTTACCTTGGGTTTGGAAGTTGCTGTCTGAGGATCTTTGGTGAAATTCTGCAGTGCATCTTGCAGACGTACACTGCTGTTCCTGAGCGTCGGCGTTGGCGGGAGTGGATGCTTGCGAATGCTCTACTTGCAGCTCCACTCTGCTCGGCAGTTCTCGTTTTTTTTATTTGTCCTTCCTTTTCTGTTCTCGTTTCTTCTCCCTCCCTCTGCAGTAATTCTATCCGCACTCTACCCGTTTTAATTAAGTATCTAAGCAATCGGGAAGGAGCTGGGTTGCGACCGGATGGTAGGAGCTGAACGAATGCATTGAGTCCTGCAGCGACGACGGATCGCGTGTGGGCCGGAGAGACAGCAGCGGATCAAGAGTGAGCTGGCGGGAGCAGGCCGGTGAGGGAGCGCACAGGCAGTGGCATAGCGTAGGCTGGAAAGCCCAGAGCGGGACTCTGGCGGAGGCATGGCGTGGACTTGAAAGCCCGGAACAGGATCCTGGCAGAGTCATGGGTTGAGCTGGAAGCCCGAAGTGGGACTGCGGCAGTGGAAAGGAAACTTGGGTTCCACTAAATTTTCTTTTTTCCTGAGCTTATTCTAAGTTAATGTGTACGGCGCCGTGTCTGTACGGCGAAAGAACGCACTTTTCACTGTATTTTTACATTGAATACAGGTTACAACAAATGATTCAATATTGACTTTGAAGAAGGTTAGCGACAAAGACCTAGAGTTCTCCAGACGGACAAAAATGAACTCACAATGCTACGCATGGTGGAAATAGAAAATAATATACAAAATTGCGGAGAAATACGAAGCGTTCTGTGGCGTCTATGAGAAAAGAAAGAGTTAATGTTTCAAACTGGATGTTGCTTGTCTGAAGGAGAATCATACAGGAATGGGTCATGCGCTGCATTGTTGTCAAGTGCAGTCACGCTCACCTTCTCTCTGGAGTTCAGGTCTTGTGTTTGAAACTAAGCATGGTAAGGATGTAATGAAGTCTGATGCGAAGCGGCGTAGGTAGAAACAAAACCAGCGTCAGCGAGTAGGCTATCGCTGAGTAAGTGCTGCTTGATAGCACTGTGGATGACACCTTCCATCACATTACTGAAGATGGAGAGTTGGCCGATGGGACGGTATTTGGAATAAGTGGGTTCATCATACCTTTTTGCATTCGTGTGCAAACACAGAAAGTTTCCGTATTTTCATGTAGATACCAGTGTTTCAGTTGTATTAGAATAGCTTGGCGAGGAAGTGCTGCAAATTTGGGAGCACAAGTCTTCAGGGCTAATCATCTTTGCAGCATCCAGTCTCTGCAAACCTTTTTTGATGACGCTTGAAGTGAATAGATTGGCTGAAGACTGTAATTTGTGATGCTTGGGAACATTGGTGGAGACCAAGATGGATCACCAACTCGGCTCTTCCAGCTGAAGATTATTGTAAATGTCTCAGCCGTTTCGTTTGCACTGCTATTTTGGGCTTCACGTTCATTGTGAGTGGGGTTATTTGTGGAGATTGCTCTTTCAATGACTTGTTTAATATCAATTGTGATTCATGACTGCATTAGATCTAATGCATTTGACAAGCAACCCTTTAGTCCTCTCTACTAATTGTTGTTTCTGCTACTTGGCAAGCAATTAACCCCGCTCAGAGCTGAATCACCAATTCTCCATATTGATCAACACTTGGAGAAGGCAGTGAGAGGGAATGAGGGCACAGTATGTACTTTGGGTGATGAACATCGATGTCCACCATCAAGGAGGTTCAGCAGCAGAACTACTCTCCAGGCAGGTCGGATATTACAGATATTGGGTGACTCAATATGTGGCGAGTGTAAAAAGGAAACAGTGAGAGAAAAGACTTGATCTCATCTTCAGCAGTCTGTATACCGCAGGTGCATTTGTCCATGCCAGTATCAGTGGGAATGACCACTGCACAGTTTTTTTTGAGAATGTGAAATCATGTCTTCACAGTGAGCTTCGGCATTTAGTGCCACTACAATCATGTTAGATGGGGGTTATTTGGAACAGGTCCAACAACACATGATCCAGTAGCCATGAAGTGTTTCTGGCCATCAGAAACAATAGAAAGATAATAAAATGTAAGGCTGGATGAACACACCAGGCCCAGCAGCATCTCAGGAGCACAAAAGCTGACGTTTCGGGCCTAGACCCTTCTTTGGAGGAAGAAACTCATTCCCAATGAACAGGAATCCGAGTACATGAGTACAGCATATCCACCATTTACCATCAAGCCAAGGGAGCAACAATTCATAATAAAATGCTCGGAACAACACCAGGCTTACCTAAAATGGGACAAGAACATGGCAAAGCTTGAAAACAAGGCTAACATCATGCCAAATAACATAAACAATAATTAGTACAGGGAAGCAATGGATTCCGCAATGAATGCATGACATCTAAGCTCTGTATCTGAAAAACTCCAGTAATGAATAACGGTTGATAATAAACAAGACATTGGAGGAGGAAAGATAATAAAATGTGAGGCTGGATGAACACAGCAGGCCCAGCAGCATCTCAGGAGCACAAAAGCTGACGTTTCGGGCCTAGACCCTTCATTGGAGGAAGAAACTCATCCCCTATGAACAGGAATCTGAGTAAATGAGAGCAAAGTAAAAAGGCTAAGGAATTTACGAGAGCCTTTAGCCAGAAAAGCCCAGAGAATGATGTATCTTGGTGTAGTCTGGTGTTCCTCAGCTTCAGCCAATCCAATGCACTTCACGTGATATAAAGGAACATTTGGAGGGACTGGGTGTGACAGAGACTGTGGGTCCTGACAACATGGCAGAAATCACATTCAGGACTTGTGTTACAGGACATGTTGCAGCACTATCCGAGCTATTACAATGCAACTGTATCAGTGACATCTACACAAAAATACAAGTATCCAATCGCTCTTGCATACTTGGCACTCTAGCCAAAGTTACAATTAGCGGTATGATTTGAAATGTTGCTTAGCCTCTACTTCAAAAATGACCGCAAAATGCAACCAGTCTGCACCATGTTCAAGTCCTAGCATACCAATGTCATTTTCCTTGTCTGAAGCACCACCTCATCCGCAAAACTAATTCTAAACGCCTCCTTTTTTGTTCTCTCGGTCTCTCTCTGTCTCGCTCTCTCTCTCTCTTCTCCTCTCTTTTTCATTCTTGCTCCCTGTCACTACTTCTTCATTGCTACATTCACTACTCCCTCAACTCTTTTTCTCAACAATTCAGTCAACCCATGTCAATGATCACTTGGTTTCAGTAAAGATCATCTTCAACTCTGTCTGTTCACCTCCTTTGCCACCTGACATTTCTTTCCCTCCATGTAGCTGCCTCGCTAAGGCGTCCAAAACCAGCCACCATCTAGTGCAAACTACTTTTCTGTAGTACATGTCAGTCTCCCATCACTCTCAATTCACTTCCTGTGGACTCCATGGTTAGACCCCTGTACCTCTGTTGATGAGTCGCTCATTTCTGGATTGAGAGTTGCGGTTTTCAATCCCCCTCCGCGTCCAGCCTCCTGATTGACTGCCTCCTGAGGCAGTACTGCACAGTTGATGGTGCAGTTTATCTGACGAGATTTTTGCCTGAACTAATGGCCCCTTCAGCTGGGCTCAAACGATATAGGTCTCCATTTGGCTGAAGAACAACTATGTCATGAGTAAATATTTCTTCCTGCTAATCTGCATCATAGAATCAGATGATCTGATCGCTATCACATTTGCTGTGTCAGTGTTTAAAATGGATTCCAGGTGTCACATATTTCAGCAGCTGCTACACTTCCAAAAAGAATAGAAATTGACAATTTAACAAAGTGTGGAGCTGATGAAGGCTCTAGGCCCGAAATATCAGCTTTTGTGCTCCTAAGATGCTGCTTGTCCTGCTGTGTTCATCCAGCCCCCCACTTTGTTATCTCGGATTCTACAGCATCTGCAGTTCCCATTATCTCAGAGCTTGACAACAAATGCTGCCCCAGCCAGCGATTTCCACATCCCGTGCACAAATTTTAAAAAACCGACATTCCCCAACATTTTGACACTATTCCGAAAGCCAAAGTTATAAAAAAAGAAGAGATGCCTTACCGAATAGATTTCTCCTAGCTTTTAGCTCAGTGCAAATAAGCAGATGGGGTCATACTGATATGTATATAATACAGATACCTCCCACTGAAACTTGTTTCTCACCTCCATCAAGCAATTCTCCCGAATTCGTTTTCCCTAATGGGCACAGGATGAGCTCCTTATTCTGGTTTAATAACATCTGAAAGGGGTAGAGATACTTACACAGACTGAGTTTAGCAAGCACATATTCGTGCGGCGATCATAAACAGAGCTGCATACTCATTGCATAAAATGTAATTATTCATCTGAATAAAACCTACTGCTTTTGAAAATGGATAGATCGTATGTAGTTTAATTCGGATCACACATTAATTGGTTCATACAATAGGACAGTCACGTTCAAAAATAATTGGGAGCAATATGAGTAGCTGCTTGAGAGAGACGGTTTTGAAATGTCAGTACAACCCGTGATCTAGCGTTGCCAATTATGTAGCCTCATCTGCTTTATCGGCAATCAACTCTATAAAATCTGTCCTCTTTAGGTCATCAGCACTCTACTTCCCCAAATATAACAAAGTGTGAAGCTGGAGTAACACAGCAAGCCAGGCAGCCTCATGGAAACAAGAAAGTTGACGTTTCGGTTCGAGACCTTTCAGGAAAAAAATCTTTCCACATTCTTTATGCCTTTGATGTGCAGTGGGTGGGTTTATAACTTTAACTATGGCAATCCTCGTCAAACAGTGAAAAAGATCTGCTGGGGAGAAATGGCATTGTCTTGACTCTGAGCACGGTTTTCATTTCTTGATACATTTCCCTGCTGCAGCCAGAGGGGATGTAGGAGGGCTAAAGTTAAATAGGGCGAACTGGTGTGAAATTTTCCAAAACAATGCGTATAACATGGAGATTACTTCATATTCAAGCAGAGCGGAATGTTAATGTTCGGTAAGTCTGCTCACTTTGCTTCAATTGTAGCTAATTTCTGGCGGACGTGTGACACATGGTGAAATTGATCATTAGCAAAGTCACTTTGTTCTCCGATAGACAGCACTGTTGCTAAGGCCATGAGTTGTCAATTTTAGGAACAGATCAGCTTCGATTTGTTATAGTGAGAAAGTAAACTACGTTGTGTACTCACAGATGACTTATGTCGATGTTCCCGGAACCTAATTACACGATAATTCCCATCAACGAGTCCGTTCTCCGAGTGCTGACTGTCACTGCCGCTGAGGACGATTCAGCCTCACTCCTGGATCCCGACTGACGAGAAAAATAGGCATAATCCGAAGTATGCAAACTCAGAACTTGAGTTAACTGTTCAGTCGCACATGAGTCAGTTCAGGGTCTATTCAGCCAGAGTAATTTCTATCAGTTGGGGTTGTGAATGATTATTCCAATTAACAGGTGGCAACCAAGATCGACTGTCCTTGGCACCTGTTATCACATCCCCGTTGTCACTTTCAGCTCTGATCTGCACTAACTCATCAATATCATTTGTTATTATCATCAATCTGTATTTTGTAACTTCGTAAATATGTAATATTTGAGCAAAATTCTCCTCAGGTGAATCGCACAGATAGGCAAAGACTCCGATTTACGCTGCTGTCAATTTCAGTAAGCAGAGGGAAAATGGGATCCGAGTAACCAAGGAAGAAAGTGTTGACTATTCGCAGATATCCTACTTCCCAAGTAGGGTCGCTCTGACACAAATCTGATCACAGTAATGATCACCGGCAACTTGAATGATTTTATGAAGCCAAGTAAGAAGAGCTAGTCACATTTCGCTGTTGTTTACACAAGCTAAGCACCGGAGAAATGGGGAACAGAAATCGCACTGCTTGCGAGGAAATGGGAAGAAGAAAACGGAGGAAGGAGCAGGTGGTATATGCAGAGGTCAAGACAAACAAGGAAAGGGGAAACTACAGGACTCCACCCACACGAACAATGTTCAGTAATGTTAAAGTTACATAGGGTGGTTGTATCATTGTTTATTTGGATACTAAAGCTAACTACATGTGTTAGTTTGCTTGTGAGCCATACTGTCATTGAATGGAGTTGGAGGAACGACCAGGAGTTGTAACGGTAGCTAGACTCTGGAAAATGAACCTTTGTTTCGTTTCAAATCTCCCAATTCCTGCAAAAACAATGAAATAAATGTATCGCTGTCACAATTTTAAATGACAGTGAAAAACATTGAAGCTCCTTGTTCAGTCACATTGAAATCGAACGGGCTGTTTACTTGGATCATTCATGTCATACAGTATTGCTTAGAATTTTATCTTGATGTTTACAGCACTGGAAGTGAACAGGTCTCGCCCACAGTACACGCTCTACAGAAACTTCCTCCTGCTCTGCTTCACAAATCACAAAGAGATAGCCTTCTAATGATTTATATCTAATGATTTTGCCCAGATTCTACTTCGATCCATACTTGACACCATCCATTCTTTATGATGGCAAATGCACTTTTCTAAACCTTCATTGGGTTTTGCAGTTTCTCCTGAATTTGTTTTTGTCTAGAGGCTGTCTTTTGTTTATAGTTTCTACCTCCAACACCACCGATAATTGCAAATAGCTCCTTCATGTCCACTCCATTAATAATATTGCGTTAATACAGTAACATTTATCAAAAGGAAGAAAAACAGGAGTATGAAATTCATTACGATTTTGAAGACATTACCTTTAATTCACCTTTTGATACCCTCCAATGCCCCATGATTCGTAGAATATCCTTAAAATATATCTATATATTACTTAGATGGCTGAAACTTAATTGCAATCAAGAGGGAATTTTCATGATAACCAAATTTCTAAAGCACTTTTCAGACAAGCAGAGATATTTGGCAAGATGTTGGGTGTTGCAATATAGCAATAGCTTCCATGTTGAGGTAGTCGCATTCTTCTTAGGTCCGGAATTCAAAAGATATGCACACCTTGCGGAAAAGGCCTTCTTGGTCCTGAATGAGCAGCATTTTTTTTTAGATCAAGTTCTGTGCTCCTTAGCTGAGGGCAACAATTGCCAAAAGCAACTCCATTGAGCCTATGAACCAATTTCTTTTTCCACATTCCAATGGTTTGCCTCACATTATATCTATTTCCAGGGGATATTAACTTATGAACAATATAATATAATATTCTAATATAATGAGCGAAATCATGGAGAATTCAGTTCACGATCTCCAAACCAGGAACACCCGTTTTTCAGTAAAGAAATCAAAAATGAATGTCATACAACAAGTATTGTGTTAGTCGGGCAGGATAAAATTCTATTAAATTTATTCAATTGTGTGTTACAATTACTGTCTAAAAGAGTGAATGCCTAACTAGATTTCTTGATTAACGTGTTGGAATTGTTGTTTGTTGTGGTTCGTCTTCAAGCCTCGCAAATTATAATGAAGCACAGTGTTCCCAGTTTTTCGTCATTTATGAAATGTTTGTAATTCATTCCTTTGTATTGCGAAGGCTTTAACTTCACAGGTCTCGAACTGTGCTTCAGTTGTCACTTTTACCCACAGTTATTCAAGCTATCATAATCTTCCATCTAAATACATCCTCTTAACAGTTTAACTGTTCATGCATTTTTTCAGATCAAATTTCTATTAACTGCTAATATGGAAATATCAGCAGTGGTCACTTCATATTGATCACTGAAATTGATTGCAAACGACTCGGACTTTGAATCAGACTCAAATCATTGCACTGAAAATAAAATATTTGAGTCTCCTGATGCGAAAATGGAAATAGTCCCACCTTAATTTATTTCCAACAGTATGGCCCCTACATTTATGATGGCTTCCGGTTTAATTCCGGTGACCACACCCTTCTGTCCTTTTTGTCTTTGGCGTTTTAACGTGGTCTAATGATTTAAAACATAAGCTTGGGAATGGAACTTTACGTAGCATGGTCTTTCCATTTGGCTGTACTCAGAATTGAGTGTAACAAATTTAGGTCATTCTCCCAAGTTACTTTTATCTTTTTTTTGGTTTTATTTTCATCTGACAGATGGACAGTCAATTATCTCCATCCAGTCCAGTCGTAACTACTGACATTGTAATTTTAGGTGTCATCTTCAGCAACATGGAAGGAGACATATACAGCAGCAAACAGATCAGTGATCTTCAGCTTAGATTTCAACGAGGTGATTTGATTGCTCCCTTCGTTGAATCCTTGGTCCAATCCTCAATGAACTTATGAGGTGTGGCTTGAAGCAGACCTGGAAAAAAATGAAGTGAATGGTGCATGTCAGTACATTTCCACATGTTGAGATAAATCAGTGTATATGCATTGAAGTTTTATTCACAGTTCTTTTCTCTGGCAAGGTGATTTTAAGGTATCCCTCATGACATTCCTCTTACAAGGTAGGGTGGCATCGTGGTTTAGTGGTCAGCACTGCTGCCTTACAGTGCCAGGGTTGAATTCCACCATCTCGTTGTATGGAGTGTGCATGCTGTCTGCGTGGTTTTCTTCCCACAGTCAAACGATGTGCAGGCTAAGTGGTATGGCTGTGGTGTCCAGGGATGTAGGGTTTAGGTATGCTCACCATGGGAAATGTAGGGTTACAGGGTCGGTGGGATGCCCTTCAGAGGCCAGTGTGGACATGTTGGGTTGCTGGACCTGCTCCCACACTGTAGGAATTCTGTGAATACTCTGATACCTTATTTCATACATCTTAATCAATTTTACAGATGCTTAAGGTTCTCTAAAGTGTTTCGTTTTGCATATATTTATTTTCAATGATCTGTACATCTGTAAGCCAGAGTTTGTTTTGAAAAATGTTTGTTCTTGCATTTTGAATGCTCAATAAACAAAAAAAGGTCATTCAACAGTTCGAGCTTGTTCAATGTACGCTGATTGTCTATCTCAATGTCATCGTTCCACTGTCTCTTCATATCATTGATGCCTTTATTAACTAAATATTTATTGATCCTTTTCTTGAGTATATTTAATGATCCGCACCATTCTGTGGTCGCGGGATCCGCAGATTGACCACCCTCTAGGTAAATAAATGTTTCCTCACTGCATATCCTGCACCTGTGACCTCTAGCTCTCGACTCCCTTCGCAGGGAGCCCACCCTCCCTGCATCAAATCGTACAGCCCTGTCAGAATTTGAAACGTTTCAATCTGACCACGTCCCATTCTTTCAAACCATAGTGAACCCAGGGCGCATCACAACAATCGGCCATCATATGACACTCCTATGAGCCTTGGTGACTGTCTGGTGAACTACACTCCCCCTATGGCAAATATATCCTCTTAGATAAGGAGAAGGAAAAGTGCTTACAATACTCCATCTATGGTCTTATAACAGCAGTGAGACACCCATAGCTCTGATTTCAAATTCGCTCGTAATGAGCACATCATTTTCTTTCTTGCTTGATGCACTTGCCCCCTTTGATTGACTGAGGGACATGGACACCCATATTTTTTTCGCACATCTATATATCCGAATATATTCAAATCCTAGATAACAAAGTGTGAAGCTGGATGAACACAGCAGGACAAGCAGCATCTCGACTCCTCTGAACAGGCAACAAAAAACAACGGGACTGCGGTCAGCGCAGAGAGCGGACACTCACCTCCTTTCTTCTCGAATACCTTCAGGAAACATTCACATAATTTGGCACTCCTGAATGTCACATTGAAGAAACCACCCCCGGGGAAGTCCTGCAGGCAGTAGATGTTTTAATCTTTTTTATATACACTCCAAAATGTATGACCTCCACCTCGCAGTTATCCACATTATACTACATTTGGAACAAAAGCAGAAATTGCTGAAGAATCTCAATTGGTCTGGCAGCATCCGTGGAGACAAAGCAGAATTAATTTCTCACGTCCAGTAATCCGTCGTCAAACCCTTCCTCTACTCTGTCTGGTCGTCACACGTCCCTTACTGCATGTTCATAATTTACGTGCAGCGTGGCCATCTCATTCAACGTGTTACCCACGATCATTTGTCGGTACAGATATGCAATCGCTCATGAGCACTTAACACAAATGCAGGTAAACGCACGTTGCATGCATTAGAACATGGAGAGACACAAGCTGAAAGAAGCGCCTGGCAGATCACTGGAAGAAAAGCGACCACATTAAAGTGAAACCCACAGAGCAAAGGCAACAGTAGGATGTTCTTAATCGGTCTGCATGGGTTTCCTCCGGTTGCTCTGGCTTCCTGCCACATTCCAAAGATGTGCAGGCCAGGTGGATTGGATATTGCTAAATTTCCCATAGTTGTCAGGGATTAGTAGATTAAGTAGGTTGTAGGGGAATGAGTCTGGGGTGGGATGCTCTGAGAGTCGGTGTGGACTTGTTGGGCCGAAGGGCCTGTTTCCACAGTGTAGGGATTTAATGAAATCTATGAAATAAAAGCAGATAACCCGAAGACGCAGCATGCTTCGTGTTTAGTGAATGCCTGACAGACTGCCTTCAGTTGGTATCGTGTGGTCTCGACAGCAAAAGACACGCAGAGAAACAACACCATGTTGTACAGCTCCACTGTCGAGGTTCATCATACAGGGCCGAACAGTCTGACACCGGTTGACACAGGAAATGAGAACCACTGCGCAGCAACTACACTGAGAAATCTCTAAGCAATTGTTCAAAAATGAAGTCATTAACGATAAGCAAAAAGCTGAAATGGTAGGACGAAGCAGAATTATTCCATGTTGTCTTGAAAATTCATGAGACAGGTCTGATATCAACTTCTTCTGAGTGTCGCCAGGTCCGAAGTAAAGCTGTAAACAAGACAATGTAGTTGTGACTTTCACTATTACATCGTGCTTCGTAATTAAGCACGCCCAGTCCCTCATCATTTTCAAATCTTTCTCTCCCCTCACCCTTCACTGTCAACACGCAGTAACCGGGTCCGTCGACTTTGCGAGAATCTTTGTCTTCGCTATATTCTCCGTGCCTCTCAATCCTCGGCATTGTTTACAAAAGTATATATAGACGCGTCGGCTGGAAAGCAACAGAATAAGAAATAGGTACACGGCACTTTTGTTCAATGCTTAATGCTGTTTAAAATTAGATTCCCTACAGTGTGGAACAGGCCCTTTGGCCCAACAAGTCCACACCGCAAGGACCCAACAGTCCTTAAAGCATCCCACCCAGCCCCACCCCCCATAACCCACACATCCCTGAACACTATGGACAATTTTTAGCATAGCCAATCCACCTAGCCTGCACATCTTCTTGGACTGCGGGAGGAAACCGGAGCACCCGGAGGAAACCCACGCAGACAGGGAGAGAATGTGCAAACTCCACACAGACAGTCGCCCGAGGCGGGATTCGAACCCGGGTCCCTGGCGCTGTGAGGCTGCAGTGTTAACCACTGAGTCACTGTGCCGCCCGTTCTTTTATTTTCCATTGTGTTAAATACGTATTATTTCTTAAATTATCATCCAGCGCACCACTATCTCTGCTGATAATCCTGGGTTACTCTTTATTTCTGGCAGCTGCTAACGGGACAGTGGTCTCAGCGAGTCAGGTCCCTGCTCGCACCACTCGACCGAAAGGCTCAAATACATTCATTAATTGTTCTGCGCCGTTTTTTTTTTCTTTTCCTTCTCAGCGTATTGGCGTTTGGTTATGGTGGAGTGACCGCAAACGTTCGACGCCGGAATCGACCTCAGACAAAGTGGAAACAGAGAAGGTTTTCAAACAAGGATCTGCCTAGTTCCACCTGCTCAATGCGAATTTCCAACATTCCCGGTTGTATTCCTGCGGCGTCTAGAAAGGGAGCGGGAAGTTTTTCAATGGCACTGCAAATGAGCTCGTTTATACACGGTGAGTGATACTAAGGGGGTTGGGGGTTGTTGAGTTCCTTGAAGTTAATCTGGTACATATATGAGAAATATTGCTGCTTTCAACTATTGGCTGTCAATGTTGTCCGTTCACACAGAGAGCCAGACTACTGAATGGCACGTGGAACCCATGCCGCTCTTCTCGGTAAATCCGGTCTGAAGAAGCGTCAAATCGGATTCCAACAGCTAACGTCGCCTGGCGCTCCACAAATGCTTCCAGGTTTGATGAGTTACTTCGATTTTTTTTATATTTCACGGCACATTGCCAACATCCGCAACATTTGAATTTATACTGAATTAATCACTGCTTTGTCATTCCGCATTAAGTGGTTTCGTTCCTTACTTTTTCTACTAACTGACACAACATCACGGGATACTAGCACTATTCACAAATCCCACATTGACAGCGTCTGTCTCTTTATCCATGTGAAGCTGACGGGCCTATAATGCTATTCAGGTCACGGCAGTTGGTGTGTTGAATGCATTAGTTCAGCATTCTCAGGTCTGAAACTTCCGCGTTTAGATGCCATGGAAAGCAGTCGATGTGATTTGTATAAAATAGAGCGATGCGTGAAGTTACAGGACAATGGAAGCCATGGCTGTCCCATGTGACTTTAAGCCTTGGGTTTCTACTTGGTACAGCTCAGAGCTTTTACTGGGGAGGTACATGAAGCCCTGACGAGTGTTAGGATGCATCTTGGATGTGACATAGGCTGCAACGGTGGGTATAGTTTGTTGATGTTGGTGATCAAGGTGCTGTTGCGAGTACTGCTTTGAATTACTTTGAATCAGAAGAGCAGACCTGCGTCCAAATTTACACGGAAGAGTGCAATATACATTTTCTCTTTCTTCGAATTTCTTGAAATTCCTTGAATTATACATGGGAGATTGGAATTAGATTGTCACTACATTGAATTTAATAACGAATGTAGGACAACATGAGCAGGGCAGCAACGTACAAACATAAAATGAAGAGTCAATTTACTGAAGATGTAAAGGTAAAGAAAGGTAAGAAGGGCCCCTATCCGAAACTTCAACTTTTCTGCCCCTCTGATGCTACTTCGCCTCCTGTGTTCCTTTAGCTCCACACTGTTGTCTCGGACTCAAGCATCTGCATTTCTTGCTGTCTTTCAAGGTAAAAACTGGTTGCATACCAAGTAACAAGTGATAGACACGTCTAAGAGATTTCACAACCAAATAAACAGATAAATGGTTCTGGCTCAAGTCCGCCTCTACTTTCTCATGATGGTAAGGAAACTCGGCATGATCATAGAGACTCGTACCAATTTTTATAGGTGCACCGTAGAAAGCATTCTATCCGGCTGTACCACGGCTTGGTACAGCAACTGCTCTGTCCAGGACTGGAAGAGACTGCAGAAAGTTAGGAACACAGCACAGTCCGCCAGGCATGTCAAGCTACCATCCATTGGCTTCACCAATAGTACTCGATATCTCATGAAGGCAGCCAACATTATGAAATTCCCTTCCCACCCGAATATAACTCTTCCAACCTCTTCCATCGGGCAAAAGATATAAAAACCTAAACACACGTAGCATTAGATTCAAAATAGTTTCTTTGCCACAGCATTTAGACGTATGATTGGACATTTAAAAAGTAATATTGATCTTGCTCTTCGTGCACTTTCTCTGCAGCTGTAACATTGTATTCTTCGCTCTGCCCTATTACCCTAATCCACTTTGCAGGGTACAATCTGCCTGGACAGCACGCAAAACAAAACTTTTCACTGTACCTAGCTACACGTGACAATAATAAATCAAATTGAATATGGGATGTGGGCCAAATGTTGGCAAATCGGACGAGATTTGCTTGGGATATCGGGTGGCATCGGCGAGTTTGATTGAAGTGTCAGTTTTCATGCTGTAAATCTTCATGACTCTATGACTCTAAAACAAATAAAAGTAAGCTCTACACTCCAGCCACATTCATCTATGAGTGGTGGTAAACAATTAGCTAATTCACTGGACAAGGATATATCAATATCCTCAATTAAACGTTGGAATGCGTTGCCAGCAGCAGTTGTGGAAGCAAGGTCATTGGGGTCATTTGAGAGACTGCTGGACATGCATATGGTCACAGAAATTTGAGGGTGCATACATGAGGATCAATGGTCGGCACAACATTGTGGGCTGAAGGGCCTGTTCTGTGCTGTACTGTTCTATGTTCTATGTTCTATGTTCTAAATATCAGCCAAGCATCTCAACACAAAATATTTGGGGAAGCACTCGCAACTATCTTCAGGCTGGACTGCTGATTGGATGGTCCATTTCGACCTCCCGTGATGTCTCCCCGATCATACATGCCAAGCTTCAGCTAATTTGGCTCAGTCTATGTGACATCAAAGATGGTTGAATGCGCTGGAAATGGACAGGGCTCTGGAACCCTCGGCATTTTAGAAATGCCGCTTACGTTGTGTACTTCAGAGTCTGCATACCCTTAGCCACTCTGTTCCTGTAAATCTGCAACAATGGTATCTACCCGACAGCATCGAAAACAGTGCACAGGTTTTCATCTGGGCAGAAAAATCGTGGCTAAGCCAACACTGCCAGATACTGCCCATCTCTACACTCGATATCAGTAAAGTAATGGAAGTGCCATCAACAGTTCCAAGATACAGCATTTTATTAACAATAACTTGATTTATGTTTGGTTTTTGCTAAGAGCCACTCAGTTCCCGACCTCGATACAATTTTTGTCCATGCGTGAACACAAGAGCAGATCTCATGAGAGCTAGTGAGAGTGACTGCCATTAACATTGAAGTGACATTTTACCGAGTGCGGTATCGAGGAGTCCGAGCAAATCTTGAGTCAATAATAATGTGTGGCAACTTTTCCTCGGTTGGATTTATACCCCCACAAAGGCTGTGGTTGTTAGAAGTCAGTCATCTCAGCTCAAGAACAGCTGCGCTGGAGTTCCTCCACCCAATATTGTTCGGCTGTTTCGTCGACTTTCACTACACAATAACGTCAGAAGTGGTGTGTAGACTGGTAAGTGCACCATTTACAATTCATCAGAGCCGCCCACAGCTAAATGTCGTAAGATCTGGATAATCATGGTCATCCATCCTCCTGAAGACTCCTATCGTACTGACAGGTTTATTGAACTTTGATTTATCTGATTTTATATTCGTTGTATTTGAACTCTGACGAAACTTCTCCCGGATGTGTTCAGATGCTGCACAATTGATGCCAGTACAGGAAGACGGCACCTTCCTACTGGATACTGTGTGAAAGAAGTAATGTATTCACTGCGTCGGGCAAATCGAGCTTAATCGAGCTTAGAACCATTCGACCCAAAGAATATTACAACTTATCAATTTTCTCTTGGTCGTTTTTTTTGTTGTTTACGATGTTGTAATGTAATGCACAAATAACAACTCATTTTCTTTAAAATATCCGCAGTACCCCGAAGCCAGTGAAAATTACTCAGCTGTCCTCTCCAACCCTCACATTCCTCTGTACAGCAGCTGGCTTCTTCACAGGAGACTTGAACCTCGGCTGTTCGAAAAGTGACAGCGAGACTGCATCTGGAATAAACACAAGTTGAAGACAAACAGAAGAGGGACTACATACAGTTTCCATCTCCCTCAGCCCTGTGGAGATCGGGTCTGTTAATATGTGCCAGGTTTCTCATGTTTCTCTCGCTGTCCCAGCAAACGACAGTTACATGGTTGTTCATGAGGCTAAGGGTCTCAAATTCTCGATACACGTCTGCTCGGTATTAGCTTGGAATCCCCTCTTCCTGCCTTCGCTGATATGAAATTAAACACTCTGAAAGGAAGTAGCTAGAAGGCATATAGTTATGCATAAGAGGTATTTTACTGAGGTCCCAGGTAAATGTTACGATGTTTAAACACGTGGTGTGTCAGTCCAGGACAGGACAGAGCCAGAATAGTTAGGTTTGTGACAGTTGGAAAGAATTGAGAGAGAAAGATGGGAAAAACTGACGTCATCTTCAGCAATCTGACTGTCGCAGATACAACTGGCCATCACTCTATCTGTACGAGTGACAACTGACTGTTCTTGCGAAAATGAAGTCAAATTCAGTGAGCACCCACACCATCGTGTTGTTTGGCCCTACAATCGTGTTAAATGGGGCAGATTTAGAACAGTTAGAATAACTCAAGGCCCGGCATCGCTGAGGTGCTCTGGGCCATCAACAGGAACAAAATTGTACTCAAACCAATCTACAAAGCATGTCACGCCAATTTCACCACCCTATCATTACCACCAAACAGGTGATCAATCCTAGTTTCAAACAACAGTGCAGCAGGAAATGCCAAGAGGAGTACCAGGAACACCAGAACATGTGGTAAAAACATGGCAAACTTTCTAAAAACATGGCTAATTACATGCCAAACAGCACAGACGACAATTAGTAGAAAGGACTCAAAGTTACCCAAACAAATGCACCACATCAAAACTCTGCAATCCTGTCACACCCAGTCTTGAATAATGGTTGGCATCAAATAAGTCATTGGAGCAGGAAGTTCTAGGAATACCCCGCCCCACAATTAATGGATGCTCGGGAGATCGTGCAGGGAAAAAAGGCTTAGATATTTTCAGAGAGTGGTTAAGGCGTGGAATGCCCTGCCTGCCAATGTAGTTAACTCAGCCACATTAGGGGCATTTAAACAGTACTTGGATAACATATGGATAATGATGGGATAGTAGGAGGCGAGGGGATTAGATTAGTTCACAGGTTGGCGCAACATCGAGGGCCGAAGGGCCTGTTCTGCGCTGTATTGTTCTATGTTCTATGTTCTATATTTACAACCATCTTCCGCCAGAAGAGCCAAGTCGATGATCCATCTTGGTCTCTTCGTTTGGTCACCAGCGCCACAAATGGCAATGAAAAATATCAGCCGACGTGATGTTCAGAAACATTTGGATGGATTGGATATTACAAAGGCTATGGCGGTTGATACTATTCTAGCAATAGCATTGAAGAGTTGTGTTCCAGAGCTTGTCGCAACTCTTGCCAAATTGATCTAAGATAACTGCAACTTTGGTATCTACGTGAAAATTTGAAAAAGCACCTGGGGTATGCCCATGTGCGGAAAAAGCATGACAAATCCATTTTGCTCCAAATGCCATTCCATCGGTCAGCTGTCCTTCATCAACTAAATGATTCTATGTGTCATCTCCAATGCTATCAATTAGCACTTTCTCAGCAATAACCTGCCCAATGACAGAAATAATAGGAACTGGGTGCTGGAGAATCCGAGATAACAAGGTGTGGAGTTGAATGCACACAACAGACCAAGCAGCATCTTAGGAGCAGGGAAGCTGGCGTTTCAGGCCTGAACCCTTCATCAGAAATTGGGGTGGGGAAGAAGGTTCTGAAATAAATAGGGAGAGAGGGGGAGGCTGATTGAAGATGGTTAGAGGAGAAGATAGGTGGAGAGGAGACAGACAAGTTAAAGAGGTGGGGATGGAGCAAGTAAAGGTGGGAAGGTAGGAAGGAGATAGGTCAGTCCAGGGAAGACGGACCGGGGCAGGATGAGGTTAGTAGGTTGGAAATGTGGGTGCAGCTTGAGGTGGGAGGAGGGGATAGTTGAGAGGAAGAACAGGTTAGGGAGGCGGGGACGAGCTTGGCTGGTTTTGGGATGCGTTGTGGGGAGGGGAGATTTTGACGCTTGTGAAATCCACATTGATACCATTGG
This sequence comes from Stegostoma tigrinum, assembly GCF_030684315.1. Taxonomy (NCBI): domain Eukaryota; kingdom Metazoa; phylum Chordata; class Chondrichthyes; order Orectolobiformes; family Stegostomatidae; genus Stegostoma; species Stegostoma tigrinum. The sequence continues at coordinate 3,003,965 of NC_081369.1, forward strand.
GCTGCAGGGTTCCCAAGCGGAATATGAGTTGCTGTTCTTGCAACATTAAGGTGGCATCGTTGTGGCACTGCAGGAGGCCCTGGATGGGCAAGTCGTCTGAGGAATGGGAGGAGGAGTTGAAAAGGCTCGTGACCGAGAGTTGCAGCTGTTTATTGCGAGCAGAGGGCAGGTGTTCTGCAAAGCGGTCCCCAAGCATCCGTTTGGTTTCCCGATGTAGAAGAGGCCACAATGGGCACAGCGGATCGGTATATCACATGGGCAGATGTGCAAGTGAATCTCTGCTTGATGTGGAAAGTCTTCTAGGGGCCTGGGATGGGGGTGAGGGAGGAGATGTGGGGGCAGGTGCAGCACTTCCTGAGGTTGCAGGGGAAGGTGCCGGGTGTAGTGGGGCTGGAGAGGAGTGTGGAGCAGACAAGGGAGTCACAGAGAGAGTGGTCCCTCCAAAAAGCAGGCAAGGGTGGGGAGGGAAATATGTCGTTGGTGGTGGAATCGGATTGCAGGTGGTGGAAGTGTCAGAAGTTGGTGGGGTGATATGTGAAGACGAGGGGGATTCTCTTTTGGCTGTTATTGCGGGGACGAGGTGTGAGGGATGAGTTGCGGGAAATGCGGGAGACACGGATAAGGGCGTTCTCGACGACTGCGGGGTGGGGGGAGGGGATGTTGCAGTCCTTGAAAAATGAGGACATCTGAGATGTGCGTGAGTCGAATGCCTCATCCGGGGAGCAGATGCGGCGGAGACCATGGAATTGGGAATCGGGGATGGCGTTATTGCAGGAAAGTGTTTGGGAGGAGGTGTATTCCAGGTAAATATGGGAGTTTGTGAGCTTGAAAAGGATATCCGTTTCTGGGTGGTTGCCTGAGATGGAGACAGAGAGATCCAGGAAGGTGAGGGGGGAGTTTGAGATAGTCCTGGTGAACTTAAGGTTGGGGTAGAAGGTGTTGGTGAAGTGGATGAACTGTTCAAGCTCCTCATGGGAGCACTAGGCGGCGCCGACACAGTCATCAGTGTAGCGGAGGAAGAGGTGGGGTTTAGTGCCAATGCAGGTGCGGAAGAGGGATTGTTGCCCAATGACGACCACTTAAGGTTCTGCCAGAACCATTCAGTTCCTAATCACATTACAGCATTCGTTTCAAACTCAGAGAGAAGAACTGAACTTCAGAGAGGAGGTGAAATTAACTGCTGTCTGGAATAGGTCAGCACTGGCCCGGTGTAAAGAGTCCCAGCAAAATTACAGCCAATGGAAATCAGGCGAAAACTCTCCTCTCATTGAAGTCTTACCTCGCACGTAGAAAGATCATGAAGATTATTGGGAGTCAGTCAGCTCTGCATTCCACCATCTTGATATCGGAATAGTGAAGACCGCTGATACTTATCCAAAGTTCAGCTCCACGGACCACTTCTCAGACATTAAATCGGTCCATGTCAAAATGTAACAAAACATGAATGGTATCCAGTCTTAGACTGATATGTGGCAAGTGGCAAACATGCCAATAAACTGCCAGAAAATGACCATCTCCAATTAAACAGAACCGAACAACTGGCCTTTGAAATTCAAAGCATTACCATCGCCGAGTATCCCCTCAATAACTTTCTGAAGGTAATTGCTGAACTCAATGTGAAACGGACAGTTTTTAAAAATCCTTCATACAGCACGTATCACCAGAGTTAGATTTGGAGGGCAACATACCACCTGGTATTCCTGAATCTTACACCAAAAGCCTCCAGTTCTAATATGGTGCCAGCAACACTGCACACGGCCAGGAATAGCCTCATCATTCTACATTCCTGCCCTGGACGTCTTTAGTTTGCGTTCGTCCAGAAATGCACCTCATCACCCGACTTGCCAATCGCAGAATTGTGACAGCAAAGAACGGAACCGTTTAGAAATGACAGAACTGGACCTTATATTCCTGAAGTGACGCCTTTACTTTGAATTTTGGAAATGAGTTCCCACCACACTATAATCCCCGTTTTGCTGTCGTACTGTACAGTCACCCATATGAGTACCTGTCTCTATAAATAGGGGAAAAAGTCAGTGCCAACATCTTGGATCTGCAACATCGGACCGCATAACGTTACATTCAGGCGTAGGTCACCCAGAGCCACGCATTCCTAACATGGCCATATCATTCTGCACTGATGACATGATCCCGTCACCATAGGTTCTAGAATGAATATCAATCATTCTTCATGGAGAGCATTGTTCCTCATTGTTTAAACATACAAAATATCAAGAATGAACAAATAAACGTGCGAGACAACTTGAATCAGAGTACATAATGTAGAAGTCATTGCTGAGACATAGCAAACACAGTACTGGTAACCAATGCTACCGTGTTAAAAGGTTTTCAGGAAAGATAGGATAAATATTGGTAGAAAAGCGTACTTAACACGAAATCGTCTCTGCAGTGATAGAGAACATACCGAGATGCACTCAAGTAGTGCTTAATTGTGGACGTGATGAACAAAACAGGAAAGAATCTCGGGTTGTACTGGAGGTTGCGCGTAGGTCCCTAGATCCTATGAAGTAGTTTTGCATTTCTTTTTAACAACAATTGGCAGTGTTGCAAATTTATCAGTATGTCAGCCTTTCTATTCCAACTCTTGTTTTTCATTGATTAGAAAAGTGATTTTCACGTGGTTTCTGGCATTCACATGTCTTGGTAAAAGCAAACAGGTGTATTTACAAGAAGGTAGTGAACAGCATTAGCTATGAGTTTGAATTGATCTATTGCATTTAAATTAAGTATTTTGCTGGTACTCCTTCAGTCTTTGCCCTGAGATAGTTTAAGATCAAGTGGCAGTGCCATGATGGTGTGTTATGGGGCTAGGATCTGTGCATGTTGCTTTACTGTCGGTCCGACACGGGATCGCTTACACCTGGACAGATGGTGAAACAGAAGTTCAATTTTTAAAAACAATTGGAAAAGAAAGGCTGGTACAGTGATGATCTTATTACTATTGTTATCAAAAATATACAAAGTCTTGGTCACTGATATCTTCAGGGAAAGGAGTTCATATATGCTGAGTGCCTTCAACGTCGCTCCAATCTGGATTTGTCACTGGATTCTCTCCTGTCTTTAACTCTCCCAGCACCTTCACATTCCACATGGTCTTTCCAAATTCAATCCCATCGATCTGTTTTCTAACTGTGTCAACCCTCATAACCATCAATAACCCATCATTCAATTTTCATTCCGAGAGCCATTTTGCCTTGCATTTATCCTCCTTACTGACTTCTGCAGACCAAACACACTTCCTTCCCCCAACGTTCAAAACTTGTCTCAAAACCTTTTCATTGACTCTTCTGTGCTAGAAAATATCTCTAAACACTACATTCTTGCCAACCCTTATCAATTAATTACTAATTTCTCAAAACCGAACATGTTCGTCATAATTTTATGCAGAAAGCTCATTAATCAGACATGAGTTGGAATAAATCAAGGAAAATTTTGAATTTTGAATAAATCAAAATCAATCCATTAATAAACGTGATGATGATTATTGAATCTATTGCATCCAGGCTCCCATTTTGGGACCTTACAAGAGAACACCTCCAACCTTTCTTCTCCAGCTTTCCTCCCGTCTGCAGCTGAAATCGATAGGCCCAATTTATTTTCCTCCACTTTATGCAGTCACTGTATCACATTGTCCCGGACTGGCTTGGTTTACTGCACCCTCTGGGCTCTACAGTGCCATAAACTCTCTCAGCAATTGACAATTGGTCACTCCTTTCTCAGTTTTATCTCAACAAAGTTATTCAAGGATATGTCATCGGGTCCAACTGTACGATATGGTCATGCATTTCTATTTCATCAGCACCTCTGTCAAACTCCACCCTGCCGCTGTGCTACATCCCCAACTCGCTCCAAATTCGCCCGTCACTGCCACCAGTCGGACAACACTGAACTCAATTAAGGGCCGTTGCAACCAGGAACCTTTCACGTCATGCAAAGATATTTCATCTTCTCTTGGTCCCCAGTCAGACCTGAGCCATTGTAATCTTCCAACACCCACTCTCATTAATCCGCGTTCAAAAGCACCAATTCACTGACGTTGCCTCAGACACCAAGTGGAGTGCCTGAATGCACCAGCAAATCCCACATGGTCATAATTTTTCCATTAATTTTTGCTGGATCGTGCAGTCTTCCTGCTCGAGAACATTGTCCCTATCCAGAGTGTCTGTGCTCCATGTGCTGTGCTCTCCTGCGGCACTGGGAATAATTTATACAGGTCTATAAATATTTACCTTCATTTGGCGAATTGGAAAATGAATGGAAATAACGGGAACTCGAAAGAGGCCACTTCTTTTTTATGATTAATTATTGGGTTTTCTTTCATGAGGTTTCTTACCCATTATTTCACCCATTTTTATATCTCAGACCACTAAACTTGAACAACTAATGTTTGTGTATGTTTCTGACGGATACTGACGAAACCCCTCTCTCTGTGAAGCAAATCCCCGCTTACCTGACTGCACTCGAAGTTACAAATGTATCTACGTATTGCTCCATCCCGCCTTTCGCTCTCAAAATATCTGTGAATGTGTGCTGGTGGAGAGACGGACAGGGCATAACTTTAGTTCCAACAGCAGATCAAAGGAAAATAATGTTACCCTTCAACAGGTAGTTTCTGTGTTCCATTTGTTGAATGTGAGCTTCTGGAACTCCGGAATTTATTAATGCAACGTCAGCGTCTTGGGCAGAAGGACTTCTAATGGGAATGGAACTCGCCTTATTGTACACGGTGACTGTCACAGAGGGGGAATGGGCAAGGTTAAATTACTCAGGCACTGTGTACGTTGATAATAGATGACAACAGCAGCAAGGGGTCTGCTTGCACTTTGGTACTGTTAAACAGGCTTCCTGTTTTAGTTCACGGGGAGCGAGACTCAACAGTGTCCATCAGACTTGCTGTTTGTCGTCAATCAAAGCTTGCCAGGCAGTATGATGTATTTAATCCTGTTTTACGCCGACCATTTTTTAAAAAGGATATTATATCCGCTATAATACTTCACTTGATTTAAGTAGCTATCGGGGAAACCTATTCCCAACACGATTTGGCAAGCAGTCCAGTCTGGAAAGTATTTTTTAGTTTCTAAAGGGGTAAAAGTCGGGTTCTCAAAATGAATTACCAAATAGGCGCGACTTGAAAATGAGATTTGGAAGCAAAGAACAAAGAATCAACGAGAAAATGATTAAAATTAAAAATGATTAAACGGACACAGCTACAGCGCGGTGTGAGTAATGCAAAAACGAGAGCAAATAATAAGTTCTCCAAAAAAGGAACTGGCTTTTGGAAAACATCCAAACGTAGGCTGCCATGGAACGAAGTATGAAATGCTGTCTCATAAATGTTGGGTTTCCTCACACTGACGGATTGGAATATTAAGGACTTGCTCACTGAACATTTAATTGAAAAGTCTGGACTGTTGTTCAGAGTGCTTCTAGAGTAAATTTATAACGAGAAATGGAATTACATTGCTTTCAAAAACGATTTGGAGGAGGTTTACTCATTACATCGGAATTAAATTTACAAGGAAATGTTTATTTCTGTTACTTGCAACTTTTAGAGGCTTGAGTCTCTCCTTAAATCGTGATTTTAAGAAGTCGGTAAAGTTTTCTGGCCACATTACCTCGTTATGTTGATGCAATCAGTCTACGGACATGAAATCGCATTATGGAAATAATTTTGAACGCTGCAGTTTATCTGAATCATGATTAGGTCCTGGGGGCACTTGCTCAAGACTGTGCAACAGGCTCAAATGCGACTGGGCCGTTTTGCAAAGAAACTGCCTTCAAAATGGATAATACCAGTTATTAAGGTGAGATCGCAACTGGATATTGTTACCTGAAAATGAGGTTTCGAAGCATAGAACAAATAATCAACGAGAAAATGATTAAACGTAATCCTGACAAGTGTATGCAAAGATCGCTTGTCGTTTCAATTCACATTGTGTAAATAATGTGAGCTCAGCTGGGAAACCAAAATATTTCCCAGTGTCAGTCGGGAACTAATGATTGCGAAGGAGAATGAACCAAAGGGGGCAATTTCATTACGTGCAATCAACTGAAGGATGTAGAGTTTTAAATTGTCAAAATAGTGCAAATTAATTTTGCTCACAAGTTTTAAAAGTCCAGAGAAGTTCTGGGTGTGAGTTTGCTCGCTGAGCTGGAAGGTTCGTTTTCAGACGTTTCGTCACCATTCTAGGTAACATCATCAGTGAGCCTCCGACGAAGCGCTGGTGTTACGACCCGCTTTCTATTTATCTGGTTAGGGTTCCTTGGGTTGGTGATGTCATTTCCTGCGTTGGTGATGTCATTTTCTGTTCTTTTCCTCAGGGGGTGGTAGATTGGCTCCAAATCAATGTGTTTGTTGATGGAGTTTCGGTTGGAATGCCATGCTTCTAGGAATTCTCGTGCATGTCTCTGTTTGGCTTGTCCGAGGATGGATGTGTTGTCCCAATCAAAGTGGTGTCCTTCCTCATCTGTATGTAAGGATACGAGTGATAGTGGGCCATGTCGTCTTGTGGCTAGTTGATGTTCATGTATCCTGGTGGCTAGCTTTCTGCCAGTTTGTCCAATGTAGTGTTTGTCACAGTTCTTGCAAGGTATTTTGTAGATGACGTTCGTTTTATTTGTTGTCTGCTGTTTTAGTATGTTGGTGGGTTTGTGGGCTACCCTGATGCCAAGAGGTCCGAGTAGTCTGGCAGTCATTTCGGAAATGTCTTTGATGTAGGGGAGAGTGGTTATGGTTTCTGAGCCCGTTTTGTCTGTTTGTTTGGGTTTATTGCTGAGGAATCGGCGGACTGTGTTCATAGGGTACCCGTTCTTTTTGAATACACTGTATAGGTGATTTTCTTCTGCTCCTCGTAGTTCCTCTGTGCTGCAGTGTGTGGTGGCTCATTGGAATAATGTTCTAATGCGGCTTCGTTTGTGGGTGTTGGGATGGTTGCTCCTGTAGTTCAGTATTTGGTCCGTATGTGTTGTTTTCCTGTAGATGCTGGTTTGAAGTTCCCCAATGGCTGTTCGCTCTACTGTGACATCTAGGAATGGCAGTTTGTTGTTTTCCTCCTCTTTTGTGAATGTTATGCCAGTAAGGGTATTATTGATGGTCTTGAAGGTTTCCTCTAATTTGTTTTGTTTAGTGATGACAAAGGTGTCATCCACATAGTGGACCCAAAGTTTGGGTTGGATGATTGGCAGAGCTGTTTGTTTGAGTCTCTGCATTACTGCCTCTGCTAAGAACCCTGATATCGGAGATCCCATGGGTGTACCGTTGGTTTGTCTGTAGGTTTTGTTATTGAAAGTGAAGTGGTTGGCAAGGCATAGGTCCACTAGCTTGATGATGTTGTCCTTGCTGATGAGGTTGGTGGTGTCTGGTGTATGTGTCTTCTGTTCTTCTAATAGTGTCATCAGTGTTTCTTTGGCCAGGTTGATGTTGATGGATGTGGACAGGGCTGTTAGGTCAAAGGAGACCATTATTTCATCCTCTTCTATCTTGGTGTCTTTGATGGTGCTCAGGAGTTCTTGGGTGGAGCAAGTGGAGTGATGGGAGTCTTTTACTAGGTGTTTTAGTGTTTGGTGTAGTTCCTTGGCTAATCTGTAGGTTGGTGTTCCAGGTAGCGAGACTATGGGTCTGAGGGGGGCTCCTGGTTTGTGAATTTTTGGTAGTCCGTAGAAGCATGATGTGTTGGATCCATCTGGTTTCATTTTTTGGAAGTCTCTCTTGTTTAATTCTCCAGATTTTTGAAGTTTTTTGAGTAAGGCTGTGATTCGGTTCTCTAGTTCTCTATCAATAACACCCTTACTGGCATAACATTCACAAAAGAGGAGGAAAACAACAACAAACTGCCATTCCTAGATGTCACAGTAGAGCAAACAGCCAATGGGGAACTTCAAACCAGCGTCTACAGGAAAACAACACATACGGACCAAATACTGAACTACAGGAGCAACCATCCCAACACCCACAAACGAAGCTGCATTAGAACATTATTCCAATGAGCCACCACACACTGCAGCACAGAGGAACTATGCAGAGCAGAGGAAAATCACCTATACAGCGTATTCAAAAAGAATGGGTACCCTATGAACACAGTCCGCCGATTCCTCAGCAATAAACCCAAACAAACAGACAAAACGGGCTCAGAAACCATAACCACTCTCCCCTACATCAAAGACATTTCCGAAATGACTGCCAGACTACTCGGACCTCTTGGCATCAGGGTAGCCCACAAACCCACCAACATACTAAAACAGCAGACAACAAATAAAACGAACGTCATCTACAAAATACCTTGCAAGAACTGTGACAAACACTACATTGGACAAACTGGCAGAAAGCTAGCCACCAGGATACATGAACATCAACTAGCCACAAGACGACATGACCCACTATCACTCATATCCTTACATACAGATGAGGAAGGACACCACTTTGATTGGGACAACACATCCATCCTAGAATAAGCCAAACAGAGACACGGACGAGAATTCCTAGAAGCATGGCATTCCAACTGGAACTCCATCAACAAACACATTGATTTGGAGCCAATCTACCACCCCCTGAGGAAAAGAACAGGAAATGACATCACCAACCCAAGGAAACCTAACCAGATAAATAGAAAGTGGGACATAACACCAGCGCTTCGTCGGAGGCTCACTGATGATGTTACCTATAATGGTGACGAAACGTCTGAAAACGAACCTTCCAGCTCAGCGAGCAAACTCACACCCAGAACCTCAACCTGAGCTACAAATCTTCTCAAAACCCGCTAGTCCAGAGAAGTATTTCATGAAAATCTTCAATCATTGATGTTCTATTTGGAATTCAGCCAATGGCATGCCTAATGAATGACTTGGATGTCTATCATATATAGACAAAGGCTGTTTGCAGCTCCACTGAAACAGTTCCGAGAAAATGACTTTTCCTTTATCTGACAAAACATTAACATCCTGGGGTAACAGAGTGTGAAGCTGGATGAACACAGCAGGCCAAGCAGCATCAGAGGAGCAGGAAAGTTTGGCGTTTCAGTTCGAGAACCTTCTTCGGGAAAATGGTCTCGACCCCAGCCGTCAAATTTTCCTGCTGCTCTGATGCTGCTTGACCTGCTGTGTTCATCCAGCTTCACACCGTGATATCTCAGATTCTCCAGCAACAGCAGTTCCAATATCTCATTAACATCTTGGGAGTTGCCCAGGTCCTGAACTGCCTATACAATATCTGCAAGATTTTGATCTTCTTCAATAGCTTGAAGGGCCAAAAGTCTTACTTTTGCTCTTTATTAACATATGCATTTGAATATTTGGAGATAATGATGACAAATTAAAACTAAAGGCTTTCATCTACCAGGAGTTAACATCAGTGTAAGGGAGATAAATGAGCAGGAGCTGGTGTGCATTCAGATACTAACTGCAGATTATTTGAATTGCATTAATTGCAGTGGGCATAACTAGCTGCCCTTGGCAAGAAGCTTAAAATAATCAAGTTGCATGTTAACTTAGGCATGGATGAGTGATGCATTGTGATAAGATCCCGAAGAGATATCTCAAGGTGGTGCAGATATAAGACTGGAAGTTTATCTCAGAGCCAAATGTACTGCTGCACATTGACAGTGTTTGTCCTACTTTAAGGTGCACTGTAGCAATGCATCATGGCTTACTCAATAACATCACCCAAATCTGTGACTTCTAACATTTAGAAGTACGTGGGTAGCAGATGCATGGGAACACCAGTCTAGCGAAGTTCCCATCGAAAACACATACCATCCTGGCTTGGAAATATATTGCCGTTCTTTCACTAGCCCTTAGCCAAAATTCTGGAATTCCCTTCCTAACAGCACTGTGGATGTCCTGATACCCTAAGGGCTACATTGGCTCATCAAAGCAGTTTATCCAGAGGGCAATAAATGCTGACTTACCAACGATGCCCCCATTCCAAAAACGAATGAAGAAATATAAGATTCAGCTTGCAAGTTTTCTTCAGCTTTGTAGCCAGGAAGATGAATGGTTTCAGTGGCAATGTGAAAGACTTTGACAGACATCAAAATTAATTCTTCTCAAAACTTAGTGTTGGACTGTTTCTGCTTACTTGTATAGGAGACTGGATGAGCAGTCAGACAGTTTAGGAAGAATTGACTGTGGCTCTGATGAGGTCGGTATGGGTGCTGCCAGTATATACCATTAGCTGGCCAGTCATCAGCTGACTGGCCTGCTGTGTTCCTCCAGCTCCACACTGTGTTTGTCTGTGACTCCAGTGTCTGCAGTTCTTGCTAATTCTGAGTGATTTATACCATTATCTGGTGTGCATTCAGATGATGCCCTCGAAGGGCATGGCAATGAAGAGAAATAGGAGCAGGCTGAGGATAGCTACTAATATAGCACCAGATATAATGGCATGTGTGCTGACGACCCATTAAGGTGTTATGCTCACCATACAGTATGTTTAGCCCATATATCCCACAAAGAACTGTGAGTCAGCTTTTCATAGTAATATGAAATGACCTTTATTGGTTATAACGCAATTAGTATTACAGTAATGAATATGCTACAAACTAACAAATAATATGATAAATCTGATAATTATTACTGTAAATCTAAGGCAGTATCTTGTACTTTAACTTAACTCAGAATGATCAAACCTTGGCCTTGATCCAACCAGTTGTCTGGTCTTCCGCTCCTGGTGGTCACAAAGGCCCATCTTCCTGCGGTGGTTGGTCTCAAGTTACCGCTCCCAACGGTGAAGTTGTGGTGATTCTTATCCTTCTGCACCCTTTTGGGAGAATCTTTGATTCCCACCAATGGATCAATCACGAATCAATTACTCTGATCGATCAGACCCAATTAGGAAGTACCTTGCGGATGGTGGGGTGGGCATTGGTCATCCATTTCTCAGAGTGTCAGGGGCACATAAGTCAGGTTGGCTTCCTAGATAAGAGTGAGAGGTGTCCCCTTGTTCTGGAAACAGCTCAAATGTTTCCTATTGTCCTGGTAAATAGGCTTAGTCAATTGTGCAATGTGCTGTCTGCAGCTGCAGCGTCGAAGGGCATTGCAATGAAGTACGAGGGTAGCAGATGCATGGGAACACCAGTGATGCCAAGTTCCCATCCAAAACACATACCATCCTGTCTAAGTCTGCAGCTTGTTTATTTCAGTATCTTTGCATAGATACTTTGGCTACCGCTTGGCTTAATTTCCCAGCATGCTTGGTCCGATACGTCCGATTCTGCCATTTGAGTGGCCCATCCTACTACACTCCATGCTGTTGATCATGAATGGAAATTGTGATGGTTCACATGATGGCAGAACAATTTCTGTGTGGTGACTGTATAATCATTCAAGTCCAAGCAAAGCACAACATACACTCAAACAACTAAACTCTTACAGACAGCACGTTGGGAAATGACACCTAACTGAGATCAAGCAAAATCATCAGAATAATTTACATAATTAGAACATCAAAATTCAAACTTAATCATGCAAATGTGGTAAACTAGGAATAAAGAAGAGTTCAGCAATTCATTGTGATGATCAAACAACATTACAAAATAAGGGTCATATACATATATATTAGGAGTGATTATACAAGTTTTGTACCCATAAACAAATAATCCATAGCATGAAGAAATGTTAGTACTCATTTTTATGTTAGAGAATACTACAGAAAGAAAAATATTGAATCTATTTGATTTAATTAAGTTGGGAATTATACACATACTTTAAAAAGTAAAGGGAGTAGTAAACTGAGTGCCGCAGCTGTTCCTGGAAGGTAAATGCAAATTTATACTGACGGGACCGGTGTAAGGGTATGGATCAGAAACCATTACCAATATCAAGCACTGTGTAGTATTTTGGTGGCAGAGCTTGCTTCATTATTGTGGCTGGGCTGGTGACTACTGTTGATGCAATGAGGGGATTGAATTTATTGAGTTCCTGGTCGTCAATAGTTAAATACCATGAAACACCTCGCTTCCTGACAGACCAAATTGGAGCATTATTGGTGGAGGCTACTGCAGCAGGCTTTGGCTACCGCCCTTCTGCAGTATTGGTGAAACTGTATTGTCTTTGTGGTTTTCGGTTTGGCTCCTCGATTATCGCCCCTCCCGGTTTACGCCCACGGTCATGTTTATATTGGGTGAATACCCCCATGTGTTTCATAATCGCTTCTTGTATGGCTAGATCCTTGGTCATTGTTAGAGAATTGAACCAAAACTCTCCTACTGTATTGATCCGATTAACATAATTTCCTGTTCAGCTGATGTGTGGCGCCTTGCTAATTGGGGGCATCTTCCATATGCATGAATTTAATGGGTTAAAGGCATGTGGGATGTGTTGGAGATGGTCCAGGTGAACTGAAGGTTAGAATTGGCTGCCTGCTTCCCTTGAATTTTCCTCAATGTCTTTGCCTCAGGGATCCTGGTCCCTCTTCATCATTACTGCAAAATTCTGCCCATATGGACCACTTTTCCTAACTAATACATTGTCTTACCTTCTTTTCCCATACTGAACAACTTCTACACTGCCGCCTTTTCCAGCCATTTCTGATTTACCTAAAGGGTAGAGGGGGTGGATCGGATTGAAGACACCGATTTTGCTATGTTTCACTCCTAATCCCACCGGGTGTCTAATGACTTTCGGTGTTTGACCTTACCACTCCCACTAAGGATCACACACACACACACACACACACACACCAGTTGGCTTTATTGAAACCCTGGCCGTCACGTGGGCCTTAGACATCTCAAATCAGGCTCAGGCAAAATTTCAGGGAATATCGGGTTCCGTGGGGTTCGATCTCAGTGTGACAAACTCACTTCTTATCGAGTCTCATCTGGGGTGCCAACTTGTTGCATCGCCACAAAATGTATTTCATCTGTATCTACCACAAAGGACTGTGAGTCAGCTCTTAATTGTAATATGAAATGGTCGTTATTGGTTGTAGCACAATTAATAATATAATAATGATTATGCCACAAACTAAAAATTAATATGATAAATCTGACAATTAATACTGTAAATCTAAGTCAGTATTTTGTACTTTAATTTAACTCGGAATGATCAAACTTCACCACACTAGACCTTGGCCTTGATCCAAGTGGTTGTCTGGTCTTCCCCTCCTGGTGGTCCCAAGAGCGCCTCTTCTTAATGGTGGTTGGTCTCGAGTCACTGCTCCCAACAATGCTGTTGTGGTGATTCTTATCCTTGAAAGCTTCTGCACCCTTTGGGAGAATCTTTGATTTCCACCAATGGATCAATCAGGAATTGATTACTCTGAAGGATCAGGCCCAATTAGGCGGTGTCATGTGAATGGTGGGGTGGTCTTTGATCCTCCATTTCTGGGAGTGTCAAGGCATGTAAGTCAGGTTGGCTTCTCAGATAAGAATGTAAGGTTTCTCTTCGTCGTGGAAACAGCTCAAAGTTTCCTATTGTCCTGGTAAATAGACTTAGCCAACTGTATCACTCAGAGATGGCAAGAACTGCAGATACTGGAGTTTGAGACAACAAGGTATGGAGCTGGAGGACCACAGTGGATCAGGCAGCATCAGAGGAGCAGGAAATTTCATGGTTCAGATCAGGACCCTTCTTCAGAAATGGGGAGGGGGAAGGGAGCTTAGGAATAATTAGAGAGGAGGGTTGGTGCTGGGGAAGGTAGTAGGAAGGTGGTCGGTGAGTGCAGGTAGGGAGTGGTGGGGATTTGTTAGTGGGATATGTGGGGCAGATAGGTGGGAGAGTAGATGGACGAGTTGAGTCAGGTTAAGGAGGTGGGGATGACAGTGAGGGTTGGACATGGAATGAGGGCAGGGGTTGGGGAGATGTTAAAATTGATTAATTCAATGTTAAGGCCATTGGACTTGAAGGATCCCAAGGCAGAACAGGAGATGTTGTTCCTCCAGTTTGCGGGTGGTGTCATTGTGGCAATGGCCTCCTGAGACCAAGCATAGACTCACAGATTGTTTTGTAGAGCATCTGCACTCTGTATGTGACAAATGACAACAACTTCCAGTCACCAAACATTTCAACACCCTCTCCCTCAGTGACATGTCTAACCTCCAGGGTCACAGATTCAGCATGTACATGACATTTTCTAATGGCAAAAATAGCAGGTTGGTTCCCCACTGCTAACCATGTCTTCTGGAAACACTTGTACCTTTCTTAAGCGAAATAGAGGTTGCTGGGAGAGCTCAGCATCTATGGAGAGAAACTAAAGTTAATGTTTTGGGTGCAATGACCCTTTTGCAGTAGTGATTCCAGAATCTGCAATTCTTTGTTTTATTTTTGTTTTCTTTACCTTTCCAGCTTTTTCAACAACAGCAAAGATTTTATTTTTGTTATGAAACTCACCTTTCTCTTCAGTGCCTCCAAATAATTCTCAATTGAGGCCTGTTTTAATATGTTGATGAATCAATATGTAGTCAGCTGAGGGACAGGTTTTTTTATTATTCAATCAATGACACTTTCCTAAGTTTTTCAATTTCCTCTTCAGACTTCATCACACTATACCATCTGTCAATGCTGATTTCTTTCAACCCAGTAAATTTTACACAAACTAGTCCTTACTTCAGGTTGAAATATCTTTGTTTCTGTCCAAAGTATGAAGATACTAGGGTTTTGTCCTTTATTATGAAAAATGTTGAGTCAGAGCTGCAGATGGTTTGCTCAAAACCAATGCTTGTGAAGCCTTGTGATTTTCTTTTAAGTTTGAATAACGGAAGCAGCCGGGGTGGTTGGATTCAAGCTCCGACAAAACATTGCTTTCTGCAGTTTCTAGGGTCTTGAAGACATCTATGGAAGTGTGTACTCCTCTCTCTGTTTATGCTAAAAGCTGGAGTTCCCTTCCTGCTGCTGAATTCGCAAATAAGAAAAAGTTGGGATCTAGGTTGTCTTCTAAATATATTTTGGAGGGGTTTTGTTATGTTCCAAAGCTATAGGCCATTAGAACCAACTCAAACATTGAGAGCAACAGCCTACCCTTAAAGTAGAAATGTGGGTGCTCCTCTGAAAGTGATGATTTTACTTCTGAAAACATTCTGCAGCAGCATAGTCCAAGATAATTGAGACCACCTCAGATTCATGGAACTTCTCTCTGATCACATACGTTACATTTCCACATCTTCCTGTTTATATGTAGGCATCAAGTGAATATTTCTTGTCAACTAAAAATAAGAGGCACTTATTTTAGTGGATCATCCTTCCCTTTCACCATCAACACATTCCCATGTAATTCTTTATCTTTTCCTTGTCTATCCAAATTAATTTCCTTTATTTTGAACTATTTCATTTCTCTTGTGAATCTGCTTTTGTCCAGCTGAAGTCTGACCGGTTCAGCTTCCGCACTCTTGAGAAACTCTTTCCCTTCCTCAAAATCCAAGAGACAAGTGAATTATTCGCAAATCCCATTTTCTTGTAGCTCCTGATTTGAAGTGGAGCTCCCAGTGCTCTGATATTGCCTTCAACCTATTGCCTGCTAATTGTTTCAAGGCACTGAGAGTCAAATCTTCACTCCCCACAAATTTCTGAGCAACAAGATCTAGCTGCATCATGGCGTGGTTTGGTATTTGCTTTCTCCAAGGCCGCAAGAAACTAAAGAGAGCCAAGTCCTTCATGCAAACAAGACTTCCATCTATTGACTCCATCTATACTTCAGGAAAGCAACCAACATAATCAATCAAAGACCTCTCACCTTGGCTGTACTCTCTTCCACTGTCTTCCATCAGGCAGAAGATATAGAAATTTGTGTACACATACAAATAGATTCAAGTACAGCTTCTTTCCTGCTGTTAATTGACTTCTAAATTGACCTTTCAATTTTTAAATTTAATATTGATCTCGCTCTTGGTGCAGGACTTGCCTTGATTCCCAAATGATTATCACAAATTTGCAATACTTTTTAAATTCTGGGAAGTTCAGCGACATTTCACAGTGTAATTTGTTTCAGACCTTGAGTGATCTTCAATTTTGTTACAACAGAATCAAAAGCAGATGCTGGAAATCTGAAACAAACACAGGGAAACACTGGAGAAACTCAGCAGGTCTGGCAGAATCCATGAAGAGAGAAACAAAGTTAACATTGAAAATTTGGTGTGACTTCTTTAAAGAGAAGACAGTTGAGGTGTGAGGTATGCTCCTGCAAAGAAAAGTACAGTAAACAAATCCAGAGATCCACAGAACATGAAAAAGTCTTGAATGTAAGTTGGAGCAATTCCAGAGATCCCATTTTTAACATTGTTAAAAAAAGTCTTCCTATAATACCTCCTCTGATTCATAATACTCAGCCAATTATAGAAGAAAACATAAAAATGTTAATTCCTCACTTTCTTCCTGCTTCTTTTGACCAGAATATTAACATGTTTCTCTGAGTACTTGCATGGTAATCATGGTATTATATTGACTATTGTTGCTGAACTTATCACAATCATACATACCTCCATTAATTCTCCCTCAAAAGCCCTTTCTTATGGAAGCCAGTCCCAGCTCCTGGTCATCTCTTTACTGAAAAACCCTCATCCCATTCACCATTCTTGTAAATCTCACATGTATCCTCTCAGGGATATTCCTTTCCTAAAGTGTGGTGACCATTGATTTTTCTAATTTACTTAGAGAATATAGCCTTCCCTGGTTGGGCAAACATTATTGCTCAACCCTGAATGCCCTTCAGAATGTGGAGGTGACCTGCCTTTGTAAACTTCTTTATTCCATTTGGGGCAGGTACACCCATTCAATGCTGTTAAAGAAGGAGATCCAGAATTGGAAAAGTAATTTTGTGGGAATGACAATATTCTACCAAGTCTGATTGGCTTGCAGGTAGAGCTTGTGGGTAGCAATGTTCCCTTGTATCTGCTGTGCTTCTCCTGATCAGTAGCGGTTGCGAGTATGGAGGTGACGATGCTAATACAGTTCACCTTCAACTTCTGAAGGACACTGGTGATTGGACAAGCAAAGACCACATCACCTGAATGTGTAAAAAAAGTTACTACCAGAATGGGACGGTGATTGCCTAGTGGCATTATCATTGGACTGTTAATCCAGAGACCAAGCTAATGTTCTGCCCATGGCAGGTGGTGGAATTTAAATTCAATTTTAAAACATCTGGAATTAAGAATTTACTAATGATCATAAAACCATTGCTGACGACCAGAAAAATCCACCTCGTTTGCTAATGTCCTTCAGGGAAGGAAATCTGCCACCCTCCCCAGTCTGGCCTACATGTAATTCCAGACCCAAAGCAATGTGGTTGACTCTCAGTTGCCCCCTGAAATGGTCTAGCAAGCCATTTTGTTGTACAAATCACTACAAAATCTCAAAGAAATTAAACCAGTTGGATCACTTGCCATCGACCTGGGCACCTGAAGAGACCATGGCAAAAATATCCTCCTCACTAACAACTGGGTGATAGTGCCAAAATTAGGACAGCTGTCTAACAAACTAGTTAAGTAACAGCCTGACATTGTCAAACTTATGGAATCACATCTGACAGATAATGCCTAACATACCACTATCATCATCCCTGGATATACCCTCTCCCACCGTCAGGACAGACCCAGCAGGGATGGTGGCACAGCACTATACAGTCGGGACAGGGTTGCAATCTGAGTCCTCAACACTCACTCTGGACCCAATGAAGTCTCATGGTTTCAGTTTAGACATGGGTAAGGAAATCTCCCACCGCCTATCACATACCATCCTCCCTTGGCTGATGAATCAGTAATCCTCAATGTTGAACAACACTTAGAGGAAGCCCTGAGGATGGCAAGGGCACAAAATGTACTCTGGGTGGGGGATTTCAATGTCCACCACCAGGAGTGGCTCGGCAGCAGTACTACTGATCAAGCTGGTTGGTTCCTAAAGGACATAGCTGTTAAACTGCGTCTGCAGCAGGTGGCAAGGGAACCAACAAGAGGAAAAAACATACTTGACCTCATCCTTACTAATCTGCTAGCTGCAACTGCATCTGTCCATGACAGTATCGGTAAGAGTGACCATCGCACAGCCCTGTGGAGAAGAAGTTCTCCCTTCACAGTGAGCATAACTGCTATCATGTTGTGTGGCATCATCATCATGCTAAACATGACCGACTTTGAACAGATTTAGCAACTCAGGACAGGGTATCCATGAGGCACTGTGGGCCAATATCAGCAGAATTGTACTTCAGCACAATCTGGAATCCCATGGCCCAGCATATCTCCCATTCTACCATTAACATTAAGCCAAGAGATCTACCCTCGTTCGATGGAGAGTGCAGGAGGGTATGCCAGGAGCAGCACCACGCATACATGGAGATGAGGTGTCAACTTGGTGAAGCCACCAAGCAGGACTACTTACATGCCAAACAGTGAAAGCAGCAAGTGATAATCAGAGCTAAATGATCCCACAACCAACAGATCAGATCTAAGCTCTGCAGTCCTGCCACATCCACTCGTGAATGGTGGTGGACAATTAAATAGCTCACTGGAGGAGGAGGTTCCACAAACATCTTCATCCTGAAAGATGGAAGAGCCAATTACATCAGTGCAAGAGATAAAGCTGAAACATTCACAGCAATCTTCAGCCAGAGGTGCCAAGCGGATACTGCATCTTGGCTTCCTGGTGTGGTTCCCAGCATCACAGATACCAGTCTTCAACCAATTCAGTTTACTCCACGTGATATCAAGGAACAGTTGGAGATACTGGGATACTGCAAAGGCTACAGGCCCTGACAACATTAGGGCAAAAGTATTGAAGGCTTGTGCTCCAGAATTTTCTACTCCCTTAGCCAAGCTCTTACAACACTGGCATCTATCCGACAATTGTTCAGGTGCATCCTGTACAAGAAAAGGTACAAATCCAAACCAAGCAATTACCAGTCTTGTCATCCCATCTTGATCTTCACTCTATTCATGGAAGGTGTCATCAACAGTGCTATCAAGAAAACACCTGCTCAGCAATAACCTGCTCAGTGATGCCCAGCTTGGGTTCTGCCAGGGCCACTCAGCTCCTGACCTCATTACAGCCTTGGTTCAAACATGGACAATAGGAGCTGAATTTCAGAGGTGAGTTGAGTGTGACAGTCCTTGGACATCAAAGCTGCATTCAACCAAGCATGTCATCAAGGAGCTCTAGCACAACTGGAATCAGTGGGTATCACTGGGCAAACTCTCCACTGGTTACAGTCATGCCTGGCACATAGGAAGATGGTAATGGCTATTGGAGGTCAGTCATCCCAGCACAAGGACATCTCTGCAAGTATTCCTAAGGGTCATTGCCTCAGCAATGACCTTCCTTCCGTCATAAGGTCAGAAGTGTGAATGTATGGCTATGATTGCATAATGTTCAGCACCATTCACAATTCCTCAGATACCTGAAGCAGCCCGTACTCAAATATAACAAGATCTGGACAATATGCAGGCTTGGGCTGATAAATGATAAATTCATTCACATCACACAAATGCCAGGCTATGACCATCATCAATTAGAGACAATCTAATCATGGTCCCTTGGCGTTCAATTATGTTACCATCACTGAGCCCCCACTACCAATATCCTGGGAGTTATCGTTGATCAGAAACTCAACTGGACACTAATAAACGCAATGGCTATAAACAGCAGGTCAGAGGCTAAGAATACTGTGGTGAGTAACTTATCTCTTAACCCCCCAAAGCCTGTCCACACCAACAAGACAACTCTGGAGTGTGATGGAATACTCCCCACTTGCCAGGATGGGTGCATCTCCAATAACAGTCAAGAAGATTAACAGCATCTAGGACAATGTAGCCTGCTTAATTGGCACCACATCCACAAACATGCACTCCTTCCAAAACGGACGCTCAGTAGCAGCAGTGTGGACTATCTACAAGATGCACTGCAGAAATTCCCCACAGACCCAAAGAGAGCATCTTCCAGCCCATGACCACTTCCATGTAGAAGGACAAGGGCAGCAGATATATGGGAACACCACCACTGTCAAGTTTTCCTCAAGCTAACCACCATCCTGACTTGGAAATATATCAGTGTTCCTTCACTGTCGCTGGGTAAAATCCTGGAATTCTCTTCCTAAGGGCATTTGTAAGTCAACCCACAGCAGATGGACTGCAGCCCAAGCTCAAGAAGGCAGCTTACCACCACTTTCTCAAGGGCAATTAGGAATGCGCAATAAATGCTGGCCAGCCAGCAATGCCCACATCCCAAAAATGATTCTTTTTAGTTACTGCTATCAGGCTTACAGATTTACAGCACTGACATTTTTTCACTCTCTCCTTTCTTAAATGATGGGGTTACATCTACAACTTTGCAACCTGCCAGCACCATTGCAGAATCTATAGAATTGTGCAAGTCATCACTGCAACTCTTTTCTCCTCCATCACCCTGGGATTTTGATTATTCTATCTTAGGGATATATAGACTTTCATTTCAATGAATTTGTCCAGTTCTGCTTTTCATTTACTGAGATCAATTTCTTCCAGTTGCTTACTCCACTTGTCCCTTGGGGGCTCCGTTAGCAGTTAAGAAGGAAAATGTAATATTAACATTCATTTCAAGTGAGCCAGTATGCAAGAGCACAGGTGCACTGCTGAGGCTATAAAAGGCTCTGGCCAGACTGCATGTTGAATATTGAGAGCAGTTTTGGTCCCTGTAATGAAGGAAGGATGTTCTGGCATTGGAGGGCATCCAGAAGTGGTTTACAAGAATGATCCAGTGATGCAGGGCCTATCATATAAGGAGCAATTGAGGACTCTGGGTGTGTACTCAATGGACTTTAGAATGATGTATGGGTTTCTGATTGGAATTTACAGAATACTGTGAGTAGATACAGAGAATAAGTGTCAATGACTAGAAGTGACTAGGTCCCATGGGCACAGATTCAGAATGAAAGGATGACTCTTTAGACATGAGTTGAGGTGGAATCTCTTCAGCCAGAGAGTGGTTATTCCATGGAACTCATTGCCACAGAAAGCCATGCAGACTAAGTCATTGACTGCATTTAAGACAGAGATAAATAGTATCTTAATCAGAAATGTGATCAAGAGTTCATATGGGGAAGTAGGAGAATGGAGTTGAAAAACATATCAGACATAATTGAATGGCAGAGCAGCCTCATTGGGCCAAATTGCCTCATTCTGCTCCCATGTCTTATGGTCTTAACAGTCTCCAATATATGAGTTTTTTTTTTATATCCAGTTCTACAAAGCAGATATAAATCAATTATTTATCTTCACTGCAATTTCTCTACTTTCCCTTATAAATTCCTCACATCTGACTATGAAGAACCACTTTTGTCCTTCCTACCTCTATACTCATGGGAAGTGTTTTTACAGTACATTTGTACTGCTTCTTAGTCTACATCTATATTCTGTTCCTTTCTCAGTTATTTCATCCTGCTTTGCTGAGTTCAAAAATATTTCCAATTCTCAGGTTTACTATTGCTTTGGTAACTTCATAATCTTCTTTCTTTGATCTGATAAAGTCTTTAACTTTCTTTGCTAGCCACTGTTCACTCACTCTCCCTGTCAGGCTTGCATGTCTTGAAGAAATATGCTTTTGTTGTGTGCATTTCTTTAAATATTAGTCACTGCTTACTAACCATCATACTGTTTAATGCATTTCCTCAACCTACCAAAGTCAACTTACCCCTCACTCCTTCATGTTTTCCTCGTTTACATTAAGAAATTAGTTTTTAGAACTGCTTTTAAAAATAAATAGAAAGCTGTATCATATTATGGTTTCTCTTCTCTACACCCTTTTTTACAAGATTTCTAATTAGCCACTTGCTAGATGCAGAATGGCTTACTCCCTTATTGGTTTCTCACATACTACTCTATGAAGCCATCCTGTACATATTCCAGGAATTGGTCATCCACAACATTGATGATCATCTGATCTGGACTGTCTATATGAATATTGCAGTCAACAACAAGTACTGCCTTGCCTTAATACATGCAGTACTAATTTCCGTATTTCTACCATGTGCTACATTACCACCATTGTTTGGTGGCCCATCAAACTCCACCAAGGTTTGCAGCCCATTATTTCTTAGATCCTCTCAAACAGATTTTTAAAAAATTGCAATATCTAAGTTCCTCCCTCACTAATATCTTGATCTCATTCATTGCTATCAGTACCACCCACCCCTTTTTCTGTCATATTGTCCTTCTTAACTGTTAAATATCCCTGAATGGTTAGGTTCCAGTCTTGGTCATCCTGCAGCCACATCTCCACAGTGACAACCAGATCATAGCCATTTACATCTATTTGTGCCATCACTGCACCCACCTTGGTAACAATGTGGTGTGCATTCACAAAAAAGCCTTCAATTGCACATTCCTCACATTATTTTGTACTGTGACTCTAAATAATATTTACATTTCAGCTACCTTCCACTTTCATTTACTCCTTTTCTACTTTACATTATGAGCTTGGTTTTCTTTTCTTTAACTTCCTCTCAAGTTCCTATCTCTGAGAAGATAGTTTAAACCAACACCAATGTGAGCAAGTCTCCCTGGTAGAATATTAGACCCAGTCCTGCTAAGGTTTAACCCACCCACATTTTATTGGTCCCAGTTGACCCAGGAATCTAATCCCTACTCTCAGGAGCCATTTTTTGTCCACATGTTCATATACTCATTTGTCTAATTTCTATAACCACTAACATATGGTATCAGGCATGATCCTGAGATTACAGCTACAGAAGCTTTGTTTTCCCATTAACTTCCCACTTTTTCATTCTGCTTTCATGTTCTCACCCTTATTTCTGCCTCTCACTGGTATGATTGTGGACTATAACCTCAAAAAGAATTTCTTGAAGCTGTTTGGTAACATCCTTCACCCTGGCTCCAAGAGGATAACATAATATCCTGGAGTTAAAGGCCACAGAAAGGCCTATCCATTCCTGTAACTAATAGATCACCTACTGCTAATGCCTTTGACACTCTTCCTCTTCCATTAGCCCATCCACCCACCCCTGTCTGTGCAGTTAAGCCCCTTTGGGGAGACATGAACTTAGCCGTTGCAGTATTTGTTTGTGAAATGATTGTCCTGGAACCATCATTCTTACTAGTGTCCAAATTGGGAAGGCAGTTAGTAAGCAAGATAAACTCAGAACTTCTACAATGCTGGACAGCTAGTCAAACCATTTGGAAGTCACCCACCCTCTAGGATCAGCATGAAACCAGCGAAGCTGCTGAAACATGCCCACAACAGCACCACAACAGAGCTCATAGGAGCTAATGCACTGGAGGGGATGTCCTTAACAATTGAAGCCAGAGGCAATCATTTAGCTACCAGAGATACCCCAGTGACTTCAACAAAGCAGTACAGTACTTTCCCGCTGCCAGTATCTAGCAAACTCTTTGGCATTGTATCCTGCAACAGACTGAAAGTCAGGCCAAATGCAGGTCGTTCATAGGATCCCCAAAGCAAATAAGCAGGCCATTCAGTCCATCAAGTTCACACCAACCCTCCTAAGAGCATCCCACCCAGATCCACCCCTCTACCCTATCCCTGTGACCCTGCATTTCCTGTGACTAATCCACCTAACCAATGCATCCCTGGACGCTATGGGCAAGTTAGCACGGTGACCTATCTAATCTGCAGAGCTTTGGGCACGACTGCTGACTAGCAAAACAAGCTACAAACATATATTTGACCACTGCAGCATCACCGTCTGCAGTCCGAGATCATTCACCAACGTCCTTATTCTCTCCCCTCCTGTCAATTCCCATTTTATTCTATAATTTATTCAGCCTTCCCAAATACTGGCTTCCCCCATCCAGGAAACTGGTCTTGGAAAGGTTCTCATCCCAGAACTCAGACTCCCGATTCGTCCTGTTCCTCATTTTGAAATCGACTTGTGCAGAGGTTTTCTGCAACAGCCATGACTTAGACCCAGGCCCTTTGAGTCCAGAGGTAGGGACACCACAACATTCTCAGGCCCGCTCCTCATTTATAGGGATCTGGTGGGACAGTGATACCGTTCCCCTGTTTGGAGCAGAAGATCTATTGTTAAGGTGACTCCCATTGTTGAGCAGGCTGAATAAAAATATTTATACAGGGAACTTATTTACTAGAACTGGTCTCTGTAGACCTTATGATCTAATTCCTACCTTGAATGATCCTCACTATAGTTCTAGCACTGTCTTTGAACTGTGTTCCCCGTTTTCCTGGTGCATCATTAACAGATCTGTCAAACCGTTCAGTATAATGTCTTAAAGGCAGTAATACTGGGAGTCATGGCAATTCTGCCCTAGGAGTAGGGCCTCGGGAGGGTCGATATCAGTGCAACTAACCTACCAGACATCAATATTATGGTAAAATAGCGCAACCGTCCCCAAATGGGGATGTTCCGAGTGTACCCACAACCAGTTGAGTTCCTGCGCCACGTAACATGTTATTAAACTTTGTGTCATTTCATTGCATTGATTAAATCCGTCATTCTACTCTTTCGGGTAGCCAGGGTTTAACAGGTTAAGTATTCAGCCCAATGTAAGCTAATTTGTCATTTTCAATCTCTCGACTGAAAAACGCTCGATTTCAATTTCAATCGGACAGAACTTAAACACTGCGGGTTTCTACAATGGAAGGATGATCCGCAGCATCAGTTCATACCTGGACGGTAAGATGAGACTCTATCCTCATTAATATTCAATGTCAATAGCAACTACACTGGACTGGTGCAGCCGATTCAGGCAGCAAACGACAGGAGAACAAGGTAGAATTACATTATGATCAGAGATAATGGAAACTGCAGATGCTGGAGAATCCAAGATAACAAATTGTGAAGCTGGATGAACACAGCAGGCCAAGCAGCAACTCTGGAGTCTCTCTGATGAAGAGTCTAGGCCCGAAACGTCAGCTTTTGTGCTCCTGAGATGCTGCTTGGCCTGCTGTGTTCATCCAGCTCCACACTTTATTATCCAGAATTACACTATGTCTGGTCTCTGCTACCGCCTAGTGGCTAAAGGGATGCGGAACACAATCTCTGCGCCCCGTGCGTCCACTGCCACAAGACAAAATAGAGCAGAGGTGCCTGAATACAGCGCCAAATGAAATAAACAGAAAGCCTCCGGACACTCGCTTTACTCCGTTCTCCAATAACAAAACATCGACTATGACAAACAATGCTTCGGTAATTGGAAATGTAAATAATTTTGAGTTGATTAGGAGTTTGCTTTTCTTCCCCCACATCATGTTATGAATCCAGGCGAAACTATGTTCTGATCTGATTAGGGATCAGTAATAGTTTTTGCTTAAAGTAGATAACCTTGATATTACAGATTCATTAAGAGAATAAATTCAGAGTTTCCAAGATTTTCAACAAACAATAAACTTCATTAGTTGGACTAGTAAAATAATCCAGTGTTTACATAACTTTTACTCAAATACAGAATTAGGATGTGTTAAATCGTGTAACAGGCAAACTGTGGTCTAACACTAAAAACCAAAAGAACTGTGGATACTGGGAATCAGAAACAAACAAATTGCTCGAAGTGAGCAGGAAGTCTGGGAACATCTGTGGAGAGAATTCAGAGTTAGGTTTCAGGTCAGATTCTGAGGAAGGGTCAATTGATACAAAATGTTACCTCCCAGCTTGGGCTGAAAAGAGACAAATAACATCTGTGCCGCACAATGACTATCTCCAATTACAGAGAATCTAACTACCACACTTCGATATTCAGTAGAGCTACCATCATTGAATCTCCCACTAATAAGTGGGAGGCACGCCAGCTCAGTGGTTAGCACTGCAGCCTCACAGAGCCAGGGACCCGGGTTCAATTCCAGCCTCGGGTAACTGTGTGTTTGCACATTCTCCCCGCGTCTGCGTGTGTTTCCTCCGGGTGCTCCGGTTTCCTCCCACACAGTCCAAAGATGTGCACACTAGGTGGATTGGCCATGCTAAATTGCCCAAAGTGTTCAGGGGTGTGTGGGTTATAGGGGGATTGATCTGGATGGAGGTTCCAAGGGGAGGCGTGGACTTGTTGGGCCGAAGGGCCTGTTTCCACACTGTAGGGAATCTAATATAATCACGCCCTCTGGGTCAGCATTGAGCAGAAACTCGACTGGAATAGTCATATTGATACAATGCCTACAACAGCAGATGACAGGCTGGGAATACTGCAGTAAGTAACTCACTCCTGGCATTCCAAAGTCTGCCCAACATCAATAAGTGTGATGGAATACTCACTTGCCAGGATGGGTGCAGCTCCTCAAAAATCTTGACATCATCCAGAACAAAACAGCACACTTGACTGGCACTACATACACAATTCTCTGTTCCGTCCACCACTGATGTTCAGTTGCAGCAGTGTGAACTATCTGCAATATGTACCACAGAAATTCACCAAAGCTTCTTGAGACAGTGCCTTGTAAATCCAATACAATTTCAACCCAGAAAAACCAAGTTCTTCTCCAAGCATATCTACGTTGACTTGGAAATATGTTCTCATCCCTGCATTGTCACTGGATTAAAATCCTAGAATCCCTTCCTAAGAGCATTGCAGGTCCATTTACAGAACATGGACTGCAATCATTCAAGAAGTTCACTTCCACCTAAGAGTATAATGGGATTGTGATCAACTGGGTCATTGAGCAAAGGAATGGCAAATGGAGTTTAATTTAGATAAATGTGAGGTTATGCATTTTGGAAGGACAAACCATGTCTTGTCTGGGGAATGTTGTCGAGATACATTGGGTGCAGGTTATTAGTTTCTTGGAAGCAGCATCAGAAGTAGAGAGGGTGGTGAAGAAGGCATTTTGTACACTTGTTTTCAACAGTCACAGCACCGAGTACTGGAGTTCGGACATCATGCTATGGCTGTACAAGGTGTTGGTAAGGCCACATTTGGATACTGTGTACAATTCTGCTTACCCTGCAGTTGGAAGGATGCAAAAAAGATATACAGCAACATTACTGAGAGTGGAGGATTTGAGTTTAAGGAGGGTTCGAGTTAAAAGGAGAAGCTGGATTGGCTGGGATTTTTTCCCTTGAGTAGAATTGGGGGTCACCTTTGGGAGGTTTATAAAATCTTGAGGGGTGTAGATAATGTGAATATTTTAAGGTGAGACAAGAGCGATTTAAAAAAGACATCTGGGGCAATGTTTTTACAGAGAGTGATTTTTGTGTGTGGAATGAACTTCCAGAGGAAATGGTACATGTGGGTACAGTTACAATATTTAAAAGACTTTTAGAGAAGAACATGAATAAGAGATGTTAGGGGCAACATGGGCCAAGCGCAGGCAGGGGAGACGAGTTTAGCTTGACATGATAGTTGGCAATGGGCTGGTTGGACTGAAGGGTCTGTTTCCATGCTGTATGATTCTTTGACTACAAAGAAACTCAACAGGTCTGACAGCATCTGTGAGAAGAAAACAGAGTTAATGTTGCAAGTCCAATGACTTTTCAAAAAGACAGTTCATGTTCCAGTTATTCATCCTCCTTTCAAGGAGGAAATCCAGTCCAAATTATAGTCTCAATTCCAGTTTGTTATTTTTTCCGACAGCTAGTTTCAGTAAACTAGTGCTAACCATACAATTCTAAAACTGTAGAAAGCAAATATTACTGTGGGCTTCCTTCTCCCTCACTTCTCAGCTGAGCTGAACTGCTAATGGCACATAGCTTCATCCAAGCTCTGACAGGCACAGGGATTTTCCTGAACTCTAAGCCCAACACATAGCTGAGCCGTCATTCCTGCTCCCAGGAACTCTCCAAAGCCATAACTACTCAGCCTATATTTTTGGGATTATGTCTCCAATTGTCTAAAACTGGCTATTGGCTTTTTGAACTATACTGTGTTACTTATTGAAAACCTTATAATAATCCTAAACCTTGTTCTTAAACATATATAAAAGGTAGCAATCATTTGAACAGTTGAATATTGCAACCACCAAAACCTCTTGCTCATACTATATTACATGAGTCACAGATTGGTGGCTTACACACAATAAATGGTTACATGTGTTCTTAAAAAAATAGATTTCATCTCCCCCTTCTTTACAATGGTAAGTTTCCTTACTGGCCTTGAAAATAAAACAAGTTCTTGTCATTATAAGCTTCTAACAAGTAATTACTAGAAATTATACAAATAACCATCTCACTTACACATTTACATATTTTAACAAAGCAATGAAAACTGAACTCAAAAATAACAAGTCCATGTAACAAAAGATTGGCAGAACACAAAGTTCACAACTTGAACACTTTTCAGTACTGGTAATAGAAAAATTCTTTCTTTGGGACCTTTAAGTTTGCAGTGGGAATTTCAGATTGACAACCAGTCTCAAGATTAGCTTTCTCAATCACTTCTTCCACAACAGATTTTATGCGATCTTCCCTTTCTTGCAATTTTACTCCCTCAGTTTCCAGAACCAACGCACATTCACAGGCACAGGTCCTGCTTTCTTTGCAGAGAGAGCCAGTTTTGTAAAGCTAGTACTGTACTGCCCCTTTGTTTCTCTCAACTCTAACATTCCTCAGCTGCAGAAAGCAAATATGCGTCGGGCTTCCTTCAAATTCTCTTCCAACTGCACTGCAACCTCGATGACACACAGCTTCTTCCCAACTCTTACAAAAATCTGCCAGGGCCTTTCCAAAGCCATAAGGCGAACATTCTGCTGCCTCTCAGGTCATATCCGCACTGTCAACTACTTGGAACTTGCTGCTACAGTAGCAGCGTTATGGGATGCGGCCTCATCTCCCCTTCCCTTACTTCTCCAGCTTTATCCTTTGACTACTTCCGTCCAAATGAATAAAACTGATTGCCACTAACCCTTGACCTGTTCTGATGACCTATTGAAAAGTTTTGCAACAAGCCCCGCCCTTGTTCCTCAACCCGACGGAATAGAGGAACCACGTGAGCTGTTCAATAGAATAGCCTGTTGTCAGAACGTTGCAATATCCAAATTACTGGCTTACACAGAACAAATGCAAATATATATGCATAAAAGATGAGTTCATCATAAAGGTAAGTTGCTCTGTTCAGTGAACCTATGGATTCATGTTGCATCAATGACCAGATCACTACCATCCCCTCAGTGTTTCTTATGTCAACCAAAGAGTTAGAATCTACCTGTCAATAAAGAAGGGGACAGAAGTTTGATGATTGGAAGCGTGCAATGGAATTTGTTCAATATTTCTACTGTTCCTCAAGTTAAAAGTCACAGGATGCTGTGGTTAACTAAAATGAATGTAAAGGGCAGCATAAGAGGTTTCTTCTGGAAAGTTTTAATCCTGTGAAGTTTGAGGAATTAAGCCCTGAATAGTACACCAGTCAATTATTTGCATGAGCAGCGCTGAATGGTACATTGACCATAGGTACATTGATAATCGTAAAGTTATTCTTGGTATTGTATTCTGAATATGCATCAGTTCATATGGCTGATAGAATATTTGCAGACTTAACTTACTTGCCTTCTAAAATTATTCATGTACTGCAAGGGAGGGAATGATACAATGCAGACTGTAAAGTAGCTATCATGTGTTCATGTGACTATTAAAAACCAAACTGCTGAAAAGAAAAAGCATTGTAGCAAACAGGATATGTCAACTTAGCTGCACACTGCTTTCAAGGGATTACCCATCAAATGTAAGCAGTTTTTTTATTTATTCCCTGTTGGGATTCTCAGCTATCTTCAAACAGGAGCCACACCATTAGTTACTTCATGTTCCATGAATCATCTCATTGTCATATCTTCACTATCCGTAAACTATTTGAATATCAAATTGCTTGTTTAAGTTGATTTGTGTAAGTTGACACCCAAAACAACTGAAATCACTTGGATACATGAAGCAGCAAATGATGCAGAAATCAACCAGGAACATAGGAGGGGACACTATTTACCTGTTTGATTCTGCCCCTCCAATCATACCTGTGTGGCCTGAATTAAAGCACTGGAGATATATGTTTGAATCCTATCATCCTTATCAAAATCCCTCCTATAAAGTTAATATATCCAGTTAAACTTACTAGGTTAAAAACTAAGAGAATTTTTAGATCATTAAAAGGACCTTAGTCAGCTTTTCCCAGCTATAGACTGGGTCGCCCCATGAAATAACCCTTCCCTTTCGAGAAGTTTTCAAACCAGCAAAACCACCTCAAGATGGAATGTGTTTATGGGCATGTCATAGCAGAAAATTGTCTTTTCTAAATTTACCTAATCAGCTCTTAGAATCCTGAGTTAAGAATCCTTGGATACTGTTATCTAGATGTGGATCATCAGAATTTGGGTGTGAGACAACAACTCTTGCTGAGGAAGATTCATTGTAAGAATCAATTATAAATTACATCATAATAATTAATGACTTTCATTATGACAATAAAACTTTCAAATGTTCAAATTAACTTAAGCAAGCAATTTGATATTCAAATAATTTTGAAGAAAACTGAACTCACAATACAGTATAACTTATTTACTTTGCTTTGTCTCAAGCTTTAAGGGGAGTTTCATTGGTAAACACGATCATAAGAACTAGGAGCAGGATTAGGCCATTCGGCCCTTTGAGCCTGCTCCGCTAATCTTGTTGCATCCTTTAATGCCCATGCGTTCTTTAACATATACGTTGTATTATAATTTGTCTCTATGGCAGAGGTTATCTTCTGTTCATTGCAAGTCCACAAAAACACATTTTAAAATGTTTGATGCTCATGTATTTTTCACTCTCTATATCATGCTTTTTGACATCGTTTTAATTACATATGGTGGAATTTAAAGTGAATTAATCAAACTGAAATTAAAAGCCAGTTTCAGTATTGATGACAATGAAAAGATTTTAAATTGGTGTTAAAAACCTATGACTGCCCATGACAGAAGGAAATCTGCTGTCCTTTTCTGGTCTGGGCTAAGTGTGATTTCAGATCCATAGCTGTGTGGCTGACTCATAATCGCCATCTGAATTGGCCTAACAAGCCAAAGTTGTACAAAACCATGACAAAATCCAAATAAAGGAATTAAACTGGAAAGAGCCCAAATGGCATTCAGCAGTTCAAACCCAACGCTGCTAAATTTGAAAAGTCCTCTTTACTAGCACCTGGGGGCCCATGCTAAAATTGGAAGAGCTGTCCTACAGATTACTCATGCAGTTGGTCAGCTCAAATAAAACTGAAGAAGCTGGACACCATCCAGGTCAGAAGAACCCATTTGATTTGCACTCCTTCCACCACCTTTTGTATTCACTCCTTCCACCACCAATGCACAGTGGCAGCACTATGTACTGTTAGAAGAGGCATAGTAACAATCCATCAAATCTCCTTCAGTAGGACCTTCTAAAACTACATCTCCTTTGAGTTAGAAGGATAAGGGCAGCACATACATATGAACACCACCATCTGCTGACTGTAAAATATATCACCATTCTTTCATTGTGACTGGGTTTCAAATCCTGTAACTCCCTTCCTAACAATATTTGGGATGTAGTACCAAAACATGGACTGTAGCAGTACAAGAAGGCAGGTCATCAGCACCTTTTCAAGGCCAATTAGTGACTAGCAACAAATGTTACATCCCGGGGAAGATATACTTTTAAAATATCTATTTATCACTCTTTTGCTCATCCATTTCATGAATTAACATCAGTAATAATTTTATTATTATTTTTATACTGCTTACAATGCCAGCTATGTCCACATTATCTGTAAAATCAGCTTTGAGATTTTCTGTTCCAACATCTAACTCCTTAACAAATACATTGAATGGTTGAGTCCTGAATACAAATCTTTTTGAGAAACAAAGAATGACATTGTGCCAATTACAGTAGCTGTATTTATCTTCCAGACATCAAATATTTATTCAGTTTCTCTCTCCACAGATGCTGCCAGACCTGCTGAGTTTTCCCAGCTTAATCTGTTTTTATTTCATTATTAATATGCTCACATCCATCAATTTCATTAACAATGGTGGCAGTGTTCTCTTTGTCCTCTGTCTTCTCATTGGTACCGTTTTCTTTCTCTTCCTCTGTTCCTGTATTACTCCAGCAAATCTACAGAGAAGGATGCTTGGATTATTAAGAATTGTTTTTGCAGGGTAAACAGAGTGCTGGTATCCTGGGTGACCAAGGAAGAAATAATTTGTTACCATGCCTAACCTGTTTAGTATATTGGAGCTGATGCTACGCTGGTCTGTTCAACTCCGAGTGAGAGGGTTGGCATTAATTGACAGTGCTAGCTCCAACACATCTGTGCCAGCTGAAAAATGGGCAACCCAGTCCAATTACACTTCCCAGAATTTGGTCCTTAGCCCTGAAAGTTATGGGACTTGAGATGCATTTCCAGACACTGTTTATATTAGTGGAGGGTTTCCAGCCCGAATCCCCCTTTCAGGCTGTGTTGTATTGTCCTCTGCTGGGCAAAGATTTAAAATGATGGTAAAATGATTTCTGTGTCCCAGATCAAATTTACAAGAAAGAAGGGAGCCAAAAAGCGGGTAGCCATAAGCTGATTAGCCTAACTTCTATTGTTGGTAAAGTATCAGAATCAATTATTAAAGAAGTAGTCACAGAACATTTGGAAAATCCAAATCCAATTAATTTGGAAAGACAAATTGTTAGAGATACAAACAGTTTACAGCAAAAAATTGATAGGTTAAGTGGACAAAGAGTTGGCAAATGGAGCATAATGTGGTAAAATGTGAAGTTGTTCATTTTGGAAAGGTGAAGAAAAGAACTGAGTATTATTTAAATGGAGAAAAACTGCAGGAAGCTGCAACACAATTGCAAAGAAAGAGTGGGATCCATTACAGACCAAACGGGCAACCCCTTTATGCTGTCAGTTGACGTGGATGAAATCTTAAATGAATCCTTCTTATCTGCATTCACAGACGAGAAAGTCATTATAGCTGGGGCTGTCTGTTGGGGTGGTCAGCATAGCTTCATAGAACATAGAACAGTACAGCACAGTACAGGTCCTTCAGCCCATGATGTTGTGTCGACCAATTATCCTACTAAGATCAATCTACCCTGCATACCCTACATTTTACTATCCTCCATGTGCCTATCCAAGAGTTGCTTAAAAGTCTCTGACATATCTGACTCCATTACCACTGCCAGCAGCGTATTCCACCACTCTCTGTGTAAAGAGCCTACTTCTGACATCTCCCCTATATCTTCCTCCAATCACCTTAAAATTATGCCCCGTCAGAATAGTCGTTTCCACCTTTGGAAAAAGTCTCTGACTATCCATTCTATCTATGCCTCTCATCATCTTGTAAACCTCTATCAAGTCACCTCTCATCTTTCTTCACTCCAATGAGAAAAGCCCTAGCTCCCTCAATCTTTCCTCATAAGATCTGCCCTCCAGTCCAGGCACTATCCTGGTAAATCTCCTCTGTGGCCTGTCTAAAGTTTCCACATCCTTCTTATAATGACATGACCAGAACTGAACACCAATATTCCAAGTGTGGTCAAACTAGGGTTTTATAGAGCTGCAGCATAACCTTGTGGTTCTTAAACTCAATTCCCCGGCTTCGTAGAAGGGAAATCATCTCTGACTAAGCTATTAGAGTGTTTTGAAAAAGTCACAGCCAGAGTGGATATAGTGAAACCAGTCGATCTGTTGTCTTTGAACATTCTGAAGGTGTTTAACAAATTACCTCACAAAAAGTTAAATCATAAAGTAAGAGGTCATTGTGATAGGTAGCAGGTAGTATATAGGTATGGACAGAGAACTGGCTAATCAGCTATGCACTCTTTTGGACCAGCCTTCATTGTAGGACTTCTTCAAAGGCCTCACTGAAATCCATGTAAACCGCATCAACTGTACTACCCTCATCAAAATCCAGCTGAATTAGGCAGACAAGATCTCCCTCTCTCAAATCCGAGCTGACTATCCCTGATTAAGCCCTGCCTTTCCAAATAAGGATGAACCCTATCCTGAAGAACTTTTTTCCAATAATTTCCCCACACAACTGAGGTCAGATTAAACAGTCTGTAATTGCCTGGCCTACCCCTACAGCCCTTCTTGAACAGGGAAACGACATTAGCTATACTCCAGTCTTCTGCCACTTCACCTGTGGCCAGCCAAGTACGAAACATATCTGCCAGGGCCCTGGCAATTTTTATAACAGCCCAGAATGCACCTCATCACGTCCTGGGGACTTATGAACCTTTATGTCTGCTAAAGCATCTAATTCTCCTCCTTACTAATCTTATTATGTTTTCAAACCTCACCATCCCAATTGATAGCCCCAGCTACAATGATTTTCTCCTCTGTGAATGCAGATAAGAAGGATTCATTTAAGATTTCATCCACGTCAACTGACTGCATAATGAGGTCGCGCGTTTGGTCTCTAATGGATCCCACTCTTTCTTTGATAATTGTGTTGCAGCCTTCTGCAATTTTTCTCCATTTAAATAATATTCAGTTCTTCACCCTTCCAAAATGAACAACTCCACATTTTCCTGCATTACACTCCATTTGCCATCTGTTTGCCCAATGAACCTATCAATACTTCGCTTCAAACTGTTTGTATCTCTCTCGCAATTTGTCTTTTTCCCTTCCACATCTCCAGGTAGTATCTGTCAGTTTCCAAGAAGAGTCATATCAGATTTGAAACATTAACTCTCTTTTTCTGTCTGACCGAAGGGTTGAGTTTCTCCGTACTTTGTGCTTTCAGTCCAAGAAACCCAGATTTGTTACACAACACTGACCCCTAGTGCTGAGCAAACATGTTCCAAGGACGTTTTAAAGTCACTTTTCTCACTTCTGTATGATTGTTTGTCGACCAAATACCTCCCTCTTTAGCACTCTTTTCTGACAAGTGACAGAAGTGAACAAGTTCGATTTCACTGGGTAATTAACTTGACAACGTTTGGTTGGCTATCACTAGTGACTACGTCAATTTGGCTTTGGGCCTGTTGCACAGGGAGAGGCCTAGTGCCTGGGTACCAAACCTTCACAGAAACTGGTCAATGCATCCCTCCTTCCCCTTGACACTCTGAAATTCTAATAAGGAGCAGGAAAGGAGTGAGAAATTGATTGAAGAAGGATGGGTGAGGATAGAGGAGGGGGAGGAGATAGGAAAAGGATAGTCAACAGGGAGCAGGAACATAGAAGCAGAGAGAGGGGGAAGAATGGAAGGACTGAGGAAGACAGAGGGACAGACGATGGAGGATGAAATTTGGAAAGAAGGGGTAGGGAGAAATATAATGACAGGGACGGTGGGGTAAGAGAGGGAATGGGGGTAAAGGCTGTGGAAGGAAAGTAAATGGAAATAGGGAAGGCTGGGTACCTTGTGATGTTTGTGTCTCATTTTGGAAGGGTCTGGCTTGTAGTTTGTGTGAGGTCTCACATCTCTTCAGAACCTGATTTCAAAAAAGCAAGGCTCAACATTGACATTGCACGTCGAAACCACTGGAGGCCTCAAAGCATGTTATAGCCATGGAAGTACTTTAAAATTGCCCATGCTGTAATGTAGAGAACCCGGCAACTAACCGTTGCACAGCAAGATCCCACAATCAATAATCAGAAAACCATCAGCTACAAACCATCAGTTTGCTGCATTGATCCAGCAAAAATAAATTGACAAAGACACTAGAAAGACCTTTTTCTAAATAGTGTCATGGGTTCTTTACATCCATCTGGGCAGTAGGGTTCTTGGTTTAGCATCATGTCTAACACTGCTTGAGTACTGCAATAGACTGTCATTTTACATTTCAAGGCTGAGTAAGACTTGAAGCAAGAACTATGTGAGGCAAGAATAGACAAACACAACTAATCTCCTGATCCCTGGTCTCCCTTTGGTGCAATGTCTGGCTATGACTTGTTAGTGGCACACAGACTGTAACTGTAATCACACCACTAAAAGCAACACTGTCTTGAACAGCCCAGATCAATGTTAAAGGGGAGCGAAGGCCAGGAAGCAGTCATACACACAATGACCAGCAGGGAGCCTCAGCTCAGCCCTGTTGAAGAATACTCGAACTGCTCAGAGCCCAGCAGCTGCTGCTCCCTACTGGTCACTCA
The DNA here is from genome assembly GCF_030684315.1 of Stegostoma tigrinum. Lineage (NCBI taxonomy): Eukaryota > Metazoa > Chordata > Chondrichthyes > Orectolobiformes > Stegostomatidae > Stegostoma > Stegostoma tigrinum. Next base: position 3,039,883 of record NC_081369.1, read on the forward strand.
GTTTATTGTCTAGATTTCCTCAGTCGTAGAATCCTGTCTTATTTCTCTCATGGGCCCAAGGAAAAGGCCTGTGGCTCATTGCAGTGTCTCTAACTGCCCAGATCTCATGCTACAGAGTTTAAGGGGGATCAGGGCTAGGAAGTTGACACCTATCACACGCGCCTTGCCCCTTGCCTAGTCTGAACACCTTCACTTCTGGTCCTCCTGTCTCAATCATTCAATGTCTCTCCCTTACCCATGCAAAGACATCATGACCCAGGCTATAGAAGGCAGCCTGAGCCTGAGAGGAGCCACATCTACCTTTGTTGTAAATATTTTCTCAGCATATCGGAAGCGTCCATCTCAGCCTCCTTACCAATTTTAATAGGTGCACCATGAGAAACATCCTATCCGGATGCATCGCAACTTGAAATGACAATGGCTATTCCCAAGACTGAAGGAAATTACAGAGAATTCTGAACACGGTCCAGTCCATCACACAAACCATCCTTCCCATCCATTGGCTCTGTCTACGTTTCCCACCCCCCCGGGGAAAGCAGCCAACGTCATTAAAGACCCTTCCATCCCGGTTATACTCTCTTGCCCCCTCTTCCAGTGGGCAGGATATACAAAAGTGTGACAATACTTATCAACACTTTCTTCCCTGCTGTTATCAGACTTAGGAAAGGACCTCTCTTATCTTAGGTCACACATTGTGGAGCAGGAGGAACACAGCAGACCAGGCAATGTCAGAGGAGCAGGAAAGTTGACCTTTCAGGTTGTGACCCCTCTTCAGAAATGGGGGAGGGGAAGGGAGCTGGGAAATAAATAGAGCCTCGTCTGCTCTCAAGAAGGGGTGTTCCACTCCCAAACATCCCAGTTGTCCTCCTATTTCAAGGACTGTAATTTCTCCCCTCCGGTGACCACAAATGACCTCAACTGCATCTCTTGCATTTCCCGCACTTCTGCCCTCACATCCCCTCCTCCCAACAAAAATAAAGGCAGAGTCCCCCGTGTCCTCACCTATCACTCCACCAATCTCTGCATCCAGTGCACCATTCTCCGCCACTTCCGCCACCCACAATCCGACCCAACTACCAAAGAGATATTCTCCACCCCACCCCTATCTGCCTTTCATAGGGACCGCTCACTCCACAACTCCCTTGTCCACTCCACACCCCCCACTAACCCCACCACCCTTGGCACCTTTCCCCACAACCGCAGGAAGAGCTACCCCTGCTCCTACACCTCCCTCCTCACCTCCATCCAAACCACCAAACAAATCTTTCATATCAGACATGGGTTCACCTGCACATCCGCCAATGTGGTCTACTGCATCTGCTGTTCCCAATGTGGCCTCCTCTACTTCGGTGAGACCAAACGGAGGCGCAGAGACTGATTTATAGAGCACCTCAGTTCGTGACAAACAATAAAACCTTCCCATCATGAACCATTTTAACTCCCCCTCCCACTCCCTGGGTGACATGTCCATCCTGGGCCTCCTGCCATGCCACAATAATGCTGCCCACAAACTGAAGGAGCAGCACCTCATATTCCACCAAGGGAGCCTACAGCCAAATGGCCTAAACATGGATTTCACCAGTTTTAAAATACCCTCACCCCCGGCATCTTCCCATATGCAACCCTCCTTTCCATCCCTGCCTCCTTGACCAGACACAACCATATGTCCACCCACCCATCCCACTGACCATCCCTACCTGCACTCACCTATCCACATCCCACCTACCTTCCCCAGCCCCAACCCTCCTCCCTCTATTTTTTGTCAGCTCCCTTCCCCCTCCCCATTTCTGAAGAAGGTTCCCAACCTGAAATGTCAACTTTCCTGTTCATCTGATGCTGTCTGGCCTGCTGTGCTCCTCCAGCTCCACACTGTGTTATCTCTGACTGCAGCATCTGCACTTCTTGCTGCCTCTATATTAGAGTTGATCTTTCTGTGCACCTTCTCTGTGGCTATAACAGTATATCCTGCATTCTGTTCTATTTGCTTGATGTACTAATGTAAGGTATTATTTATCTGGATAGCACACAAAACAATAGTTTTCACTGTATCTTGATACACGTGACAATAATAAATCAAATCAAATCAAAACAAATTCTGAGGTCTCCAACACTGTGTCTTCAGCCAACACAATTTACTTGTGATATGAAGAAATAGCTAAAGTCACTGGAGATAACATCCTGATAATAATCTGGCAGCAGTACAGGGCTCGGTAACCTGTTGCAACACGAGCCAAGCTGTTGCTTTATAGCTACAACAGTGGCATCTACCCAGGGGTACAAGGTATATCCCATTCACCAACAGAAGGAGAAGTGCCATTTGTGGCCCCATCAGTCTGCTCTCAATTCATCAGCAATGTGGTTGAAGTGTGCTGTTGACAGGGCTAACAAGCAGCAACTATTCAGCTCAGTTTGGGCTCTGTTGTGATCACGGCCTTTACCCAAACATAAAGGTGAATTCTACTGGAGAGGTAAGAGTGACTCAATGACTTGGGTGTGGGTGGCAAATACATAAGCTAAAGGGTAGGAGGCTTGGAGGGAATGAGAGGAAAAACTTTTTCACTCAGAGATGAGAATGTCAAACTCACTGCCTGTGACTCTCGTAACATTTAAGAATTATTTAGATGTGCACTTGAAATACCATGGTAGCCAAGACTATAGAATAAGTGCTGGAAAATAGGATTGGAATAATTAGATCATAGAATCCCTACAGTGTGGACACACACACACAGACACACACACACACACACACACACACACACACACACACACACACACACACACACACACACACACACACACACACAGATGGAACACTGTGTCTGTGTCTTGGGGGATCACAGTGCGTTGATAACGCTGCCTTGGGAATTCACCCTTCAAAACTGACCTTGCACACCGAGACTCCAGGAAGAAAATTAGGAGATTTGAAATCAATGATCTGTTACAATCTCCATAATGCCCATCCAAAAACGAGCAACCTTATTGATGTCCAACCCTGGCCCATTATTGATGACTGACTGCCTGGTCTAGGTCAAGAAATTCCCCACATTTTAATTTATTATTCATTCATAGGATGAGGGTGTTGCCAGCAAGGCTGGCAATGTAACACCTAGAGGGTTAGTTAAGAGTCAATCAAATTAGTGTGGGCCTGGAGTCACAAAGATTCATAGAATCCCTACAGTGCAGAAAAAGGCCATTCTGCTCCAATGAGCTTGCACCAACCCTCCAAAGAGCATGGTTTCTTTTACCCATTGCCAATCCACCTAACCTCCAGATCTTAGAGGAGAACACCCTCTCATAGACAACACCCACACAGATAGAGGGAAAATGTCCAAATTCCAGACCATCACCTGAGGACGGTATTAAACCTGGGTCCCTGGTGCTATGAGGCAACAATACTTCCACTGAGCCAAACCCCAATGTGGGGCAAATAGGCCGTATCAAGTAAGGAAGGTAATTTTCTTCCTTTAAGAGCATTAATCATCCAAATGTTTTCTTTCCCCACCCCCAACAATTGGCAATGGATTCATGATCATCAACAGATTCTTATTTCTAGAATTTTATGTTGAATTCGAATACGACCATCTGTGGTGGCAGGATTTGAACTCAGATCCCAGGTGGGTCTCTGGATTAACAATCCAGTGATAATACCACTCGGCCATCATCTACCTTTTACACAGCAGACTGGCACCAAGCATCTGGGAGTGTGGTGGTATTGGAGAAAGGGCTGCCAAATGGACAGAGTAGCTGTGATTTTGAGTTTTTCGTTTTGGAATGGAAAACCATTTACAGCAAAGCCTGACTTACCCTGGCTCAGCACCATCCCTGACAGCACCACACATCATACAATCTCAGTGCATTCTGTGGCACAAGGGAGTTGTCTTCAGTTAGAACATTGTCCCAACTTGGATGATGTTCGCAGATTTTGAGTCCTTATTCTACCTGATCAGCTTTAGCCCTCATTAAAAATTTCAGTTTCAATAAACCAGTTTCCCCACTCTACAACTCTGCTTTGGATTAATGGGCTCAGCACAACCCACATATTTTATTCCGTCCTCAAAGATATGCAGTCAAGTGAAGTCTTTAATTATAAGCTTAAGTCTGAATCACGTCAACATCCTGATTCCCTGGAAACCCCAATTTAAAATGTTTTCTTCGCTTCCAATGACTAATGATGACCTTGCATCACTGACAGCTTCCTGAAATTTTGGAACCTGGTCACAATGGCCTGTCTTTGGTTAAGTTGCTTCATTCAGTTGGTGATTGCTTCACCCTGGAACTAGAGCTGAAACTGTTGCAACATCAGCCTTGGGTCAACAGTTTTACAGTCACTGCTTTCACTGAATGGCATTTTGCTGCTGAGCAAACAAAAGATAAGGCTGAATATAATTGCAGCATTAAAGATAAAACACTACCTATAGAACGTTCCAGTTCTAAGGACAATTTGATTAACCCTTTCCTAACACATCAATATTTAGCTGTATCCAGTGCACTTGAGTTAATAATAGACCCCACATCACCCATGTGTCCAGGTGCCAAGTAGCAAAGCTAAAGTAGAATCACTGAATTTTTCAGTAAAGGATGGGGTCACTCAGCTTATTACACCCCACCAGCTCTCTGAAAGAGCTGTCACATTATCCCACTTATTTGATCTATCCTGAATACTACCATTGAATCTGTGTCCACCAGCTTTTCAGGAATTGTATCCCAGATGTATTCCTGTAACTTCGACCTCCATATGGATGGCTAAAGGTTGGGAGAGTTGGAATGAAGCGCTAAGTAGAATCCCTTTCAGGTAACAAAAGAGGGGTTACAATCTCGACAAATGCAGACAGGCCCCTCAATGTTGCAGAAACAAGTCTTTCTCATATAAAGTGTTGGAAACAACAAGCAAAACAAAAAAACAACAAATTAAGGAATGAACAAAAAAAGGGATGGTCTCTGTAGGCTATTTTAAACAAAAAAAATGAACTAATTGACGATTTGGCACCAGTTCTGTTGGCACATGGTTAAAATTGTGACTTATGCAAACTGCGGTTGTGAGGATGCAAGCCTTCCTGATTAGACCCTAGTGAATTTCAAATTCTATCATCTGAACCACTCAAGCATGACTTTCAACCACAAACAAGAAACTAGACTTAGCCAGTTCTATGTCAAAGGCAGGTCCCAGTCACAGTGTCGCAAAATCTATCACAAGTGGAACAGGAAGATGAGTCATCACTGTTCCAGACCCAAAACATGACATTGACAAAAATTTGAGCCACACCAACTCCACAGGCACACTGACAGCCGCCAGCCTTTCTTTAATTTTAAATGTAACAAGTGCACAATATAATCAAATAATTAATGGACAGCACTTAAAAGTGCTCTGTGGTCTTTCTTTGCAACTCTTTAATAAATTCAAGTTAACTCAATTTATTGATTGAAATTAAATTCAAAGACAGACAATGCTTACAGGGCAGTGCAACAGAAATCAATGTTCCAGGTGAAATTAACTTCAAGATAAAATTTTATGGGGTGGAGATAATCCAGTCCAGTGACAGTAGTGCCGAAAATGTATCAAGCATACCAGTGAACACTGCATGCCCTCCTCTCCAACATTGCCAGGGGGAATATAACTGCAGTATGGAGGGAGACAATTGATCTAACAGCACTCTCCTCATCCCATTGCCTGGATATTTGAATGTACATCTTCGCCCAGGCCAGGAACAGACCCTCAAGAGTTCCTGCCCCCACCTCTGCATCAGGGGACAAAAGGTCAGGAGCATGGACCTGAAATACAACCAAAAAACGGAAGAGAAACCATCTCAGCAATGACAGTCTAAAACCTCATACACAAGCGCACACATGAAATTTGGGACTTCTTGAGGCTGCAAGAAAGACAAACACACATGTGCATGAACATAGGCACAGACAGGGACACACATTCACACACAGAGACAGATGCATACACAGACAGACACACACATACTCACATGCACGTCCGTATACACACACACACACACACACACACACAAGCATGAGATTTCATGAATCTTCTTAAATGCCTATTGCTGTATGTAACACCCCTCCACACCAATTTGCCGATTATGAAATAGACGACTCCTACATCAAGTCTCCCACTGGAGGATCCCATTTCCTCCAGATGGCAGGAGAGAACACAGCGGAGAGTGTAGAAAGCTGCTGAGAGTGGAAAAAGTGGAGGGTGTGCATGAGAGCCCTCCACGATAATGGGCTGTGGGTTCCTGAAGGATATTTATGATTGAGGAGTCAGATCAGACAACAGTGCACCACACATCAGAGCTGTCTCATCACTATGAGTGCAGTCGGGGCTGAGTGCCATTGTTTTGAGGCTATGGATGTCATTGACCACTAGCTATATGCTAACAGATATAGAGGGTCTTTTGGTTTCCTTCTTTGGAAAATCAATTTTGAATTAAACAAATTAAAAATCAACAATCCCTTGAAGGGTACCTGTTACAAAATCAAAAGTTGAACTGAAATTTCAAAGACAAGGCTGCAGGTGGCAGTAATGCACTCCAGCCTCTGTGGTACCCACTGATTGTTAAGTGTGTGAGTGAACATGTGCTGCCTCTCAAAGTACACAATTCTAGAAGTAACCAGAGAGGAGAGGCAGGCTTTCAGATCACATCACTATAGTCTTACCAGACCATAGTGCTGCTCTCTCATTAGAGAGAGACAACTGTTAGTGATTTAACTAGAGGGTCACCATACCTCAGGTGAGGGGAGAGTCCTTCATAATAACCTTAACTGGTGATGGGAATTGAACCCACAATGGCATCACATTGCTTTGCAAAACCAACTGAGCTGAACCATATACCCTCTCACAGTCCTTTGTATGGAATTGTCCAAGGCTAACAAGAAAGACCATTCAACACTGAGTGGTCAACAATCAGAGGTGTTGAACTAAAATGCAACCAAAGACAAAACAGTGTCCACTTTATATAATGGAAAAGGGATTGCTGTCTGGTATAATCAGCGCATTAGGAAACATGGACTTCCCAAATTCACCAAAACTCAAGTTGGCTAGGAATCTGTGAATCCCCTTAGTCTCCTGCTGCAAGCGTGCAACACCCTTTTCACCAGAACCCCAATGGTAAAGGATCAAACTAGTAAAGAGATTTCCAGTGAGATCCCTGACTGCTGGATTGTGAGATGGAAACATTACTTTGTGTCCAGGCAATTGACAAGCAACAGTGTCCCTGTGCAGAAAGAAATTACACAGACTGAATCTCCACAAAATAACTCAAGCTGTGGCATGTGGGATCGTGAGGGAGGCTTTGGGACCCGGAGCCAGTGCGAAATTTCAACCAAAAGGAACATAATTTGAACTGGAGTGCGCCACAATCTCAAGCTGCCTCGGCATCACAAATGCTGTCAGTGTCCAGCACCAACGTCCATGATCAGGATCCCAGCCTGGGCTCTGAGTGCCCGGGGACAAGTACTCAAGGAGGATATGGAAGCAGCAGAGGACAAAATTAAATAAGTAGGCTTTTGAAAAGAGAATGCACGGGAAGGGAGAAAATTGGGGGTGGCTGGTGGGATGGGATCAAAGCGAGGACTGCAGTTAATGGGCTGGGAGCAAAGTTGGCTACTGCTTGGGAATGGGTGGGATCCAGTGAGACCACATGGAAGCCCTTCTAGAAAGACTGTAATGTCTATCTCTTTCGCATCATTTCTTATTTTCCTAACTTATACAGATATACATAGTATATGTATATGTCGTACTATGTGGTGCAACTTTTGTTTCTTTATTTTCTGCATTTTTTTGGACCAAACGTCTGTACCTAGGTACATTGTTACATAAGATGGTATCATGTGTTGATGATATTGTGCACTTTTCACTGTACTCCTATTCTTTTGTAACTGAGTAGACATGGCAATAAACCTAATTCTAATTCTAATTCTAAAATGTGAGTACATCTTAAAGCCCACACTCTTAATCTGTGCCAGCTGTGGATAAGACTGCCACCCAATGAATGAGTCTCCACAGTTTTGACAGATAATGTTCAATCCAGATGTGGTATAGACTTGGGGCACAGCCTAGTGGACAGACAGGTGTACGGTTATGGGGAAAGTACAGGGCAGTAGGGTTAGTTTGTGGATTGATACAAGGCTATCGGGAGAAAGTGGGGCAATGGAATACATTTGGGATTGATACAGGTCAATGGGGAGTAAGTGTGGCAGGGGTTCACTTTGGCGATTGAAGCCATCAATTCACTCACTGATACAACCTTAGTCTCTCCATTGGATAATCAGTCAGTAACTCATTTGCAGGTTTCAATTATTTTATAAGTAAATCACCAAAAGCCCATGATTAGATCTCCATCTGTACCTCATCCCTAGCAGTGGCTATTCTATTTACACATTTGAAAGTCAATAAACTTAGCTAGCCAATGGGTGACACTTAGTCCTTCCTATTTTGTATGACTCAGTAGCTCAGTAACTGCTCTATTCTTACACCTGTGCAACTGTATTTGGCCATCTCCTTTAGAAGAAAAGAATTTCAGCTCTGATCCACTTCACTTCGTACTTTCAGTTTTCTCACAGCATTTCATAAATAGCAAATTCCGTTGGACTGTCAATTGGTTACACCCCACGTGTTGCAGACAACAAGTGCAAATGTGCCTCAAGGAGCCAAGTGAATTAACAGTAAACCCGTTGGCCACCCTCCTTGTCGCAAATGCCTAACGCAGTCTGCTCTTCAAACCACAACTGTTTCCTCAGGACTGGACACTTAGTGCATTGAATGTTTTGCAATGCTCTCTCATCAGACAGTTGAAGCTATCTTTCACAAATCTTGCCAAAGTAACCGCAGCACAAACAGCTCTGAGCTAGCGTCCATGTGCCTGTGGTTTTCATTATTAGTAGCCTTACTAATTTCAGTTAGATCTGTTTGATTGATAAAACCTATCAGTCTAATAAAAAAAAACTTTCCAGTCTCTTTTTAGTTGGTGACTGTGTGCAAAAACACCCTCTCACTGAACATGCGAAAAAACACCTTTCACCCTGCAGTTGCTGAGTTCAGTCACTGGAAAACTTTACGCAAGAATATGGTTCATTGGATCCTGAAAGGAATTAGCCTCCAAGTGGAAGCTAGTTTGGTATGTGAGAGAGAAAAAAGATGGAAGGATCTGTAAATACGGTGAGGTGTAGTGAAGCAGGAACAACATAAATGTCACCACAAGTTCCTGCTGTTTATTAGTTTGTTTCTGAGCTGGTTAAACGTGAGCAGCCCTATTTATTAAATGTCTTTTTAACACTTGTTTCTCTCTTCACTTGCCATTCTGGCCTCCTATTTTTATCAATTCCACTTTGATCATTGTTCCTGTTGGAAAAACTGTTGATCTTCCCAAACTCCTGTTTGCACTCTTCCTCCTTCTCCCTGCCTGCACTACTGAAATGAAAGCACATTGCACAACCTGCTTCTCACTCACCTTTCCCCAGATCCTTGATACTGTTAACTATTCCTTTTTTTTCCTGCCTGAATCTATTTATAAAACTCAAGACCTAAAACTCTTAACCTGCTGTTTTATTGCTTCTTGTATCTCTTTTACTTAACTGCAAGTCACGTCTTGCACTATGGATTCGGACCTTGATCTCTTCATGACTTGAAAGGTTCAAAAAGCTGAGGAACACTTGGATGTTTGTATTCAAAGGAACAATTTCCATAAACATGGCAAGTCTTATCTTCAAGTTGCCTCAACACAGTTTTCAGCCATTAAACTACTTTTTGAAGCGTGGTCATTGTTAGAGTTATAGAATCATAGAGCACATAACAGGCCCTTCAGCCCAGCAAGTCTGCATTGAATTGAGTACACTACTCCCACTTTCTAGCTTAGCCTTGAATGTTATGGCATCTTAATTGTATGTCCACATGTTTTTAAAGATTATAATGTTTCCTGCCTCCATTGCGTCATGCAGGCAGTGCATTCGAGGTTCACACTGCCCTCTGGGTGAACAATATTTTCTTCAAATCTCCTCTGAACCTTCTACCTTTTACCTGAAAATTATGTCCCCTTGTTATTGACCCTTTACAAAAGGGGATCAGCTAGTTTCTCTTCATCCTGTCTATGCCCCTCATACCTTAGTGATCTTATTCAGGACCCCCCTCAAACTTCCCTGCTCCAAAGAAAACAACTGAGCTTATTCAGCCTCTTCTTTTTAGATAAAATGCTCCTTCCCATTGTGAATCTCCATTGCACCCCATCCAGTGCAATCACATCCTTCCTACAGTGAGGTGACCAGAACAGCACAAAGTATTCCAGCTGTGTTCTAAACAAAATTCTGTGCAGCACCAACATAACCTCCCTGCTCTTATTATCTATGCCACGACTGATAAAGGTAAGTGTCCCAAATGCCTTCTTAACTACGCTATTAGCCTGTGCTACCACCATCAGGGATCTGTGGGCAAACACTCCTATCTTCTCCTGTTCCACTGAGCTTCCCAGTGTCCCACCATTCACTATGTGCTATAAAAGATAACAAGGTGTAGACCTGGTTGAACACAGCAGGCCAAGCAGCATCAGAGGAGCAGGAAGGCTGATGTTTCAGGCCCAGCCCCTTCTTCCCTGAAACATTAGCTTTCCTGCTCCTCTGATCCTGCTTGGGCTGCTGTGTTCATCCAGTTCTACACCTTGTTATCTCATTCACTATGTGTTCCCTTCTCTTGTTACTTCTTCCAAAGTGTCAGGGTTAAATTCCGTCTGTTACTGATATGCCCACCTGATCGACCCATCTACATCCTGCTGTAACCTGAGACCTTTCTTCTCATGGTCAACCGCTCAGTCAATCTTTGTGTAACCTACAAAATTATTTATCATCCCTCCCCAATTTGTCAATATTGCTTGTCTATATCACAAACTGAACAATAAGAGACCCAGCACCGATCCCTGTGGTACTCTGCTACACACCAGGCTCCAGTCACACAACAGCCTTCTATCACCACCTTGTGTCTCCTGCCACTGAGCCAATTTTGAAATCAGCTTGCCAAATTATCCTGGACCCTGACTTTGACCTTATTTATCATTCTCCCATTTGACGCTTTGCTGAAATCCAAATAAATTACATCAACTACCTTACCTCATCTACTCAGCTGACCACCTCTAAAAATTCAATGAAATTTGCTTGGGATGACCTCCCTCCGACAAAGCCAAGTAAGCTAACCTTGCCTCTTCAAGTAGAGATGAATTCTCTACTTCAGAATTTTCTCCAGTGATTTCCCTGCCACTGATGTGAGACTCACTGGTCTGCAGTTCCTTGGGCTATCTGTACTATCTTTCTTGCAAAGTGGAATCATATTAGCTGAACTCTAGTCATCTGGCACCATCTCTCTGATCCAGCAACAATTTAAAAATTTGGGTCAGAGCAATTTCCTAATCCCTCCCCAACACCGGCACATCTTTCCTTAGATATGGGCCCAAAACTACCCACGCTATTCCAGATGTGGTCTAACCGGGGTCTTAGCCTCAGCAGTACATCCCTGCTGTTGATTTTAGCCCTCTAATTTAAGGCTAACATTGCATTTGCCTTCCTAACTATCAACTGAACCTGCATGTTAACCTTAAGAGAATCCTGAACGACGACTCCCAAGTCCTGTTGTGCTTCAGATTTCTGAAGTCGTTCCTCATTTAAAAAAGTCTTTATTCTTCCTACCAAAGTGCATTACTTCACACTTTCACAAATTGTATTTCATCTGCCACATTTTTTTGTCCACTCTCTTATTCTGATCAAGTTCCCTCTTTATTCCCACTCTCTGCCTTGTGCAAGTCAGCCAATCCTCTATCTATGCCAGGATATTGTCTCTTATCTTATTTAGCAACCTCCTGTGTAGCACCTTGTCAAAGGCCTTCAGGAAATCTTTACCTTTGCTAAATTGTAATATCATTACTTCCAATTCCAGCTTCTCCCTTTCAAACTGCAGGGTGAATTCTACCACATTATGGTCACTGCCCCCCTTCAGGTTCACCTCCCTAATCAAGTCTGCCTCATTACATATCACCAGAATTCCCTGTTCTGCAGTGGAGTCAACCATAAGCTTCTCCAAAAAAACCAGACATTTCACACAATCCTTTCCCTAGGATCCACTACCGAGCTAATTTTTGCTGTCTACTTCCATATCATACACCCAATGATATTGTAGCGGTGCCTTTCTTACATGTTTTTCTATCTTATGATATACTTTCTTCCCCACATCCTGACTACTGCTAGGAGGCCTCTACATATTTCCCATCAAAGTCGTCTTTCCTTTGTGGTTCCTCAACTCTATCAGCACAGATTGTATGCCTCCCGACTTCTTGGTATCAATTTAATTTCATTCCTTACAACACAATCCCAAGGCCTCTGCCCTCTGCCTATCCTTTCGATCAGATGTGTATGCTTGGATATTTAGTTCCCAGCCCTGACCACTTGCAGCCACATCTCTGTGATACCCAAAATATCACACATGCTAATTTCAATCGACACCACATTTACCTTGTTTTGTATACAGTGTGCATTTAAGTACAACACTCTCAGTCCTGTGTTGACTGCACCCTTTATCATAGTTGTCTCCTTATTTGCAGTGCCTAAAGTTAGATTCCTTACCGTTCCCATCCATTCTGTCCGATTACTTGTTCTGGAAAGTTTAATAACCACCTCTGAGCCCTCCCCCACCTCACCAACCCCTTTAACCTTCCAGAGAGTATAGCACTGAGAGAATTGCTGGGCACCAGGAGCTTCACTTTCCCATCTGTTTCGCTAGAAAGCTGCCATCCTTACCTGGTCTTATCTACATGTGACTCCAGACCCACAGCAATAGGTTTGACTCTCACATGCACTCTGGGCGATTAGGAATGTGCAATGAATGCTGACCTAGCTTGCCCACATACTGCGAATGAATAAATTTCAAAAAGTCCCTAATTCTCTTCATCTCCCCCTCTATTGTATCTTTCGCTTCCACTGAATATTTCAGTTAATTTAGAGAAATAACGGTCTCCCCCACTTTCTACCTATTCATTCTGTGTTCCAGTCCACTGCATCTGATATTTCTGCCTCTAACAGCACCCGGCTCCTTTCCACCACCTTCAAAAGCCCACTCTCGCTTGACGCCTCTCAGAGCAGGCAGCGACATCCCCCCACCTCCAGTCACAACTCACATTCTCATCTCTCACCTCTCGTATTCTTGCAGTTTACATTGTCACCCCATGACTCACAGCTCCACCTATCTGCACCCACCTCATACCACTCATTTCTCACCCTCCCACACTCCCCAGATCCTTAACCTCTTGCCGCTTAACTGCCCATCGTTCCACTATGCCACCTCCACATCCAACCTCCCAATGCCAGCTGCTGCTTGTCCATGTGTCCGAGTGAAGTCAAGTTAGCAGGAGTTAATTACTGAGTACTAGGACACTGCAGCCATTCTCTCACAGCATCTGTGACTGAGGCCAGCAGCAGTCAGTCAAAGTTGAGGGGCAAGATGTGAGGGATCAGCACTTGGTATTCAATCAGACAGCTTATGAACAGAATAATGGCATCAATTAATGGACGCAAAATAGGCTAGCTACATTCAAAACCAACAGGAAATTGTGCAAACTTTGCAGTGGATCAAATCATGAAATGATTTTCATTCACGTGTGAGCACTTACAATTTGTAAATCTGAATTTAACTACCTGTAGGCAATGAAGAAATCTGGGCTGTTTACATAAGAACAGATTAGAGCCAATGGGAGATTTTCAAATTGGGAAGACATGAGACAAAGATGGATATTTCCAGTTTTTTTTTTCTTATTTGAAAAATATACTTTATTTATAAAAGTAATATTTATATACATGCACAGTCACTAAAGCAGTTCAGTTTTGGACCGTAGCATATGAAGAAACAAACGGGGTGGCACGGTGACTCAGTGGTTAGCACTGCAGCCTCACAGCACCAGGGACCTGGCTTCAATTCCAGCCTCGGGTGACTGTCTGTGTGGAGGTTGCACATTCTCCCTGTGTCTGCATGGGTTTCCTCCAGGTGCTCCAGTTTGCTCCCACAGTCCAAAGATGTGCAGGCTAGGTAGATCGGCTATGCTAAATTGCCCATAGTGTTCAGGGCTGTGTGGGTGATAGGGAGATGGGTCTGGGTGGGATGCTTCAAGGGGCCTTTGGACTTGTTGGGCCAAAGGGCCTGTTTCCACACTGTAGGGAATCTAATCTAATCTAAAAAATACCCAAAGCATTTCTTACTTGTACAAGATTATATTTGCATATACTTGAGGCACTTGGTGGAGGGGAGTTGGGAAGTTTTGATTACTGAATGGACTCCCGTTTAACTTTGGCAGAAAGACCATAGAAGGTGGGCCTTTCCTCACTGCACCTTTGAGACAGCTGCTCCAAGCTTTAGTTTGTCCCTCAGTACGTGGTCCTGGATCTTGGAATGTGCCAGCCTGCAACACTCTGTCGAGATCAACTCCTTGCTCAGGAAGACCAACAAGTTTCGGGCAGACTAAAGAGCATCTTTTACCAAGTTGGTGGTCCTCCAGGCGCAGTCAATTTTTGCCTGGGTGTGTGTTCTGGGAACAGACTCCATGACACAGAGTCCCGCATCATGGAGCTGCTCAGGATGAACCTTGACAAAAACCATTGCATCTTTCTCTAGACAGAGATTTCCAGTTACTGGCTGCTCACTGGAATATACAAGAATTTTCGAATGAATAGAAGAGGTTCAGGACAGAGTAGAATTCTCTACCCTCCAGGACTGACTTGAGTTACCAGGAATTTAAGATTAATCTCCAGGACACAGCTGGAAACAGCCCAGGAAAATAAATTTCCAGCACAATTCAAACATAACAGGTTTCTGAATGAATAACAGGTTTTTGAACTTATTGGTTTCTTAGCTCTGAAGTTGACAGGGGAAAGGGGCGGTTTGACTGACAGCTAAGTTGTCCAATCAGGTTGTGAAAAATACATTGGCTTCAACTGGTTGGGTGAAGGGTGGAACACCCTGGTGATTGACATTTCAGTCATCCTATAGAGTAAGGAGATGGATCATGTGATGAGATCTGCAACAGGACCAAGGAGAGTAGCCATCACCTGTAAAGAGGAGAGAATGTATTTAGAATGGTGGATTTGGATCTCTGTTATAGTGATCGCAGCAAAGACCATTTATTGGTGAATATTGTTAGCTGGCTGAGTGAAAGTGGATTAAAAGGGACAACACATTGGAGCAAGATGACTGAATAGGATGAAGGCCAACGTGGAAGATAAACACCTGAATGGACTGAGGGTTCAGTTCCAATTTTGAAAATTCATAGATTATCAAAGCATCCTAAAATAATTCAACTGTAATTAATCATTTGTGATTTTACGTATGCTTGTATTTTACTAACTTCTATTCACAGAATTTATTTTAAAACATAACCGTACTCTCTAGGAGGGACAATCTCCTTGCCCAATGTGTATTATGCCTGGCAGAGCAACAAGATCCCAGTCTCAGTGCTGAGCTGATCCATAAGACCATCAGGTGCCTTTTCCACCTCCTCCAGCAAGATGCCACCACCAGACACATATTCCCCTCCCCTCCCTGGTCCGCCTCTGCAGGGACCATTTCCTCTGGGACGTCCTGGTCCACATTTCTTTCACCCCCAATCCTCCCCTCAGCCCTACGGCACATTCCCCTGTAACCGGTGAAGGTGCAACACCTGCCCATTTACCTCCTCCCTCCCCAGTATCCACGGTCCAAACATACCTTTCAGGTGAAGTAACACTTCACCTGCACTTCCCAGAATTTATTCGCTGCTCACAATGTGGTCTCCTCTATATTGGGGAAAACAAAGCATAGACTGAATGACCGCTTCGCAGACCATCTACATTCTGCTCGCAAAAGAGACCCTGAACTACCTGTTGCCTGTCACTTTAATATACTATTATGTTCCCTGTTCAACATGTCTGTCTCTGGCTTGCTACAGTGTTCTAGCAAAGCTCAATGCAAGCTGGAAAAACAACACACAATAAAAACCAAAATAACTGCAGATACTGTAAATCAGGAACAAAAACAAAGTTGCTGGAAAAGCTCAGCAGGTCTGGCAGCATCTGTAAAGGAAAAACAGAGTTAACGTTTTGGGTCCAGTGAGTCTTCCTCAGAACTGGAACTTTCCTCTGGAGAAACAACACCTCATTTTCCGCTTGGGCACCCTACAGCCTTCCAGACTCAAAATCGAGTTCAATCATATTAGGGCCTAAACTCTCCCATGTCCCAGCCCCCCACCCAACACACCAGGCCTTGTTACCACATAGCCTGCCATTACACACCACCTGTCGTTAGTAACTAACAGTCCCCCTTAACAACTATTCACCTTCCCAGCCAGATTCTTATCAACTCGTTTGTCTGTCCAACTGTTCTTCTCTCTCTTTAGGCTCTATCCTATCATTTACTCTCTACCCCACCCACCTCCCTATTTTCTGCATATAAACGGACATTTCCCAGCCACCATCAGTTCTGAGGAAGGGTCACTGGACCCAAAACATTAACTCTGATTTATTTCTTCACAGTTACTGCCAGACCTACTGAGCTTTTATAGGAACTTTGTTTTTGTTCCTGATTTACAGCATCCGCAGTTTATTTGATTTTTATTCTGTGCTGAGTTTGCTGACTGTATCCCAGGAATCTACAATTGACTTGGTGTCCCAGGGGGAAAAAGCAACTTCCACTTATTATAGAGTCATACAGCATGGAAACAGACCCTTTGGTCGTCCATGCCCACAAGGTTTCCTAACCTGAACTAGTCCCTTTTGCCTGCATTTGGCCCATATCCCTCTAAACCTTTCCCAGCCATGTACCTGTACAAATGTCTTTCAAATGTTGTAATTTACCCACCTCTATGACTTCCACTTGCAGCGCATTCCAAATACATACCATACTCTGTGTGGAAAAAGTTGCCCCTCAGGTCCCTTTTAAATCTTGCCCCTCTCACCTTAAACCTATGATTTAGACTCCCCTACCCTGAGGAAAACACCTTGTCCATTCACCTTATCTATGCTTATTCACTTTATCTCCACCACTCTCCAAGGTCACCACTCAGTCTCCGACGCTCCAGGGAAAAATATCCCGGTTAAACCTAGCGCCTCCATCCTTGTAAATTTTTTTTTGCACCCTTTCCAGTTTAATGACATCCTTTCTGTATCAGGGCGACTGGAATTGGATGCAGTGTTCAAGTACCATGGACAATGGGACCAATTGAAAACTGAGATTGCTATATTTTACATTGAGGGCTTCCCCCAACTACAGACAACAGGGTGTGAGCAGAGGGAGGAAAAGTTGACAGAGAGGAAAGAAACAAACACTGAACGATCCTTCAGGCCAAAAGACAGATTCAGCGGCCAGTACTCAAATTCCACCTGTTGTCTGTCTATCAGCCCTGGGAACAAACTCATCCAGAGGTAAATCAGAGGAGATTGTAATCCTGGGCAACCCACCATCTTCTCACCTTCACCCTGATGAAGGCTTTCTAAATGAGTGGACAGCTCACAGAATCCCTACAGTGTGGAAACAGGCCCTTAGGCACAACAAGTCCACACCGACCCTCACAGCATCCCACCCAGACCCATTCCCCTATGACCTACCTAATCTACACATCCCTGAACACTATGGGCAATTTAGCATGGCCAATCCACCCTAACCTGCAAATCTTTGGACTGTGGGAGGAAACCCACGCAGACACAGGGAGAATGTGCGAACTCCACACAGACAGTTGCCCAAGGGTGGGATTGAACCCTGACGCTGTGAGGCAGCAGTGCCAGCCACTGAGCACCGGTATCACCATTAAGGAACTTGTTGTGCCATTATTTTCCCACAGTGGGCTCGCCAGGTTGGATTTTGAAGTATGTTCAAGGCTGAGACTGATTTTTAATCAATAAGGGGATCAAGGCTTATCAGGAAAAGGTCGGAGAGTGGAATTAAGGATTATCAGATCAGCCCATGATTCCATGGACTGGCAGCGCAGACTCGATGGTTTGAAAGGCCTTCTCCAGCTCCGATGTCTCATGGTCAACTGCCCCCCAGCTCAGATGCACTAAACATAGTCTTCAGTTTGCACACCTCTAAGTGGCCCTGAAATCTGAGCTTTTTGATGTCACGTGGTGGCTGGATTTTTCCGGGGCGGGGGGGGAAGAGAGAGACAAAATTGGGACTGGGAGAAAACGTGAGGGAGAGAGAACAGAGGAAGGGGAGGATTGGGATGGGGAGGAAGCGATAAGGCAAAAAAAGAGGGTTTGGCAGAAAAGGGGTGGGGAAGAGAGATAAAGATGAAAGGAATGTGCAGCTGCACATTGGGGGTTGCAGTTATTTTCTGCGCTTTAATCCACCTTCCACAAACTCCCTCCTGTCCCTCCCCCCACAACGCCAAAATAGCTGTCCCCTTCCCTTTGCATTAAAATGACTCATTGACAGGGTCGCTCAGTGCTGGTTGTCTCTCTGCTTGCGCTTGTTCGTCCTGCAGGTCTGGGCATCGCTGGTATTCACACCCTGTCTCGCCCTCCCATCCGTGAAGCGTCAGGGGCACAGCTCAGTGACACTTTGTGGTGTTGGTGTGAGCCTCGGACAGAACGCGGGTAAGGAGAGTCACTTTTCTCTTCCTTTAGAGGATATTTACAGAGACACCAGCCATCTGCATTTCCCAAACTGAATTTAATTCTGAGACTCATCGAGGCCCTGAGTTTACACAAATCGCTCCATTATCACGCCCACTCTTGCCCTCAGTGCAGATGAGCCGCTCTTCTTTGTAAAAAAAAATCATCTCACAGCCTGAAAGGAAAGGTTAACCCCGTGGTTGCTGTCGGAAGTGTAGATGGTCTGTGATTATCACAGGGAGTTGAAATGCAGATTAACTGGGGAGTAGCGTCCAGTCAATTCTTACCAAATGCAGTCAGCAGATGTGCTTGGAAATTGATTTTTTTAAATATAAAAAAACCTCTCGGGGATCTCGGTTCAAAGACTTTCCGCCATGAAACACGAGGTTTAGAAAGAACCACGTTCTCTCAGAAGCAGGAAGCACACACTTCCTGTACATAAACATGGCTTGTTGTAAACTGGACTGGGAGGTGAGTGAGGTTTTTTTTGGCCCTGGGTATCGATTTTTTTTGTCCTGTTTCCTGACCGCACTGGCAAACGCTGCAACGATTAGTACAGTCTAACAGACTGTGACGTGTTCACAGTTCAGTTGTTAGGATATAAAACAGTTAAGGCTGCCTTCCCTCAGAGAGCAGCACCCCTCAACTGGATTCGGGAACTCCAATCTTTATTAATCCATATGCTTGGTCTTCACATTGTAGGGCTGTCTGGAGTGGGGTTTGAACCCAGTAGCTTCTGATTCAGAGAGCGATCACAGGCAGTTGCACCACATGCACCTCCACTCTCCCCTACAGGGGGTGCTCCACCGGCCCCACCCTTGTCCTCCTGGGACTACATGAACTCATGGTCCTCTGTATTAAATGGGTGCTTCCCCCTCACACTACCCCCATTCAAAAAGAGTCACATCAGCTGTATTGTTCACCCTGCCCCTTAAATGGGCCACATTAGCCATCTCACCCTCTCCAGGGCCCTTTAAAGGGACTACATTCATATCCCACCTCTTACTAAATGTGGTATATCTGATTTTTTTTTTCCTCTGTATTCTATCCCATATAGGGGGCAGATTGACACCCTCTCTCTTCCCTTCACATCCAGGACTTTGCAATGCCATGTTCTTGGAACGCTGGGTCTTCCCAGTCATTGACCGGCCTGGGTTTTCTGATATCCGTTGTGTTTGAGAGACAGCACTGCCGACCCCAGCGGGTACTGAAACTCTGGATGAGTCTAGTACCATGCTGTGGTTTGTTCAGTTATTTGGCAACATACGGCAGTGCCCAGAAATAGGAATTTGGAAATATTGTTCCCTCCCACCTCAGAGGCTCGTGTTCCAGGGATTACTTGGCTGTGGGCAGTTCCTGCCTTTGGGGCAATCTTAGAATGATTTTATGAATAACCTTAAACCGTGTTCACATTGGCCCAGAGAATGAGAACGGAGTGGATGTCACTGAATGCCAAGGGAAATATCAGTCTCTCAAAGAATTCAAGAAAGACCACAAACAAATCTCTGAGGGATATTACAAGGAAACAGAACTCCAGTGAAATGTAATTGGAATTTCTTTCTTAGGCACAGATGATTGAGATAGAGATGTAGAATAAAGGCAGAGTAATTGGGATTAACAGAGAAACAGAGAGAGAGAGAGAGAAACAGAAAATTACAGACAGAAATAGAGACAGAGACACTTTAGGGAAGCACTAAATATGAAACACAGACGCTGAGAGTGAGAAAGGCAGTGTGTGTCTCGCATTAAACTGTATCTGGCTGAGTCTGTAAGCACGCTCTCACTGTCAGTGTGAGGTCAACATGTGAAGGGGTCACGCTGCAGTGTGTGTGATCCTCTTGTCCCTCTCAAACCTGGATCCTTCCTCTCAATCTGCCAAGTCACCCTGACCTCCCAGGGTGTTCGTGCTGAGTCACGCTCTCTCAGCTTCTTCCCTCTTGCTCAGGCTCCTCCCTGGCTTTTTAACCACTGATTTAATCAGGAAACACCCAGGAGAGTGTGCAGTTTGCTGGGAGTCTTTATCCTCACAGAGCTCATTCCCGTGTAAAACGGCTTTCTCCCTGGTGTCTGATCCAACAGGTAAGCTGGACGTTTGATTGCATAAAATTAGGCTGTCATTATCCTGTCTCCCCCGCAGTGTTTTTGCTTATTTTCATTCCTCAGCACAAAGGGCTCATTTATCACGTGTGCCTACGTTTGGCGGATGGTCTCACGTTGTCTTCTCTTGAGCCGAGTCACTGTAGAGACAGTGGGCGCTATATTAACACAGGTTCCAACATGTACCACACCACCTCCTCCCCCCCCCCCCCCCTAAACACCAATTCAGCCGTCTGCACCTCAACTGGAGCACCATACCCAAACTCAGCCAACTCGATGTAAACTCTTGTAGCTTGTGTTAGACGTACAGCCCCATTACTGGTTCTCCTGGCAACCAGGGATCTCCCAGCTCATTCCCTGCTGCTCTGTTGTGGCTCAGAAGGTATCCTGGTAAACAAAGTGCTGAGTTCCATTTTTCTTTTCCTCACTCTGTTTTACCTTTGATAACTGGTTGCTGCGCAGAGACATGTGGATGGAAGGAGTAGGTCAGTATTGGTCTCAACGCTGACTTCCTTCACTTCGCCATCCTTTACGAATGTTGTCTGGATGGAGTTAAAAGGAGTAATTTAACCTTACATCTTCAAACCCACCAATTTTCTGGTTGTTTACAATTCATCAGGCCTTCAATGAGTCTCCCCCACATGAGAGACAAGACACTGGTTAAGAACATAGAACAATACAGTACAGGAACAGGCCCTTTCGCCCACAATGCACAGACCTATTCTAAACTAATCCCATTTGCCTGCATATGGTTGGTATCCTTTTGTCCCTGCCTGCTCATGTTTATCTAAATGCCTTTTAAATGTTACTAATGTATCTGCTTCCGCCATCTCCCCAGTAGCGTATTCCAGGCACCTATCACCCTCCATGTTTTTAAAAAAAAAGGACTTTCTACGCATATCTCCTTTAACCTTTCCCCATCTCACCTTAAACCTGTTGTATTTCCATCCTGGCTCCCCACCCTAACCGTGCCCTTCATAATTTTATATACATCTATCAGGTCGCCCCGCAGCCTCCAATGCTCTCGTGAAAATAATCCAAAGCTTATCCAACCTCTCCTTGTGGTTGACTCACTCCGATCCAGGCAACATCCCAGTGAACATCATCTGCACCCTCTCCAAAGCCTCCACATCCTCATGATAATGTGGTGACCAGAACTGCACGTGATACTCCAAACATGCCCTGACTGAACTCTAAAGCAGTTGCAACATGACTTGCTAACTTTTATACTCATTGCCCTGATTGATGAAGAACAACATGCCTTCTTTACCACCTTATCCACTTGGTTTGTCACTTTTGCAACTTGCATCCCAAGATCCCTCTGTATATCGATGCTGCTCAGGGTCCTGCTATTTACTGTATCATTTCCTCTTGCACTTGACCTCCCAAATTACACCACCTCACACTTGTTTGGATTAAACTCCATCTGCCATTTCTCCACCCAACTTTCCATCTGATCCATTTCCTCTGCATCCTTTGATATCCTTCCTCGCTATCCATAACTCCACCAATTTTTGTGTCATTTCACTTGAAGTGGCAGTGTTTTCAGGGGAGTCTCCATTCTCTCGGCCACTTGGCTACAGATCCGAGACCAGAGGCTCTGCCTGCCAAAGACAGGTTCTACAGTTTAACACAGAGTGGAGCTGGAGGAACACAGCAGGTCAGACAACATCAACAGAGTAGGAGAGTAGGAAAGGATCGGAACCCTTCTGAACTGACGTGATCCGAAACGTCAGCATTTCCACTCCTTTGATGCTGCTGTGTTCCTCCAGCTCCACACTGAAAGACTCTGACTTCAGCATCTGCTGCTCTTGCTGTACCAGGTTCTACTGTTGTTGTCCACATTCCCATTGGTCAAGTCAATGGGCAGTGCTTATACCCTTTGCCTTTGAGCGTCTGTATCAGCGAGATCCCCCTCTCTCACCCCAATCCCTTCCATCGTACTCACTGGATCTCCCAGTTTCTCCAGGGCTCTCCTCCCACTGACTGCCTGCCCGTTTGTACAGAGGTCAGCCACCAGACAGACAGTCTGAATACTTCAGCCAGCCAATTCAGACGTGAACATATAAATAAGGAACAAGAGGAAGCCGCTAGGCCCATCAATCCCCCTCAATCGTTCAATAAGATGATACCAGATCTGATTTTAAACTCAATCCTGCATTCCTTATATCCCTGATAATTTATTATCCACTTGGTAATCAAGAATCTATCCACTCCTGTCTTTTAAGGTATGAAAGGTTTCACCAGCTTTTGAGGAAGTGAATTCTAAAGACTCTCAACTTCGGAAATCTAGTGAATTGTTTTGTGGACCGTAATAGACAGAATCCCTGATATTTGTGTCGACTTGTATCCATGACAATATGTCTTTTTACAGTCATTAACCTGACAAAAAGATACTGAGGGATATTCCTGGGGGTTGGAGCCGTAGAGACAGGTGGTATAGTCAATGGACGGCTATGTGACTGTGTTAACGTTACAAATAGCTGGACCAGTAATCCAAACCATTCAAAACCCACCATTTTCTCAATTCTGTTCATAAAACCTACAAATGAAGAACATGCTACAAGTGACATGAAGGCAGTCAGTTGGTTGCAAAAACCCATTTGCTTCACTGATGCCCTTTTGGGAAGGAAATCTGCTGTTCTTACCTTGTCTGGCTCCACATACACAGCAATACACACCACCTTCTGTGTGGAAAAAGTTGCCCCTCAGGTCTGTTTAAATGTTTCTCCTCACCTTAAACCTATGCCTTCTAGTTTTGGACTCCTACTCTGGGGAAAAGACCATTGGCTATTCACCTTATCTGTACCCTCAAGATTTTATAAACCCCCATAAGGTCTTCCCTGGACCTCCTACATTGCAGGGAAAAAGGTCCTAGCCTATCCAGCCTTTCCTGATAACTTAAACCTTCTGGTCTTGTTAACATGCTTGTAAATCTTCTCTGCACCCTTTTGAGTTGAGTAACATTCTTCCTAAAGCAGGGTGACCAGATTTCAATGTAGTACACAAAATGTGGCGTCATTAATGTCTTGTACAGCTGTAACTTAACATCCCAACTCCTGTACTCAACGCTGTGAGCAATGGAGGCTAGCATGCCAAATGCCACCTTCCCCACCCTGCCTATCTGCAATGCCACTTCCGAGGAACTATGTACCTGCACCCCACGTCTCTCTGTTTAATAACACTCACCAAATAACTGTGTAAGACCTACCATGGTTTGTCTTACAAAATAAACCACCTCATATTTATTTGAATTAAACTCCACCTGCCATTCCGCAGCCTAATGGCCCAGTTATCTTGAGAATGACAGGTTTGAATAGTGCTTTAGAATTTTCTGAGGGTGAGGAAGACTTCATTATAAGCCATGTTCCACAGCAACATGCCGAGTGCAGTAAGCTATTGAAATATCTGGAGATCTCAAGGATGAAGCCATTCTGTGTGGAGTTATCTCACAAAACGGGGATGGATTGATTTGGGAAGGGCTAACCTGAATAAAGTTATTCAGGATCGAGTTTTTATTCAATGATGGAGAGCTATCCAATATGAAACTATATGGGATGGAGCTGTCCGAGCTCTAGCCAAGTGGGCTGGAGGTATCTGGGTTGGAGTGGACTGTTATGAAATTACTGGGATGATGCTGTCCAGAATGGATGGAGGTATCCAGGATGGAATTTTCTGATGTGGTGTTATTGGGTTGGAGCCATCCAGGATGTGGTTAATCAGGGCTGAAGTTTGACCTGAGTTGGAGTTATTTACAATGTACACAGTCTGCCTGCCAGACTTCCTGACAGCAATCTGCTCAAGTAGTGTTGGGTGCGTGATGTAACGTGTTCATGTCATTTTGTGTATTGATTCTGCAGAGTCATTGCTTATCAGGGTCAGGTACACAACTGCACGAAAGATTGCTTTCTGCAGACCTACATCTCAGCAAATGCATTTGCACTGTCAAGAAAGCAGCAAGATTACGGTCCTATTGAGACTCATACACATACGTTTAGCTTGGACTGAGGTGATTTAAAGTTGCATACAACAATGGTCTGCCCATTTGCTGGTGGGAGAGAGAGTTGTTAATGGGAAGGCAGTAGGCTAGGATTGAATGATGTGACAATGGATAAGTTTTAGAATTTTGCTTAATTACCTTTTTCACGATCAGGAAATACTTGTAGGATTTATCTTCAGGAGATTGGGCCCCATGTAATGATGGCATGGAGGATGTACAGGACAAGCAGCCTCACATTTGGCTGTTTACGGCAATTCAAAACTAAAATAAATGAATTTCTAACTCAGCATGAATTGCAAATGAGTTTCCCTACCATTGTTGCGAAATGACACATCAAATTGCACACAATTTCTATTTCCTGAATGCAAAAGAGCAGAAACGCAAGGCACAAAACACCAGTCAGTCAGGTTCCAGAATCTAGATCTGATAGGAGTTCATTAATTGACTATTTTTGTAATGAATCGGCAGAAAAATTTCTCATAGAAGACTTATTTTAATTACCAATGTGTTAAAGAGCTTCTCAATAAAAAAAAAGAGGGAAAAAGGGCTCAGTGGTTAGCACTGCTCCCTCACAGCGCCAGGGACCCAGCTTCGATTCCACCCTCTGGTGACTGTGTGGAGTTTGTACACTCTCCCTGTGTCTGTGTGGGTTTTCTCCCACAGTCCAAAGATGTGCAGGTTAGGGTGGATTGGCCGTGCCAAATTGCCTGTAGTGTCCAGGGAAGTGCAGGCTAGGTGGGTTTGCCAAGGGAGATAAAAAATGCAGGGTTTCAGGCATGAGGGAGGGATGTTGGGTCTGGGTAGGATGCTTGTCAGAGAGTTGGTGCGGACTGGATGAGCCAGATGGCCTGCTTTCAGACTGTAGGGATTCTATGGATATGTCAAATTCTGTTTAATAAAACAAAGTGTGTGGTATCTCACCATTAGCAGCAAGCATGGTCACTGAACCCAGACAGGCCTGTGACTGCATTCACAAATCACTCTCTGTCATCTTTCAGTCAGCCCCTGTGCTCTGTGAGCCCATTTAGTTAGATCCTCACTGACCTGGGAAAGAGCAGGCAATCGAACTGGGAACGTTTTCAAATCCCGACTGAGCCGATTACTTTGGACATCCTGACCCTGGGCTACAGTGAGGGCTTAATCAAACGGTGGGTATAACGAGGTATGCATCTGACACTGGATATAAAGCGAGGGGCCCATCAGGTGCTGATACAGTAAGGGGTTAACCCAGAAAGCTTTCTTATTCCATGTTGTCCTGGTGGTGACATTTAACCTGTTGTTGCAGGCATAAAGCAGGCCTTACCAGAAAGAACAGTGACTGTACATGTACGCCTGAACTTGTGAAGATAATGGAGGAAGCTGGATCATCCATGTTACTGGGAATCAGCCCCATCCCTGTTGTTGTAATTGGTAAGCTCCAACCTCCAGCCATCTTGTCAGTCTGACTCTCCCCTTCCTCATCTCTCCCTGTATGCGTACGGTCAGTGTCAGTGTTCCTCAGTTATCCTGACGCACACGGTCTCTCTCTCTGCCAGCTGTCTCTTCCTCTCTCTCTTTTTCATTCTCTCTTTTTCATTCTCTCTCTCTTTCTCTCTTTCACTGTCACTGTCTCTCTCTCTCTCTGGGCCTCTTAGCTAAAGCTCTGTCACCGCCTCATGTTGGAAAGTCTTGAAACTTTTAAAACCCACAACTCTTGCTATGCAGTCAGCTGTATTTCTTCACTTTATTCTCCCTGCTTACGGTCTTCTGCCTTCCCTGCAGCCGACACTGCTGCCTCACCAAGTGTCTGTCTTAGCCAAGTCCCAGCATTTGTTCAGACTTCCCACTCACTAAGAATCCTAACCAGTTCAAGTTGGATGGAAAGTTTCTGGGAGTGTGGCTGACTGAGGAGACTAGGCCTCAAATACACAGTATAAAAGCCTATGTGACCCTGCCTCCACGATCTCCCTCTAGGCGTACAGTTGATAAGTGTTTCTTTAAATGCCACACCCTCATATCTTACTTACACTTTTGGATTTGGCATCACAGCGGGAGCTGGCGATCTGTGGCATCAAATGATAACAAAGTGTGGAGCTGGATGAACACAGCAGGTCAAGCAGCTAAGATGCTGCTTGGCCTGCCGTGTTCATCCACCTCCACACTTTGTTATCTCGGATTCTCCAGCATCTGCAGCTCCCATTATCTCTGTGGCATCAAATGACACTAGAATGAGAAGAGGCCATTCCGACCATTTTTGTTTTCCCTCTCTTACCTAGGGAGATGCAGTTTTCCACACACCAAATCAGTGTCACCCCGCAGTTGTTTCCCAAATAATTGTAGGGTTTTCGTGAAACCCATGGTGACTCGGTGGTTAGCATTACTGCCTCACAGTGCCAGGGACTTGGGTTCGATTCCCCCCTCAGGTGACTGCCTGTGTGGAGTTTGCACATTCTGACGGTGTCTGCGTGGGTTTCCTCCCACAGTCCAAAGATGTGCAGGATAGATGGATTGGCAGGAGTATCCAAGGATGTGCGGGATAGGTGAATTAGCCATGGTAAATGTAGGGTTGAGGGCATAGGATAGCGGGCTGGGTCTGGGTGGGATGCTCTTTTGGAGGGGCATTGAGGACTAGATGGGCCGAACAACCATTGGCCTGCACTTGAGAGATTCCAACTTTTGAGGTTTATGTTCTGGATCTTTCCAGGGTAGCTTGGTCCTTTAAGGGTTAAATGTAAAATGACTTTGAAGAGACAGAATGTACCAGTAACTGTTGACGTGTTAAACATTGACGGCTGGAACCTGTTCAACAATGTGGGCCTTTCATGTTCACAAAGCTTTATCTGGTCTCTGTGCAGTTGCTTAGCAACCCCACTTTCCCTTAGGAATGTCATCTCTCGTCCCGGTGGAGCCCGAAAACATTTATTTTGTTTTCAAAAATGACTCGAGCCATGTCCGCAGCCAACGTAGTCGAGCAGCCACAGTTGGAAACACAGAATATTACAGTGCAGGTCAGGCCCTTCGGCCCTCGATGTTGCGCCGACCTGTGAAACTGATCTGAAGCCCGTCTAACCTGCACCATTCCGTTATCATCCATGTGTTTATTCAATGGCCCATTTAAATGCTTGCCTGGAGTGAACTGGCCTGAACCAGCAACAGCATGGGTGACCCCAGCTCCAGTGAGTGATTGAAATCACATCTTGACACATCCCCCACGCCCACTCCCCCGCCATTGCACAGTAGTTTGGCAGAGTGCATAGATTCAAACTCTGAAACTATGGCTTCCATGGTGGAATAGCCAGGTGACCCACACTACACTGGATGAGGATGGTAGCCTCCAGTTTCCCATCAACCCCTTTCTGCTGTACCCTAAGTAGCTGATGATTCAGAATCAAAGAATTATTATAGGAAAAGGAGGCCATTCAGCCCATCATCCAGTCTGGCTCCATTACCCAAGCGCCAATGTCCTGTCTTTTTCCCCTCATTCATGCACTTCATTATGACCAAACCATCCAATGCCCTCTAGAATGTCCCAAATGGACCTTCCTTCACCACGTTTCCAGGCAGTGTATTCCAAACCTTCACTACTCGCTGTGTGAAAGTTCTTTATTCACACAGCCCGAGCTTCATTAGTGTGTCACTTTAAATCTATGCCCTCTCGTCCTTGTTTCTTTTACAATTAGAAACAGTTTTGCCCTACCACGCTACCCAATCTGCTCTTAATTCTGAAAACCTCTATCAGATCTCCTCTTAGCAACCTTCCCTCCAGGGAGAACAGTCCGAAATTCTTCAACCATATCATCATATGCTGTGGTTGTACACTGCATTGGTGAGGCTTGTTTGGAATTTACTGTGTCCAGTTCTAGTCGCTTTGTTACAGGAAGGATATTATTAAGCTGGAGAGGGTTCATAAGAGATTTACCAGGATATTGCCGGTAATAGAGGATTTAAGTGACCAGGAGAGGCTGGAAAAAACTGGGACTTCTGTCACTGGAGCATAGGAGGTTGAGGGATGACCTTGTAAAGGTTTATAAAATCATGAGGGGCATAAATAAGATGTGAGCAACAGGTGTCTTTACCCTAGGGTGGTGTGTTTCTCATCTGGGGGACATATTTTTAAGGTGAGAGGAGAAAGATTTTAAAAAAATACATGGGGGCTTTTGTTTTAAACGCAGAGAATAGTTTGTGTGTGGAATGAACTTCCTGAGGAAGTGGTGGATATGGGTACAGTTACAATATTTCAAAGACATTTAGGTAAGTACATGAAGTGAAATGTTTGGAGGGATGTGGGCCAAGTGCAGACAGAATTTTTTTTTGAAGAAGAGTCTAGGCCCAAAACATCAGCCTTCCTGCTCCTCTGATGCTGCTTGGCCTGCTGTGTTCATCCAGCTGTACACCTTGTTATCGCAGACAGATGGGAGTTAGTTTGGAATTATGGATGGCTTGGACCAAAGGGTCTGTTTCTGTGCCGTCATGACTCTATGATTGGAGTGTCTCATGACTCAAACCACTCCTGTGAATCACTTCTGCACTGGCTCTAATGCATTCACATCCTTCCTATAATGTGGTACCACAACCGTACACCATACTCCTGCTGAGATCTAAACAAGTGCCTTGTACGAGTTCAATATCCCCTCCTTGCTCTTGTACTCTATGCCCCATTAATAAAGCTGAGAATGCTGTAAGCTTTATTAAGGTTTTTCTGTCTCGCTTGCACTCTCACCACTCGTTCTGCCTCTTCAGTGATCTGCGTACCTTATGCAGTTGTGTTACATTTTAATTACACTCCTGTGAAGCACCCTGCACCATGTAATATACGAAAAGTTCTACATGTGAATGAAAATTACAATTCCAGCTGATGCAGCAAGCTACTCGGGCAGGTTAACAGAAGCACAGTATTCAAAGCTGAGATAAACATATTTGTAATCAGTATAGAAATCAATTGTTCATGCACTCATACTATCCCAATAGTGTGGAAGCAGGCCATTTGACCCATTCAGTCCACGCTGATCCTCTGAAGACCATCCCACCCAGACTCAGCCCCCTACCTTATCCCTATAATCTCACATTTCCCACAAATGACCCACCCAGCCTGCACATGAAGGGACAATTTAACATGGTCAGCCCACCCAATCTGCACATGCCTGGACAGTATGGACAATATAGCATGGTCAGGCCAACTACCCTGCACATTTTTGGACTGTGGGAGGAAACCTGTGGGGTGAAAATGCAAACTCCACACAGGCTGCCTCCTGAGGCCGGATTCGAACCTAGGTCCTTGGTACTATGAAGCAGCAGTGCACTGAGCCATCCTTGAGGAAAGAAATGATCGCACTGTTGCCATTGCACTTTGGTGAATGGCACAAGTGGATGTGAGGAGGATGTGGTTCCAATCAATTTTTATTGTTCATGGATGTGAGCATCACTGGCCCAGCTCTAATTGCCCAGAGGGCTGTTGAAGGGTAACCTTTACTGCTGTGGGTCTGAAGTCATGTGCATATCAGAGCAGGTAAGGATGACAGATTTCCTTCCTGAAAGGATTTTACAAAGACTAACAATGAAACCATTGTTCCAGATTTTCATTGGGATATTTTAAAATTGGAATCATTTTCCAACGTCTGCCATGATGAAATTCAAACTCATGACTTCAGGGCATTAGTCTGGGTTTTAGATTCTAGTCCAATAGGATTAGCACTATGCCACCACCTCCTGTGTAAATTGTTTGGCCCTGGGTCAAAACAATAAGCTGCACACACTTTACAAGCCCACACTGCCATTAACCTGTCATTGTATGGTGTCCATATGACCATAAAACATAGGAGCAGAAATTAGGCCATTTGGCCCATTGAATCTGCTTCCCCATTCAATCATGGCTGATAAGTTCCTCAACCCCATTCTCCTGCTTTCTCCCTGTAACCCTTGATCCCCTTGATAATCAAGAACCTGTCTATCTCTCAGTCTTAAACGTACTCAATGATCTGACCTCCACAGCCTCTTGTAGCAGTGAATTCCATAGATTCACCACTCTCTGGCTGAACAAGTTTCTCCTTATCTCCATTCTAAAAGGTCCTCCCTTTACTCTAAGATTGTGTCTTCGTGTCCTACAAATGAAAACATCTTTTGCTTTGGAATATATAGATTTTGATTCACCTCCCGTACTTCAGTCAGCAGGTGAACAGTGAGGCAATAATCTCGATCTATTGTCTCATGGGTATCATTAAAAAGTGAGCTCACAACTGTTCATCGTTGTTGTTTCGAAACAGGGAACGGACCCTCTGCCATTTGTCTCTCCTACCTTTTGTCCGGGTATCGGCCTTACTTCAAAGAATCCTCAATCCATCCCAATCCCATTCTTCAAAGGAAACTGCAACAGAATCTGGGGATCTCCATCATAGAACAGGTAATGTTTGGCAGGATGGTGGACCAGCAGAACAAGTGTCAGCAAATCTCACAATCTCATTCTCATTCTCATTCTCATTTCTTGACAGTGTTCTGAACTAGACGTTGATAGAATTGAATCTTGCGTGACGAGTTGATACTCAAATTGACAGAATATGACTCGTAGTTCTGAGGCATCTGTGTTGTGGCTTCAGTTATTCATTTAACTTATGGATTGGGTGTTGGGTAGAAAATCTCGTATCCAAATTTATTGATAATCCAAACATAGGCAGTGTTGTGTGCAGTATGACATTGCAAAGAGACATTGATAGATTAATAAGTAGGATTAGCAAATTGTTTTCAATATCAGAAACAGTTAGATACAGTAAGGTACCTTCTATACAGTAAAAAGTGAGAAATAGTGGAGACCTGGCATGTCTGCATACACACAAGTGGTAGAAGGTTAGAACTGCCTGCTAAAGACAATTGATGATAAAACAATGTGAGGCCATTGTGGCACTGTGGCAGTGTCCATACCTCTGAGCCAGGAGGCCTGGGTTCAAGTCGCCTTTACTCCAGAGGTGTTTAATCACATCCCTGAACAGTTGACCAGGTTTGCTAATAAACACAACAAACCAAGCCTGGGACCTCATGGCGTACTTACCCACATAGTTATTCTTTCTCTCCTCCAAGGATGGTATGATACATTTATAAAGCTCTGTAGTTGGAGAAGATTCTGTTGAGGTCTTGCTCCAGTTGTTAAGAAACAGGAGGTGCATTTCTTTGTGATTAGCATAATCCTTTATATCCGAGGCTCCTGGGTCAGCTGGTAACTTAAGGCCTTTTGTTCCAATGTCAAGCTTGCCTTTATTGCTTAGTCCTTTCTGAGTTTGGGCGTTGGGAAGTCAAGTTGAGGTTGTACAGGACGTTGGTGAGGTCTCTCCTGGAGTACTGCATCCAGTTCAGGTCGCCCTGTTATAGGAAGGGGATTATTAAGCTGGAGCAGGTTCAGAAGAGATTTACCGGGATGTTGCCGGGTATGGAAGGTTTGAGTTACAAAGAAGGGCTGGATAGGCTGGGACTTTTTTTTTTCCACTGGACCTTAGCATGTGGAGAGGTGACCTTATAGACAATAGTAAAATCATGAGGTTAATAGTAGTGTCTTTTCCTTAGAATGGGCAATTTCAAAGCCAGGGGACATATTTTTAAGGTGAAAGAGACTTAAAAAAAAACATGAAAGGCAATTTTTTTTACACGGAGGTTTGTTCACGTGTGGATTGAACTTCCTGAGGAAGTGGTGGATGTAGGTACAGTTACAGTTA
Organism: Stegostoma tigrinum; assembly: GCF_030684315.1. Classification (NCBI taxonomy): domain Eukaryota; kingdom Metazoa; phylum Chordata; class Chondrichthyes; order Orectolobiformes; family Stegostomatidae; genus Stegostoma; species Stegostoma tigrinum. The sequence goes on from NC_081369.1 coordinate 3,072,265, forward strand.
CAATGTTTAAAAGACATTTGCATAAGTGCATGAATAAGAACGGTTTGGAGGGATATGGGCAGGAGCCGGCAGCTGGGGCTAGTGTAGTTTGGGATCTTGTTCGGCACAGACTGGTTGGAACCGCATGACTTGGTGACTGGTAAGCACATTTACTCTTTAGTGTCCGTTGCAGAGTTCCTGTCCTCGTGCACTGTTTTGTGAGAGTGAGTTCAAAGAGGAGCCCCAGCCTGTGAATCTTTGTCTCACCACAGAGTGGGAGGAGTGTATCTGGATCCAGATATTCAAGCTTAGGTGGAACAAAAGCAGGGATTATTAGAATAACACTGATTTTAATGTTGATAAGGAAGAAGGTGATGAAGGAGCTAAGAGTGGAAAGTTTTAGAGGCTTGGAGGTGGGATATCAGTTATCTGGTGGACTTCCTGTCAACAGGGATGAGAGATTTTAGAGGTTTGAAGGCTGGTCCATGGATGTATCTTAGTCTACTCTCTGTTCTGCCCTGATCTCGGTAGGATTTGGAGCACTTGTCTGAAGGGCTGGAAGGACGATCCCACAATCCGGTAGCTGTTCTGTTCGATTCCCTCCTGCGTCCCAATGCCGATTTTGGTGTGTCCATGGAATCAGTGCTCACCTGGAGACGAGAGCCTAACCATTACATTCCTCACCTGGTCCTGGGCAAGGGCCCACTGGGAGGGGCTTGGCATGTAAGTATGGAACTCAACTAATGAAGCCTATTCACAACTATATTGCTTTCCAAGCCATCTCTTTACTAATAGGCTAAGCTTGTCTCGATACAACACCTTATCACATGCCGTGTATAATTTACAACATGGAAACAAGCCCTTTGCCCTGAACAAACTGTCAGAGCCAACCTTCTGCATAAGAACAGGCTCCAATCATGTCACTCAGCTTTTTCCCATTTCCTTTCAGTGTATCCTCTTTCCCTTCACACACCTGTCTATTTATCTGTTTGACGTGACCAGTTTGCGATGCAGACTGATGCCAACAGCGTGGGTTCAGTTCCTGCACTGGCTGAGGTTACCATGAACTTATCACTTCTCAATCTCTCCTGTTGCCTGAGATGTGGTGACCGTCCACTTAAACCACCATCAGCCATCTCCCTCTAACGACAGGTGATTTAAATCATTTCATTTAATTTCCTAGTTGCTGGAAACAACCCATGTTTTTGCACTTCACCCTCATTCTTCTGCAGTTTGTAGCTCGTGTATGTTTTATTGTCCCACAACGTGAATTGTTCAAACGTAAAGAGGAACAAACAGAAACATAGACGTAGAAAATAGGAAAATGAGTAGGTCATTCAGCTCTTCTAGCCTGCTGTGTCATTTAATACAATCAAGGCTGATTATCCAAATCAGTCCCTTGTTCCTGCTTTCCCCATATATTCTTTGATCCCTTTAGCTTTGAGAACTATATCTAACTTGGGGAAAGCCCACTTTGGAGCATCTGCAGGCCTAAGGCTTGTTGAAAGGATGTAATGTTGGCCACTTTAACTTTATTTCTTTTCTTTGCATAAACCTAGAAAAGTAATCTGTAGTGCTGAACTTTTTAACTTATGTCTTTATTTTTCCATTTCTGTAAGATGTTGTGCCAAGGTACTTTGTACCTGAAATGGCACGGCGTGTGGTGACATTGTACACTTTTCACTGTGCTCTTGTACCCTGACCTCGAGTTCACATGACAATAAATCCTAAAGCTAAGTCTAACTCCTCCTTGAAAAGTATCTAGTCACTTTTTTTCTGAGATTTCTTCATTCTACTGAAGCTGCACTGCACTCTTGGTTAAAAGCACTCTTTAAAGTGTGAAGCCCAAAACTGTGCACAGCACTCTTAAGCAGTCAACTGCTATGATTTATGTAGGCTGTGTATAGTTTAATAGTACCTTCCCTATGTCTTCAGGTAGAACGGTGGATTCGAACAGACTGTTTGTTTGCCAAAGTGATCAATCTGAATTGCATTGCAGAACACAGACTCTGAATCCCTCGTTCATCCTTGAGTTCCAGACGCCAGAAAGTGGTTGGCATTGATGTTATCGATGTTTCCCAGCTGGATTCCATTCCAATCAGGATAGCGATAGGCAGTCCGCAGGGGCATGCTGCAGCCTCGAGAGGAGACAGGAGCTCAGCAGGTTGCAAAGTGAGGAGTCATCCGCAGGGGCGAGATTTGATTGCAGGCTGGGAGAGAGGTGCCGAGCACTGGGAGGTTAGGGCAGCTGGATTGGGGAAATCTTCCTTCTCGGGCGCAGTGTTAAACCTGGCTATTCACCCCCTCTCCCTTCACAGCAGGGATTCCAGACCCTTGGATAACAAATCCTGGACCGTTCAGTCCTGACTGACAATCTCGTCATGTATTTAAGCAACAGACCCGCCCGTGTTTAAAGGAGTCGTAGGTGTCTCAAGTCAATTGGATTAGATTTTAGGGCATGGAGTCGAAGCAGGGTTCGAGCAGGAACGAACACTAAGATAAAGCTTGACCCTCTGGCCTCAGGGAGAGGGAAGCAAGTGTCAGCTGATCTTAACCTAAGTTGCAAAGACGATCAAGAACAGCTTTTACTTCTAAGAGATAGTAAGAACTCCCGATGCTGGAACCAGGGATAACACAGTATGGAGCTGGAGGAGCGTAGCAGGCCAGGCAGCGTCGGAGGAGCAGGAAAGCTGACGTTTCGTGTTGGAGACGATAGTAGAGGAAACAAGCTAAGGGCTTTAAGAAGATGAACAGCAGCCCAGGAAAGAACACAGTGTGGTGTTGTGGAGTAGGATGTGCTTTATGTTCCAGGATGATTCCAGGATGATTACAGTTACATTGCAGTATTCAGTGACTCCACACTGGGTTTGTTTGAAATGCTTTGACTAATTGTGTGGAATTTCCTGGATGGCGTTGAGGACTAATGTTTCCTCATTCTTCTGCCCTGACAGTCGATCGAAGGAGCCATGTTTACCCTCAGTCTCGGCGACTGGATGGAGCTCCCTGACCTTCCCTTCAGGGACTGGATGAGACTCAAGCGAAGGTATATGCTTTCCTGTGTTTGTCCACTTTTGAGCTGTGGTGTCCCGAACAAATTGACTCACTGCTCCTGTCTGGTAAATCATTCAACCGAATGGTTTCTCAGGCTTGACTGGGACCTGTAACAGAGGAACAATCCTGGATACTTATAGGTCCCTGAATAGATCTCTGACACCAAGCCAGGGTGGGGAGATGTACTTAGTCAGTTCATTCAGTTCCATGCAGACCACCCATTCTCCCTGCTCCCCACTCCAATGGAGAAGACCTAGCTGGGGGATTAATGCCTTTGAACAATCACTCCTTTGACCAGGGATTGTCCTCATTAGAGTAAAAGTGGACAAGGATGGTGTGTAGTTGGACACAGGTCATCACACGCTATTTAAGAGCAGTAGCTGGCCCTTTGGCCCTCCGAGCCTAATGCACCATTCATTAAATTCATGGTCGATCAATTTGTGTTCCAAATTCCACATTCACACCTCTCCTCAACGATTTTTGATTCTCCTGTCTGTCAAGAATCTAATCACCTCTGTCTTTTAAAAGAAAAATATACTTCAGCTTACCCTCGAGAGGAAACTTCCTTTTCATTATCCCCCTATTAAGGCCATTCATAATCTTGTATGTTTCAATTTAGTCCTGCCTCACTGTTCTAAGCTGCAAAGGAAACTGTCTGATCTATCCTCAGAAGACAACCCACTCGTAGAATCCCTACAGTGTGGGGGCAGGCCATTTGGCCCATCAGGTCCACGCCACGCCTAGCCCCATCCTATAATCCTGCATTTCCCATCGCTGATCCACCTAATCTACAAGTACGGGCAATATAGCATGGCCAGTCCACCAGCACATCCTTAGACTATGTGAGGAAACTGGAGCAAACCCTTGTAGACACGGGGAGAATGTGCAAACTCCACACAGACAGTCACCCGTCCCCAGTCCTGTGAGGCAGCAGCTCTAACCACCGCACCACCCCAAGTATTGCTCATTCCAAGTATCAATCGAGTAAATCTCCTCTGAGCTACCTCCAATGCACTCTCATCCTTAAATCAAGAGACCAAAACTATGCATGGTAATCAGGATGTGGTCTCACCAATGTTGCCTATAACTAAAGCATTCTTACTTTTGTGTGAAAATCCTCTCATGATAAAGGATCGCAATCCATTGGCCTTCCTGATTGTTGGCTGTACCTGCTCCACGTTTAGTCAAGATCCTAAGGATGGTCCCCTCGACCCATATGTTAACGTGCTGCTAGAAACTCCTGGTCTATACATTTCACAGTTGAGCACTGGGAAGCTCACAACGTGGTGAATCTTACTTTTAATTCAAGATGGAAAATGGGACTGGAAAAGCATGGAGCCTAATTTTTTGATTCACTGTATAGGACTTGGACATCGTTGGCTGGGCTTTCCTTAGCAGGCATATCAGTGGCTGAGAGAGCACAGATTTAAAGCATTTGGGAGGTGGCTTCAAAGGGCATGTGAAAGCATTTCTTGTTTTCACCCGGAGATTAGTTGGGGGCTGGAACTCTCTGCCTGAATGGTGACAGTGGTGAGGGGCTGGGGGAATTGCAATGAAACCTGGGTGTCCTTGTGCACCAGTCGCAGAAAGTAAGCATGCACTAATGGCCAGCAGTGAAGAAAGCAAATGCTATGTTGGCCTTCAGAGTGAGAGGAGGTTTTAGTACAGGAGCAGGGGTGTCTTGCTCCAATTGAACAGGGATTTGATGAGACCACGCCTGGATTATTGTGCCCAGTTTTGGTCTCCTTAAAGGAAGGATGTCCTGGCAGTGGAGGAAGCGTGACAGACGTTTACCGGATTGATTTCCGGGATGACAGGACCGACACAGGAGGAGAGAATTGATTGGTTAGGACTTTATTTACTTGAGTTCAGAAGAATTGGGGCGTTCTCTTGGAAGCCTATAAATTCTGACAGGAGGAAGATATAGGGGAGATGTCAGAGGTAGTTTCTTTACACAGAGACTGGTGGGTGGGTGGAATGCACTGCCGGCAGTGATAGTGGAGTCAGATACTTTCGAGACTTTTAAGCGACTCTTGGATAGGCACATGGAGGATAGTAAAATGCAGGGCATGCAGGGTAGATTGATCTTAGTAGGATATTGGGTTGGCACAACATTGTGGTCCGAAGGGCCTGCACTGTTCTATGTTCTATGACTGGGCAGTTTAGATGCAGGAAGGATGTTCCTGACGGTTCCTGGGGATGAGGTGGGGTGGTCTGCAAGTTCTAGGTGCAGACCTTGTCTACACTGAATGGTCACTGTACTCTGTCTCGCTCACTCTCTGACACTCTCAACCCCTACCCCCATCTTCCCCAGGTCTCTGACAGTGTAATTGTCTTCCAGGTGCCTTCGGAATGACCGCGCCATGACGTCCGATATCGCCAGCTATTACCAGCACTATGCCAGGGCCAAGGGACTGCAGGGCCACTTTCTATGCGGCACTGTTGTGACTTCGGTGAGGAGGGTTAGCCTGGATTCCATTGCGGAAAACCAGGTCAATGTGAGCACGGATAATCCAGCGGGAGCTCAAGGCTTGAGGCCACCCACCAGCGCCAGCCTCTTTGAGGTGAGCGGTTCCAGCAGTTCAGAGGACGGCTCGGAAAAGGCTTTCTGCATCTTGGCAGAGAAGGTCGTCTTGGCAACAGGCATGTATGACAGCCCCGCCCGGCTTGGTGTCGACGGGGAGGATCTTCCGTTTGTTCACCACACAACGTCAGAACTGGAAAGAGCCCTGGAGGAGCGGGAGATGGGGCTGAACTCTGACCCCATTCTGATCGTCGGAGGTGGCCTAACTGCTGCAGACGCCGTCATCGCCGCTCACCACGGTAACGCCTCGGTGATCCATGTGTTCCGCAGAGGGGTCAATGACCCAGGGCTGATCTTCAACCAGCTTCCCAAAGTCATGTACCCAGAGTATCACAAGGTCCACCAGATGATGACCCAGCAGTCCTGCACCACCACAGGACCCTACGAAGGGTACCTCAGCCTCCCCCAACACCGCGTGCTGGCTTTCACCCCAGACAGGAAGTGCATCATCGAAGACCTGACATCAGAGAAGAAGACGTTCAATGTCTCCAAGGCCTTCATCCTGATTGGCTCGAATCCCAACTTGACCTTCCTGCCCGATTGCGGAAGGCCCCTGGCTGTCAACACAGAGCTCCCCGTTAACAGCAAACGTAACCCACTCGACGTGGATTGCTACACTTACGAGTGCATCCAGGAACGGGGACTTTATGCCCTGGGCCCACTGGTGGGTGATCACTTCGTACGTTTCCTACAAGGAGGGGCCCTGGCTGTGGTGAGGACACTCCACAAGGAGCGACAGGATGCTCAGTTTCATACTGACCAGCAGCTCCTGATCAGCTGACGTTGTGGGTACCAGCACACAAGCTGTGCATGCGGGTAAATTGTCGAGGGCAATGTAGGCAGGGTTACCATCCAGAAGCACCCTTTCATGTTCGCCATGTTTACAGCCCCTTCCAGAGCATGGGCGCAAGGCTCAAATTGCCTCAGAGTCCAGGCTGGCATGAAGCTATGCCCAGTTCGGGGGGGGGGGGTACTGAGGCCGAGACAGGTAACTCAGTGACCAAGTGAGCACCATCTGTTGGGTTATGGGCAGCATAGTAGGTAGCCTTGGCATCAAGTCAACCTCTATCACTTGCTAAGCAAATCCATTTCAGGTTTGCAACTCAGTATAACTCAACATTTAAGGGCATTGCCAACCCTCTCACTCCCGGGAGAAATTACGAACGAGAAAGCAAAAGCCCATTCCTGCATTTCTGGTTAGCTGGGAATCCGATATGGAAACCCTGGAAGTGGGAAGCAGACTTGGGGGGTCGGGGGCGGGGGGGACCTTCCAAGACACACAGCCTGGGGAGATGCCCAGGGAATTCCAGACATAACCCATGGAATCCCAAAGGACACCCGAGGATCCTGAACCATGCAGGGATAGCTGCAGACTGTAGGGTGATCTTATTGTGTGGTATAGACTGTAGGACACCACGTGCAGTACCAGAAATTATTGATCTAACTTGAATCCTTATACCCTGACTCAGGTGTAAAGCAAGTTAATTCTGGAAAATAACTTCTTTTTCTAACACCCACAGTTTGTAAAGATTAAGATATTTTAATAAAGTGGTATTTTGCATTGCAACCCACAGTCTCCTAATTTTTGTGAAAAATGTGACCGTGAGATTGATAAGAAATATTGTATTCTTACACTATTGGTAAGAAATACAGCTGCTGAATTTTCTCTCTCCACTTTAGTGATTAAACACCTTCTGCTTTCAATCCCATTGAAGCAAGTGGGAGAGGTGACCGATGGCTAGTCAACTTATGTCACGTCATTTTACAGTATTGTGCGATGTCACACCTACCTCATAAGTGTGTCAGTGCAGGCAAATGGAATACTTTTCAGGCACAGCATGGACAAGATATATCTTCTCATCAAACACTCCCAGGACAGGCACAGGATGGGGTTAGATACAGAATATAATTTTCATCTGCGCTGTCCCCCATCAAACACTCCCAGGACAGGGTCCTGTACATGGAGCTGCCTGTACTGCTTTAAACTGAAAATAAATTTCCCTTGATACTGTTCCTATCAAACACTTCCAGGAGTGGGTGAGGATGCATGCAGGTAGCAGAAAGTGAGAAACATAGTGATGTTTAGTAAGGCTTCCTGATGGCCTTCAAATTGTTGTAAATTCAAGGAGAATTAACAAAGGAATGGGGACCACTGAAGGATCAGCAGGATCTCTTGGGTGATGACATGGATGTGTTCAATTAATCGTCATTAAAAGCTTTATTCAATAAGGTCAGAAGGTACTTCTTAATAATAATTGACAAGCCAGAAAGGGCAGGGGAGGCAGTTTGAGGAGGAAGCAGCTGACTGACTAGCCAAACTAAAATAGGTTAAAACCCTCCCTTATAGAGTCAGACAGTGTGGAAACAGACCCTTTGGACCAACCTGTCCACGCTGACCAGTTATTCTAAATTAATCCAGTCCCATTTGCCTGCATTTGGCCCATAGCCCTCTGAAGCTTTCCTATTCATGTACCTGTCCAAATGTATTTTCAATGTTGTACCTGTAGCTTTCTACAACTTCCTGTGGCAACTTATTCTACATAAGAACTACCCTCTGAAAATATTGCCAGTTCCTCTTTAAAACTTTCCCTGTCACCTTAAAAATATACCCCTGCTACATCCTCACCAAACTAAGGAAGGAGATAGCAGAGGCGCCATCTCTTTCTTCACTAAAGTTCCATTGAAGAGGGAGTAAGACCATCTCATTCTGTTTCTACCAATGAGAGATGGGAGCTCTTAAATCATATTTTTCCTACCGGATTAAAACTAAGAAAGCTTGCAACAAAAGAAAGGCATTGGTTAGGCCACTATTGGAAGACTGCATGCAACTCTGGTCTCCTGGCTATAGGAAAGATGTAGCGAAACTTGAAAGGTTTCAGAAAGGATTTACAAGGATCTTGCCAATTTTGGAGGGTTTGAGCTACAGGGAGGGACTGAATAGGCTGAGGCTACTTTTCCCAGAGCGTGGAGGCTGAGGGGTGATCTTGCAGAAGTGTACAAAATTATGAGGGGCATGGATAGGGTAAATAGACAAGGACTTTTACCTGGGGTAAGGAGTCCAAAACTAGAGGGCATTGGTTTAAGGTGAGAGGAGAAAGTTTTGAAAGGGGCCTAAGGGGCAACTTTTTCACGCCGTGGATTGAGTGAGCTGCCAGAGGATATGGTGGAGGTTGGCACGATTACAGTATTTAAAAAGCATCTGAATGGGTACATGAATAGGAAGGGTTTAGAGGGATATGTGGCAAATAGGACGAGACTGATTGAGGAAATCTGGTTAATGTGGAAAAGTTGGATTGAAGTGTCTGTTTCTCTGCTGTATATCTCTATGCCTCAAAATGTTCAAAGACCATCTAGAAGCAGCACAGTAATTAAAAGTGGCCAAAATTCCAAAAGCCTCAATGACGCTGAATTAGTAAGGTAGAGTTCTTTGGTAAGAGTAGACAAGGATAGCCTTGTAGATGTCATATACCTGGATCTTGAAATGGATTTAAATAACATGCGCACAAAATGATGTGACAACAGTTAGGACCATAAGACATAGGAGTGGAAGTAAGGCCATTTGGCCTATCAAGTCCACTCTGCCATTTAAGTCATGGCTGATGGGCATTTCAACTCCACTTCCCTGCACTCTCCCCGTAGCCCTTGATTCCTTGTGAGATCAATAATTTATCAATCTCTGCTTTGAAGGCATTTAACATCCTGGCCTCCACTGCACTCTGTGGCAATGAATTCCACAGGCGCACCACTCTCTGGCTGGAGAAATGTCTCTTCATTTCCGTTTTAAATTTACCCCCTCTAATTCTAAGGTTGTGCCCACGGGTCCTTGTCTCCCCGCCTAATGAAAACAACTTCCCAGCGTCCACCCTTTCTAAGCCATACATTATCTTGTACGTTTTGTAAGGACATATAGAGGCGGAGCAAAATATCCACATGAACAGAAAATTGATTGAAAATATGAAAAGCAGAGAATGATGGTAATATTGGGGGGAAAAAAAGCAAGCAGCATTCCATCTGGTCCACAATCCTTACAGATTCTGTTTGTGATTTGGAATAAACAGCCAAATATCAGAAATTGCAGATGATACCAAATCCAGGATCTAGCTAAAACTGAGGAATAATAGATCACTGTAAAAGACTCTAGAAAACTTACATTTGGGCAGTTACGCATCAATGAGTTCTGATATTGAGAAATCAATCAATCATACATTTTGATATGCATAGCTGCAACATCAGGTACACATTAAAGAACAGGCCAGTAAATGGGGAGCAGTAGAAAGTGATCTAGGGGAGGGATTAATTAAAAACACAAAGCTCAGTAAAACAATTACATCGGCAACAAAACATTAGGACATGTTTCCAGGCCAATAAATATGGAATTCAAAAATTGTGAAACAGTAGTTAAACTGGTGAAGGAACCAGTTGGATAATTTATCGAATGCAGCTTCATGATATAAATCAAATTCGCAACAGCATGGTAGGGATTTAACACGTTATCTCTCAATATGTGGATTATGATCAAAAGCTTAAAAATTGAGAGTCTTTATTCCTGTTTTGGTATGTACAGGTTTTTATGCTTAAAGACTCTTCACTTACTTGAGAACAGCATTTACGAACTTAATGTAGCTCTATTGCAGAGTTGCACCCATATGGCACAAGTGTAGACTGTCCATCGATCATTGCAAAGGAATGACTGGAGTTATAAACTGGAATTGAGCTATCTCTGAGAATGGAAACCGAAACACAGAAGAGGAGCACCTCACCCTGTAATTTGTAAAAGGAGTGTGAAAAGTGGTGTAACCTACTTTTCAGCAACTTCTAGTGATCAAATAAAATAAATCCCTGTCACTCACATCAAAATCAACAAGTAACAATCTATTTATTGAACTCTAACAATGGACAAATTAACTAAACTTTTTTAACAAACTGAATAATCCCTTCTAACTGTTCCCTATTCCTGAATAAAGCAAGATTCTAATGGAAAGCTATTCCAATAAATGCAGGTCCCACTTGTATAAAGCAAAATAGAATTTAGTCTCCCAAGTTATCACCAGGTTATGGGTCTTCCAGAATGTGCTGCACCCTCCCTATCGATTCTTCTGTCAGGAATACATTCTCTGTCAATTATTTTGGTATCTATATGTTTAGTGTGTAAGTGCCTGGTTCCAATTGATTTGCTAAATTCAAAAGCCTGTTGTCTTGGTAAAATCTTGGTCTGCTAACTGTATGGTCTTTTGATACAAATGTTTCAATTCGGATGCTCTCTGTGTACTTGCAGACCTTGAAGCTGCAGCTCACAGCCATCCATTTTCAATCTCTAAGCACAGAAAATGTACACCACCTTCTAAAGGGATCGTGCGATGCTTTCCCCCTAACATTTTACAAACACCAAATTTTGACATCCTGCCTCCCTATCCACAAATACTTTACCCAACTTCACAACACCAGTCAATGCTGGAAGTTCCAGATTGAAAATTATCCCATCAAAATACTAAAGATCTCACTGGTGCAACGTGACTGGATTATAAACTCCCGAAATGATTCATTTGTTGGAAGCTGCAACTAGTGTTGAGTTGAACCGTGGAGATTTTGCATTTTGGTTTTGCATTTTTTGACATTGACCAACTCTTCAAGGAGAAATAAGTTCAGTTTCTGCTTGTGATTTGCATCTCCCCCTCCTGTTGGAATGTGTTAGTCTGGCTGTTGAAAGAAAGGGATGCAGTGTTTTTAATCCTTTTGCCTGCGATAGAATAGCTCTGCAACTTGCATATGAAGTCTTTGGTGTAAGTAGGCAATGATGGACATGCCATATGCTAAAATAGTTTCTCTGGTGATTCAGAATGATCATTAGAGAATTTTTGAATCAACCTAGTCAATTTCCCATTGTGTTACATGTGGGAGGGTCTCAGAAGAAGGGGTCTCCTATACAAGAGAATGATGAGGAGGATTTTCTTCTCTAAGGGCATTGGATCTGTTGAATTCTTCACTACAGAGTGCTGTCCAGGCTGGATAATTAGTTGTACTCAAGGCTGAGCTCGACAGATTTTGAATCAGTGAGGCAAATCAACGTCCATGGCAAAAAAGCAGGAAAGTGGCATTGAGGATTATCAGATCTCATGGAGTAACAGTGCTGTATGTTTGAGCTGAATGTGCTACTTCTGCTCCTATGCCTGTGATCTTATTGAACAGGTTGGCACTGTATCCGTTAGGAATAGAGGATCCTTAGGCAAGACCTGACAGTAGCTGTGTTGTTGCTTCTGAGTCAGTCCTTAAACCTGTCCTGACACTGCACAGCGATGTGGTTGGTTCTCATATCCCAGGTGAATGTAAATAAAACCGGTGTCAGTGAAAGTGACCCTTATGTCTTTCAGGTCTTTGTAAACCCTTTTATCCATCTGTCATTGAAATCTGTGCCCCTTTCCCAAGCAGATTCAATCTCATTCAGGCATTATAACAGGCTTCGTCAACATTTACCTTCCCATGATATCAGTGTTTCCTGCAGCAAACATTACCATACCAGTCACACCATCTCTGAGAATGAATTAAATGCAATAGCTGGATTATACAGCAGCTGCCAATCCCCTTCAAATCTTACTCCTATTTTTGTTCACACACAGGAAATTTTAGGGTAAATTTTAGGTGCTGGGCTTCACCCAGCACCTAAATGGGAATTGTAGATATTCCAGGATACCCCAAATCATTTCATTCCGTCACATCCAGCCCAGAGACACTTCAGGGACCAAACAAGTAAAAATGGTTAAGCCATCAAACAAAGCATACATTCTTAGGTTAGCACAAAACGAAGTGTGATTCCTGGAACAGGTTCACTGTTGAATTAAAAGCAATACTTCATCAGCAACACTACTGGTTCAACAGCAGAGCTGCAGAGTGACCAATGCGGAGTGTATACCGGTGTGGGGCCTGTACCCAAGCATGGTCTGAACCAGTGTGGGGTATGTACCCAGTGCTGGACCTATACCAATGCAGGATCTGCAGCCTGTACCAGTGCGTGGCTTGTACCCAGTGCGTGGTCTGCACCGGTGCACGGTTTGTACCAGTGCTGAGTCTGTACCAGTACTGAGTCTGTACCAGTGTTGAGTCTGTACCAGCCCTGAGTCTGTACCAGTTCTGAGTCTGTACCAGTACTGAGTCTGTACCAGTTCTGAGTCTGTACCAGTACTGAGTGTGTACCAGTACTGAGTCTGTACCAGTGCATGGTCTGAACCAGTACTGAGTCTGTACCAGTGCTGAGTCTGTACAAGTGCTGAGTCTGTACCAGTGCATGGGCTGTACCAGTATTGAGTCTGTACCAGTGCGTGGTCTATACTGGTACTGGGTCTGTGACAGGGTAGGATCTGTACCAGTGCAAGAGTGTACCAGTACTGGATTTACACCAGCACCACATCAGTACCAGTGCTGGGTCAGATCCAGTGCTTGATCAATACCACTGCTGGATCAGTCTCAGTCTCAGATTAATTCCTCTGCTAAACAGTGTCAGTGCAGGTCAATACCAGTGCTGTGTCAGGACTGGCACTGAGTCAGTCACAGTGCTGTATCAGTACTAGTGCCAAGTTAACTCAGACTCAACGATTCCACTGTTCAATCGGTATCATTAGAGTAAATTTTGGGTGCTGGGCTCCACCCTGACTGGAATAGGAATTGTAGACATCAGTGCGTGGTCTGTTTGGCCGGAACATAGCTGTGTCTGAACCAGTGCTGAGTCTGTACCAGTGGGTTACCTGTACCGGCACTGGACCTGTGACAGAGTGGGTTCTGTTACCAGTTTTGGATTTACACCAGTATCACGTCAGTACCAGTGCTGGGTCAGATCCAGTGCCTGATTGATGCCACTGCTGGATTAGCCTCAGTCACAGATCATTTCCACTGTTAAGCAGTACTGATAAGCAGTGTCAGTGCAAGATCAATACCAATGCTGTGGCTGTACCAGCATCGGGTCAGTCACAGCGGTGGATTAGTACCAGTGATCTCAGGCTATCTCAGTCAGATCAATTCCACTGTTAGATCAGTACCATTGCTAGATCAATACCAGCACTGGATCAGTACCAGTACTGGAACAATACCAGTGCTAGTTATGTACCATTGTTGGATCACTCCCAGTGTTGGATCTGTACCAGTAGTGGATCAGTTCCAGAGCTTTTCCATAGTGAGTTTGAGATGGCCTCGCTGAAACGATTTCTAATGCAAGAGACAAAAATCTGCACCTGCAAATCTTGTCATGTGAAAAATATGCAACTGAGATTGGTAAGAAATACAATATTATTACAGTCAAGCTGCTGAATGTTCTCTGTCACACAAGGCAAAAGTGATAAAAATGCAACACGGACACCATTCAGCTGGAAAACACCTCCTGCTTTCAATCCGATTGAATTAAATGGGAGACGGCTGAACAACTGATATCACATCCTGATACAGTATTGTTTGAAAGAGATAATAGGAACTCCAGATGCTGGAGAATCTGAGATAACAAGGTGTAGAGCTGGATGAACACAGCAGGCCAAGCAGCATCAAATGAGCAGAAAAGCTGACGTTTCGGGCCCAGATCCTTCATCAGAAGATGATTTCTGATTAAGGTTCTCGGCCCGAATCGTCAGCTTTTCTGCTCCTAAAATGCTGCTTGGCCCGCTGTGTTCATCCAGCTCGACACCTTGTTATCACAGTATTGTTTGAAAGCAGGTGTGTCAATGCTGGCAAGTGGAATACGTTACAAGCACAATGCGGGCTGGATATATGACCCCATCAAACACTCCCAGCAGGGGGCTAAATACAGAGTAAAGTTACCTCTACTGTTTTAAACTGAAAGTAAATTTCCTCAACAGTGCTGCTATCAAACACTTCCAGGACAGGGCCAGCATGGTATAAGGTAAAGAGTTAAGCACGCTCTGCACTGTCTCCTATCAAACACACACAGGACAGCTACAGTGCTATTAGATACAGATAAACCTCCCTCTACTGTTTTAAAACAAAAGTAAAGAGCCCTCGATACTGTCTCCTTCCACTGTCAACCATGTCTGGAAGGGGTCAGCACAGGGTTAGAAACATAATAGCACTTACAGAGGCATCCTAGTAGCCTTCAACTTGTAAGTTTAAGGAAAATTGACGTAGGAATGGGAGCCACTGGCATTCAGCAAGATGACTCAGGCAATGACAGGGATACATTGAATGAATCCTCGGCATCATTTTTACTTAAAAAGTTCAGAAAATAATCACTGATAATAATTGATAGGCCAGAATTGGAAAAAGTGACTGACTAACTAGCTAAACTAAATTAGGTTAAAACTCACTGTTATACAGTTATAGAATCATACAGTATATAAACAGACCTTTGGTCCAACCTGACCATGCCGACCAAGATTTCCAAACTAAACTAGTCCCACTTGCATGGGTTTGGTCCATTTCCAGCTAAACCTTTTGTTTTCTGATTACACATATACATTATTCTCAAGAATTATCTTTATATATGTACAGAGACACAAATACTTTTTGTTTCTGTACAGTGGCATATCAAGAAAACAAACAAACATTGGAGTTTGACTCTATCCAAACAAACCAAAGAAATCTCTCACTCATAAAAGATTATATTTATATGCATTGAGGCACTAGGAAGGTTCAATAACTGAACGGACCCCCGTTTCACTTCACCAGAATGACCTCAGACTTTCCCTACTGTGTCTCTGTGACAGTTGGACCAAGCATCAGGGTATTCCTTAGCATGCAGTTGTGGACCTTGTATTGCACCAGTCTTTAACACTCAGTTGGAGTCAACTCCTTGCTCTGGAAGACAGACAAGTTTCGGGTAGACAGAAGAGTATCTCCTCTACATTGGGGAAACAAAGCGTAGAATTGGCGACCGCTTTGCAGAACATCTACATTCTGCTCACAAAAAAGACCCTGAACTACCTGTTGCCTGTCACTTCAATGCACCACCCTGCTCCCTGGCCGATATCTCTGTCTCTGGGTTGCTACAGTGTTCCAGTGAAGCCCAGCGCAAGCTGGAAGAGCGACACCGCATTTTCCGCCTGGAGACACTACAGCCGTCCAGACTCAATATTGAGTTCAATAATTTTAGGCCCTAAACTCCCCCATGTCCCAGCCCCCCACCCCACTCTCAAGACCTTGTTACCACTTAACCTGCCACCACACAACCCCTGGGGATCAGACCATAGATCACAGAGTCCTGCCTCACGGACCCATTCAGGATGAACCTCAACAAAAGCCCTGCATCTTTCTCCATCTTCCTTTGTAAAATCACTTTGCAGAAGGAGATGTGTGACAGTCTGAACCCATCCGTAGCTGGTTGGAGCACTGCAATCGGTGACACACAGAGACCAGGCCTACATGAAGAGTCTGATGGGCAGTGCCCTTCTCACCACCAGCCAAGTGATGTCTTGGTGGTTGTCACAAAGTTCTGACTGTCCAAATGTAGTTTAAATGTTGCTACTGTTGTTGCATGGTGGCTCAGTAGTTAGCACTGCTGCCTCACAGCGATAGGGACCTGAGTTCAATCCCAGTCTTGCGTGACAGTCTTAGTGGAGTTTGCACATTCTCGCTGTGTCTGCATGGGTTTCGTCTGGATGCTCTTGTTTCCTCTCGCAGTCCGAAGCTGTGCAGGTGAGGTGCATTGGACTTGCTAAATTGCCCATAGTAACTAGGGATGTCTGTGTGTTAGGTGGATTAGCAGGGTTACAGGGATAGGGTAGGGGTGGTTCTGTGAGGGATGGTATGGACGTGATGGCTGAATGGCCTGTTTTAACACTGTAGGGATTCCATGATGTACCACTTCCTCTGGCAGATCATTCCACATAATGAATCACCTTCTGTGTGTCAAATGGTTTCCTAAACTTTAAATCTTTCCCCCTCACATTAAAAAATATGGCCTCTTCGTTTTGAACTCCCCCAGCTTGCACTCACACATCCTTATCAAACCAAGGAAAGGGGTGGCAGAGGTACCATCTCTTTGTTCACTAAAGTTGCATTGAAGAGGGAGTGGTGACCAAAGACTGGTGCATATCTCATCTTGCTCCTTAAAGGTGGCACAAATTCCAAAAGCCTCAATAATGCTTAACTAATAAGGCGGAGTTCTTTGGAAAGAGTAGGAGTAGACAATGATAGACATGCAGATGTCATACTCTTTGGTCTTGAAAAGGCTTTAAATAACATACATGCAGATTGACATGTGACAACAGTTAGGAGATATGGAATGAGCGTCAAAATATCCCCAAGAACAGAAAATTGATAGAAAATATGAAAAGTGGAGAATGATGGTCATATTGGAAAAGCTTAGCAAGCAGTGTTCCATCAGGGGTCAATGTTGGGACTGTAGGTCTTTACAGATTCCATTTCAGATTTGGAGTAATTAGCCATATGTCAGAATTTGCAGATAATACCAAATTCAGGGTCTATCTAACACTGAGGAAAAGTAGATCACTGTAAAATACTCCAGAAAACTTTCACTGGAGCAGTTAAGCACTAAATGACATTAAGAAATCGATTGATGATACATTTCAAAATGCAAAGCTGCAACATCAGCTACACCATAGAGAATAGGACAGCGAATAGAGTGCAGCAGAAACGGACCTTGGAATGTACAAATAATTAAAACCACAGCAGCTCTGTAAAGCAATTACAATGGCAATAAAACATCAGCAGTGATTCCGAGGACTATAAATATGGAGTTCAAATGTTGTGAAGCTGAAGTAAAAATGGAGAAGGAACCAGTTGGATCATAGTTGCTCGCTCCACACTGCCCTCCAACCCCACCACACCCGGCACCTTCCCCTGCAACCGCAGGAAATGCTACACTTGTCCCCACACCTCCTCCCTCACCCCCATCCCAGGCCCCAAGATGACATTCCACATTAAGCAGAGGTTCACCTGCACATCTGCCAATGTGGTATACTGCATCCACTGTACCCGGTGCGGCTTCCTCTACATTGGGGAAACCAAGCGGAGGCTTGGGGACCGCTTTGCAGAACACCTCCGCTCAGTTCGCAACAAACAACTGCACCTCCCAGTCGCAAACCATTTCCACTCCCCCTCCCATTCTCTTGATGACATGTCCACCATGGGCCTCCTGCACTGCCACAATGATGCCACCCGAAGGTTGCAGGAACAGCAACTCATATTCCGCCTGGGAACCCTGCAGCCATATGGTATCAATGTGGACTTCACCAGTTTCAAAATCTCCCCTTCCCCCACTGCATCCCTAAACCAGCCCAGTTCATCCCCTCCCCCCACTGCACCACACAACCAG
The DNA here is from genome assembly GCF_030684315.1 of Stegostoma tigrinum. NCBI lineage: Eukaryota > Metazoa > Chordata > Chondrichthyes > Orectolobiformes > Stegostomatidae > Stegostoma > Stegostoma tigrinum. The sequence continues at coordinate 3,090,147 of NC_081369.1, forward strand.
CCCAGCTCTTCCCCCCCACCCACTGCATCCCAAAACCAGTCCAACCTGTCTCTGCCTCCCTAACCGGTTCTTCCTCTCACCCATCCCTTCCTCCCACCCCAAGCCGCACCCCCAGCTACCTACTAACCTCATCCCACCTCCTTGACCTGTCCGTCTTCCCTGGACTGACCTATCCCCTCCCTACCTCCCCACCTACACCCTCTCCACCTATCTTCTTTACTCTCCATCTTCGGTCCGCCTCCCCCTCTCTCCCTATTTATTCCAGTTCCCTCCCCCCATCCCCCTCTCTGATGAAGGGTCTAGGCCCGAAATGTCAGCTTTTGTGCTCCTGAGATGCTGCTTGGCCTGCTGTGTTCATCCAGCCTCACATTTTATTATCTTGGAATCTCCAGCATCTGCAGTTCCCATTATCTCGGATCATAGTTGTAATGCAGCTTTGTGAAACCAGCTTTTTAAGTTTAGTTCCTCAAAAAAATCTCAATCTCAATGGCAAGGTAGGAATTTAACTCATCATCTCTCTGTATGTGGATTAAGATCAATAGTTTAAAATTGAGAGTCTTTATTCCTGTTCTGGTGTGTACAGGTTTTTACACTTTTCAACTTATCACTTGCTTGAGAAGTGCATTTACGAACTTATTGTAGCTCTATTGCAGTGTTTCACTATGTAGCACAAACATAGACTGTGCATCGATCACTGCAAATGAATGACATGTTATAAAATGGAGGTTGAGCCCTCTCTGAGAATGGAAGCCAAACACAGAAGAGGAGCCCCTCACCCTACAATTTGTAAAAGGAGTGTGAAAAGTAGTGTAACCTGCTTTCCAGCAACAAAATAAATCCCTGTCACTCACTTCAAAATCAACAAGTAACACTCTATAGAACTCTAACAATGAACAAATTAACTAACCTTTTAACAAACTGAATAGTCCCTTCTAACTGTTTCCTATTCCTGAATAAAGCAAGATTCTAATGGGAAGCTATTCCAATAAATGCAGGTCCCACTTGTATAACACAAAATAGAATTTAGTCTCCCAAGTTATCACCAGGTTATGGGTCTTCCAGAATGCGCTGCACCCTCCCTATCGATTCTTCTGTCAGGAATACCTTCTCTGTCAATTATTTTGGTATCTATATGTTTAGTGTGTAAGTGCCTGGTTCCAATTGATTTGCTAAATTCAAAAGCCTGTTGTCTTGGTAAAATCTTGGCCTGCTAACTGTATGGTCTTTTGATACAAATGTTTCAATTCGGATGCTCTCTGTGTACTTGCAGACTTTCAAGCTGCAGCTCACAGACATCCATTTTAAATTTCTAAGCACAGAAAGTACACACCACTTTCTAAAGGGACCGTGCAAAGCTTTCCCCCTAACATTTTACAAACACCAAATTCCAACATCCTGCCTCCCTATCAACAAATACATTACCCAACTTCACAACTCCTGGATGTTGTAAATTGAAAATTATCCCACTATAAAATAGGACAACCTAATGCTAAAGATCTCACTGGTGCAACATGACTGGATTATATCCTCCCTTAATGATTCATTTGTTGGAAGCTGCAACTAGTGTTGAGTTGAACCGTGGAGATTTTACACTTTGGTTTTGCATTTTTTGACATTGACCAACCCTTGAAGCGATTGATCTGAAGAGAAATAAGTTCAGTTTCTGCTTGTGATTTGCATCTCCTCCTCCTGCTGGAAGCCTTAACGTGGCCGTTGAAAGAACAGGGTGCAATATTTTTAATTTCTATGCCTTTTGCAGTGCAGTAATACCTGTCTGAATTGTACCAATACAATCAATACAAGTGCTTGGTCTGTACCAGTGATGGATCTGCCTCAGTCTTAGCTCAATTCCACAGCTAACCTGTGTCAGCGCTAGATCAATACCAGTGCTGTCAGTACTAGCATTGGATTACCTCAGTCTCAGATCAATTCCACTGTTACATTCCTATCAGCACTGGATCAATTCCTTTGCAGGATCTATACAACAGCTGGATCCATTCCAGTGCTGGATCAGTACCAGTGCTAGATCCAACAATGAGTTTGAGGTGGACTCCCTGAAACCTGAAGAAGGGTCTAGATCCGAAACGCCAGCTTTCCTCCTCCTCTGATGCTGCCTGGCCTGCTGTGCTCATCCAGCTCTACACCTTGTTATCTCAGATTCGCCAGCATCTGCAGTTCCTATTATCTCTGTAACCTTTCATTTTGGGCAGGTTCAGGGTTAACTCTTGAAGAAGGAGCCTTGCTGTGGGAAAATAGAAAATCGATGCACCGTTGAAAAGACTGAGCTGGGAAAATCGGCTTAATGCGAAATGCAGGGATTTACATTTTGAAAGCCTGGCAAAAGGCTCAGTAACTTGAGGGCCATTGACTCCTGACACCCAAACATCACAGGCTGAAGTCCCAAGTCTGCCTGTTACTTTAAATCACTCAGGCTGCTCTGAACTTCAGAGCCATGGGAGACAGATTCCATCTGTCTGTCATTCTCCAATGTTTCCTAACCCTGAATGGAGGGAGTTGATCTTGTCAAAGCTAATTGCCAACTCTCTGCAGCTTGGAGTGCACAACCATCCCACGGCTATGGTTCTCTCACACATCCTCACAATGCACTGAATGAAGGACAGGCTTTTATTTCTGAAAATAGGCAAACCCAAAATGTCTTACAGAGAATGCACTTCTTTTTCACATGAAGTCATTCGAGAGTCAGCAGCCTTTGATCTGGCAGTAGTCACTTCCTCTCTAATGTTAGAACAAACATGGCCAGACAAATGATCAACAGGAGCTCCAGTAGTCTCAATCACTATCTATACAACTTCAACACGTACTCCCTCAGATGGGCTTAGTAAGTTTCCCTCTATAGTCTACCTATCAAATATTACCAGGGCAGGTACAGCACCGGATTTGATACAGAGTGAATTGTCATCTATAGTGACCCTATTAAACGCACCAAGTAATGGTACAACACAGGGTAGCATACAGAGTAAAATATCCCTATCCTTTTGAACTGAACATAAACTTCTATCTCTGTTGTCCCCATCGAACAAACCTAAGATCGGGACAGCTTTGAGTTAGGTACAGGTTAAAGCTTCGTCTACACTTTTAAACTGAAGGTAAAGCCTTCATTGCGCCATCAAACACACCCAGAACAGGACAGAACTGGGTTAGATACAGAGATAATGGGAACTGCAGATGCTGGAGAATCCAAGATAATAAAGTGTGGAGCTGGATGAACACAGCAGGCCAAGCAGCATCTCAGGAGCACAAAAGCTGACGTTTTGGGCCTAGACCCTTCATCAGAGAGGGGGATGCGTGAGGGTTCTGGAATAAATAGGGAGAGAGGGAGAGGCGGACCAAAGATGGAGAGAAAAGAAGATAGGTGGAGAGGAGAGTATAGGTGAGGAGATAGAGAAGGGATAGGTCAGTCCAGGGAAGATGGACATGTCAAGGAGGTGGGATGAGGTCAGTAGGTAGGAAATGGAGGTGCGGCTTGAGGTGGGAGGAAGGGATGGGTGAAAGGAAGAACAGGTTAGGGAGGCAGAGACAGGCTGGGCTGGTTTTGGGATGGAGTGGGGGGAGGGGATGAGCTGGGCTGGTTGTGTGATGCAGTGGAGGGAGGGGACAAACTGGACTGGTTTTGGAATGTGGTGGGGGAAGGGGAGATTTTGAAGCTGGTGAAGTCCACATTGATACCATTGGGCTGCAGGGTTCCCAAGCGGAATATGAGTTGCTGTTCCTGCAACCTTCGGGTGGCATCATTGTGGCACTGCAGGAGGCCCATGATGGACATGTCGTCTGAAGAATGGGAGGGGGAGTTAAAATGGTTCGCAACTCGGAGGTGCAGTTGTTTATTGTGAACCGAGCAGAGGTTTTTCTGCAAAACGGTCCTCAAGCCTCCGCTTGGATTCCCCAATGTAAAGGAAGCCACACCAGGTACAATGGATACAGTATACCACATTGCAGATGTGCAGGTGAACCTCAGATTAATATGGAAAGTCATCTCGGGGCCTGGGTTGGGGGTGAGGGAGGAGGTGTGGGGGCAAGTGTAGCACTTCCTGCGGTTGCAGGGGAAGGTGCCGGGTGTGGTGGAGTTGGAGGGGAGTGTGGAGCGAACAAGGGAGTCACGGAGAGAGCGGTCTCTCCGGAAGGCAGACAAGGGTGGGGATGGAAAAATATCTTGGGTGGTGGGGTCGGATTGTAGATGGCGGAAGTATCGGAGGATGATGCATTGTATCCGAAGGTTGGTGGGGTGGTGTCCCTCACCTTCCTGGACCTCTCAGTCTCCATCCCAGGTAACCAGATAGAAACTGATGTCCATTTCAAGCTCACCAACTCCCACAGCTACCTAGAATTCACCTCCTCCCACCCACCATCCTGCATAAATTCCATCCCCTATTCCCAATTCCTCCGCCTCCGCTGCATCTGCGCCCAGGATGAGGCATTCCACTTCCGCACATCCCAGATGTCCAAGTTCTTCAAGGACCACAACTTTCCCCCCGCAGTGGTCGAGAACGCCCTTGACCGCATCTCCCGCAACACATCCCTCATACCCCGCCCCCGCCACAACCGCCCCAAGAGGAACCCCCTCGTTCTCACACACCACCCCACCAACCTCCGGATACAACGCATCATCCTCCAACACTTCCGCCATCTACAATCCGACCCCACCACCCAAGATATTTTTTCCATCCCCACCCTTGTCTGCCTTCTGGAGAGACCGCTCTCTCCGTGACTCCCTTGTTCGCTCCACACTCCCTTCCAACCCCACCACACCCGACACCTTCCCCTGCAACCGCAGGAAGTGCTACACTTGCCCCCACACCTCCTCCCTCACCCCCAAACCAGGCCCCAAGATGACTTTCCACATTAAGCCTGCACATCTGCCAATGTGGTATACTGTATCCATTGTACCCGGTATGGCTTCCTCTACATTGAGGAAACCAAGCGGAGGCTTGGGGACTGCTTTGCAGAACACCTCCGCTCGGTTCACAATAAACAACTGCACCCCCCAGCTGCGAACCATTTTAACTCCCCCTCCTATTCTTCAGACGACATGTCCATCATGGGCCTCCTGCAGTGCCACAATGATGCCACCCGAAGGTTGCAGGAGCAGCAACTCATATTCTGCTTGGGAACCCTGCAGCCCAATGGTATCAATGTGGACTTCACCAGCTTCAAAATCTCCCCTTCCCCCACCGCATTCCAAAACCAGTCCAGTTCGTCCCCTCCCTCCACTGCATCACACAACCAGCCCAGCTCATCCCCTCCCCCCACTGCATCCCAAAACCAGCCCAGCCTGTCTCTGCCTCCCTAACCTGTTCTTCCTTTCACCCATCCCTTCCTCCCACCTCAAGCCGCACCTCCATTTCATACCTACTAACCTCATCCCACCTCCTTGACCTGTCCGTCTTCCCTGGACTGACCTATCCCCTCCCTACCTCCCCACCTATACTCTCTCCACCTATCTTCTTTTCTCTCCATCTTTGGTCCGCCTCCCTCTCTCTCCCTATTTATTCCAGAACCCTCTCCCCATCCCCCTCTCTGATGAAGGGTCTAGGCCCAAAATGTCAGCTTTTGTGCTCCTGAGATGCTGCTTGGCCTGCTGTGTTCATCTAGCTCCACACTTTATTATCTAGGGTTAGATACAGAGTAAAGCTCTCTCTACACTTTCCCAATCAAACACTCCTAATACATGTACAGCACATGATTAGACACTGTGCCCATCAATAGCTCCTAGGACATGTACAGCATTGGAATAGGGCTTCTTCCTCCACAGTACCACTGGCCATGGCTCGCTAGCTCCACGTCACTTCTCAGCCGTGGAGATTCTAATCTCCTGGTTATTTTTGTTTTATCAAAAGTTTCATACACATTTCCAATAAATACTTTGCATTGATAATTCCTATTTACAACTTGTTAATTGGCACGTTTGAAGGAGGGAATAAATTTCAGCTAAAACCTCAAAAAGGACAAATAAAAATGTTCTTATTGTACATTTTTCAGCCAACTTCCTCAATCATTAGTCCAGATGATCCACTTCCAGGAGCCTGACAACTGGATTGCAGATTCTCCCTTTTTCTGTTAGCTAACGTTCATATACATCTTTCTCTGCAGTCAACAAATTACATCAATATACTCGTCCAGAACTTTCTACTTATCATCGCCACTTATTTAGCCTACACATAAAGCCAGATTTGGCCAGGCTATCGATTGCCCTAAACATGGGGCTTGATCTATGGGTCAACCTACATACGGGGCTGGGGCTATGGGTCGACCTACACATGGGGCCAGGCTATCGGTCGACCTATGCAGGGGGCTGGGGCTCTTGTTCAGCCTACACACGGGGCCAGACTATTGTTCGGCCTACCCACAGGCTGGGGCTATCAGTCAGCCTACATATGGAGCTTGGTCTATGGGTCAGCCTACACACAGTGCAGGGTCTATCAACAGACTACACACTGGGTTTAGCGTGGTGTTAGGTATAGAGTAAAGCTCATATCACACACTGTTCATAAACACCCTCAATCAGAACTTGTAGAGAAACAGAGGAAGGGATGTGCGAGCTTTCTCCGAGATAGAAAATACTCCTTCCTGAACAGCAACTAAACTGTGCTTGATCTCACTCTGCAGTTTTTTTGCAGCTGTATGCCTTAAGCTGTGAATGTGAAGAATGGGTTTTGTTTTTAAAAACCCAGCTCATCGTCTGTCAGTGAATCACACCTTCATCACACACGAGGTGGCAGCCTTGTTCCAAGAAGCCACAGAGCCAACTTTTGCTGTGGACAGTGCCACAGAAAATCATTAAGTGCGACTCGCAGGGTTTGTCTTTACGCCCTTTGGAGAGCAGGATAGACAACAGCAGGAAGTTTTCAACTGAAAAAAACACTTATCCTAATGACAGACTGCTTACTATTGGGGAGAAGCCAACAAGTGGAGCCAGGCTCAAATTAATTGAAGTTAAATTTACTCACAGTAAGAACTAGTCTCCCAAAATACAGGAACCTTGGGAACCTTCACCGAGCTTAATAAGCAGGCACCAGCTTGGATTAGAAGAGACAACCCTTTTTTTTAGAAAGAAAATGTAAAAACCTGCAACCACAAAGCTTTCTCGCTCCCTGGATGAAACTTATTGGATTAATACTGGCTCTGACCCTCGCAGGTTCTAAAAATGCGATCATTATGTGAGGAGGAATTAACATGTGAGACAGAGAAAAGCAGAAAAAAACTAAGGTGCTTTAAAACTTAATTGGCAAGCCAGAAAACTGTGAGAATCAAGGACTGCGGCTTCCTGTGAGCGACTTTCATTTCAAACGGAGAGGGAAAAAATTGACGGATTGCCGGCCTACTGCAGAGTTTTGCTAACTAATGAATCCATTCATAAATCCAAGGAGTTTTGAGAAGATTTGTAGCTCAGGTTGAGGTTCTGGATGTGAGTTTGCTCGCTCATCCATAAATCCAAGGATTTAAAGAGCTTGCATCTCAAGCAGTCTCTCATTGGGCCCAGTAGTATCTCAGCGGCCCAACATAGCGGTCTTTCGGCTTGGCCAGGCCTGGCATTGATTTGGTGGTCTCTCTGTAGCCCGTGTGACACTCCTTTGGCCTGGCGTGGACTTCCGGCCTTGAGATGATTCCAAAGCTGTCTCTCAGTCTCGAGAGCTTCCAGGTGAAGCTGAGCATGATTTGCAATGAAAACTAGGTGCCAGCATGGACTGGGTTGGAAGGAACGTTATTCTGAATTTTTTATTTCTTTATTTTTCTAATTTATTCCTATGATCTGTAATGCTGGAACTTAGTCATTGGTTTTTCTAATTTTATTTTGGTTTCCCTTAAGAATTGCACTTAAGAATCTGTACCTAAGTACCTTTGTACCTAAGATGGTTTCATAAGTGGGGACTTGTAAATTTTCTTCTGTACTCATTTGAGTAAATGTTGCAAAAAAGCTAATTCCAATTTTCACCCCCTCAAAGATTCCATCCTCATCAGCCTTGCCTGATTCAAGTGAACTATCCTGTATTAATGCCAACTGCTCTCAGAGGCTCTGAAATCACCCTTAAAATTGTTTCTAAATCCTTACCCAAGCTCAGACCAGGAACTGAGGCTGACCTGTTTGCAGGGCTTGCTACCGTGTTAGGCAGAGGATTGTCCTGTTAATTTTTTAAATTTAGTCTGTTTTTCCTCTAAGTAACCATTTCAGGGATGTTATTACATACCTTTGGAACAGGTGGGACTTGAATCTGGGCCTGCCTAGTTCTGGGAGAGGGATACGGCCACTACATACCACAGAGGGCCCTAGGATTATCCTGGTAACAATAATGGTCTAAGAACCAACTGCTGGTCACAGATTGATTAAGCCTATGGATTTGTTCAATTAAAACAGTAAAACTCATAAATCATAAAGCAGCCATAACAGCAAGCCAACTCATTACGGTGTGTGCACAATTGTAAATCCACTGACAGGCAGAGTCACAACATAGTGTACAAATAGCATCTGGGGTCCTTAAACTTGAATTCTCTTCACAATAAACATCATGTGTCTCACCATTAAATCCATTGCCGTAACACCAGAGAAGTGGGTTGGACATTGACACCTTAATTTCTCCAATCTCCCCCATTGACTTTAAACTGTCACCCTCTGAAATTTCTGCTCTCTGTTCGTTCAGTCTAAAGTTGACATTGTCATCAAACCAGCAAATTCTCAGGTTCTGAAGCAGCCCACGTCCAAATGCATCAAGGGCTGGACATTATCCAGGCTTGTTCTGACAATGGCAAGTAAGATTTGCGCCACACAAATGCCAGGCAACGACCATCTCCAACAAAAGAAATCTAACTTTCACCCCTTTACGTTCAATGACATCACCAAAATTGTATCTCACTCTATTAAAATCCTTGGGTTACCATTGACCAGAAACTGAATTGCACTAGCTAATAAGTACCCTGGCTACGAGAGCTGGTCAGAGGCTAGGAATACTGCAGCGAGTAACTTACCTCTTGACTCTCCAAAGCCTGCCTACAAGGCATAGGTAGGAGTGTAATGAACGTGCCTGGATGGGTGCAGCTCAAACAACACTGAAAAAGCTCATCACCATGAATGTAGAAGATGTATTGACAGTAAGAAAGGCTACAGCCTGATATTGGTCAGCTGGTAAATTAAGTAGAGCAATGGCAGATGGAATGTAATTCTGATACATGTGAGATGATGCATTTTGGAAAGTCTAATAAGGGAAGGATATTCACAATGAATGGTACGTCTCTAGGGAGTACTGATGAACAAAGCGGCCTTGGTATACAAGTCCATAGGTCCCTGAAAGTGTCAGCACAGGTAGATAGGGTGGTGAAGAAGACGCACAGGATGTGGTGTAAAATATAGGAGCAAGGAATTCTTATTGCCATTTTATATAAAATGTTGGTTAGGCCACAAATGGAATACCATGTGCAGCTCTGACTTACCGGCTGATCAATAGCTTCAGACTACCTTTCTTATTATCATGAATGGAAGGACATGATTGCAATGGCGGGGGTGCAGAAGGGATCCATCAGGAATGCCACCTGGAATGCACCTTCCTTGATTGGCACCACTTCCATAAACATTCACTCCCTCTGCCACTGGCACTCAGCAGCAGCATTGTGTACCTTCTACAAGATGAACTGACGAAATTTACTGAAGCTCCTTCGACAGCACCTTTCCCTTCCTCGACTTTACCACTTCCATTCCCGAGGAAATGCAGCCCAATTGCATCCATTACAAACCTGTCGACTCCCACAGTCCCCATGAATACATCTTCTCACGCTTCGTGTCCCGCAAGGATTCCATTCCAATCTCCCAGTTCCTTCATCTCTCTGTCCATCTGTACTGATGCTGCTGCCCTCCACAGGGCTGCCTCTGACATGACCACATTTTTCTTAAGCTTCCCCTCTTCGCCCCATTGTGTTTGACAGGACCGTCATCCATGCTTGACACACCTCCTGTGTTCTGTTCTCAACCCTTCCCTTCCTACCCTGAAATCTTTCTCCTCTCAGTTTCAAAATATGCCCCAGGTCTAATCGTAGGAAAAATATGCTTACCATTCACCTTCTCCATATCCCTCATGATTTTATAAACCTCTATAATATCACCCCTCAACTCTTATGCTGCAGTGTGAAAAGTCCCAGCTTAACCACCCTCTCCTTATAAGTCAAACCCTCCATTCACAGCTACATCCCACTAAGTCTCTTCTGAATTCTCTCCACTTTACCAGTATCCTTACTAAAACAGGGTGGCCAGAATTGGACACTACTCCAGAAGAGACCTCACCAATGTTCTGTACATCCCCAACATGACTCTCTAACTCCTATACTCAAGTTTCTGAGCGATGAATGTAAGCATGCTAAATGCCATCTTAACCATCCCATCTATATGTGACACAAACATTAAAGAATTGTGTACTAGCTCATTCACATCCTCCCTCTTTATTGCCCAAGGCCCGAGACACACCCTCCAGGTAAATTAGCATCTCACTTTTGATTCTTTCAATCTAACCTACTGTATTCACTGTTCACAATTTGGTCTCCTCAACACTGGGGAGGCCAAGAACTGACTGGACGACCACTTTGTGGATAACCTCCACTCCACCCATAGGAAAAATCCTGATCTACCAGTTTACTTGCTGTTTCAATAAAACACCTTGCTCTCACGCTAACATTTCTGTCATGGGCCTGCTAAAATGTTCCAACAAAGCACAATAGAAGCTGAAGGAATAACACCTCATCTCCTGTTTTACAGTCTCTGGGACTTAACATTGAAAGTCGCCTACATGCTGTGTATTTCCTTTCGTACATTCGCTGGAGGTTTGACCTCTGCTTTGGGTGACCCCTGTAATTGCCTCCATTGACTCTAGTTTGGCTCGGGGTCCTTGATGTCACACTGTGTTCACTCTTACATCACCACTAGTGTTCAGTTCCTTTGTCTGTGCTTGAAGCAAGGCTGTAATGAAGTCAGAGCTGCGTAGTCCTGGCTGAACCCTAACTAGGCTTCACTGAGCAGGTTATTGCTAGGCAAGTATTGTTTGACAGCACTATCAATGACAACTTCCATGACATAGCTGATGATTGGGAGTAGACTATTGAATATGGCAATTAGCTCGGTTGGATTTCTCCTGTTTTTAATGTACAGGACGTACCTGGGGAGTTTTCCACATTGTTGGCTAGATGCCAGTGTTGTGAATGGACGAGAAGGACTTGGCTAGGGGAGCAGCAAGGTCTGGACCACTAGTCTTCACCATATTGCTAGGCCTGTAGCCTTTGCAGTATCCAGTGCCTTGATTCATTTCTTGATACCACCTGGAGTGAATTAAATTGACATCTGTGCTGAGGGGGCCTGCAGAGGGGGTTGAAATAGATCATACATTCAGCACTTCTGCCTGAAGATGTTTGCAAATAGTTGGTAGACAAACTGTCCAACAATTGATCATTTGATTTCCCACCAACTGATAACTTGAGGCAGCAGGACTGCAAGCTTTGATTCTGATCCATTGGTTATAGGGCGCTTAAGTCTGTCTTTTGGAAGCTGTTCCATTGTCTGCGGTCCTGTGTTGTAACTTAACCAGGCTAGTGTCTAATTCTTAGCTATGCCCAGCCTCTCACACTTTTCATTGAAAGAAAATTGATCTCCAGTTTGATGTCAGACAATAGGGTGATGGATATAATTGATCATGAGGCTGCAAATTACGGTTGAATAAAATTCAATGACTGCAGATGGGCCACAGCAACTCCTGAATTTATTAAGTTGCTGGATCTCTTCTGTAATTGTGGAATCATGATGAAAATCTTGCATTTATGTCGCACTTTCCTTGACCACTAGCCATTGCAAGTGCTCCACAGCTAATGGCATTCTTTTGAAGCGCTGTGGCTTTTGCAATAGAGGAAGCGCCACTGTCCATTTGTGCACAGAGGGCTCCTACAAACAACGATGTTATGGTGACCAAATAATCTTTTCCCTTTGATATTGGTTGAGGGATAAATGTTGGTCAGGGCACTGGGGATAATTTCCCTTTGCTTCTCTTTGTTTAGTAATACAGAACATAAGTATTGCTGAACTAGACTCATTTTGTCAAAGCTTTTTAAGCTTTTACTCTTCAGGACAATTTTCAAGAATGTCGATGGAAAGGCAAAACAGCTTTTATTTGTACAGCATGAGAAGTATGTGCTGATTAGTTGGCAAGTGGAATATGATTGATCGAGGCATTGACACAGAGAATACAGCAGTTAGATGATGACTGGCAATTAGCTGCCAACAATTGTTCAGATTTAAACCAGGCAGATTGAGTCTGGTACTATCTTGAGAAATAAACCAGAGAATGGCTATCACTCATTTTGTTGAGTTCTTTGACATGATACAATGGGATCTGTTATATTCAGTTGAAAGTGCAGGTGGAACCTGGGTTTACTATTTCATCTGAAAGGTAATAGCTTGGTCAGTTGCATGGTTGCCGTGCTGTTTTCTTAGTAATCGAAATTCAGACTTCCTGGGAACAAGGTACAAAAAAACAGTTCTGCTCTCTCTTTGTCAAGGAGGGAATTAAAATAACTATTTCTTTTTGCTTCAAAAATATACTTTATTCACTAAAAAAGATATATACACAGTCACAAAAACAGTTTGGTTCTGTACAGCCTCATATCAAGGAAACAAACAAACATTGGAGTTTGACTCTATCCAAACAAACCCAAGGCATCTCTCATTTTTACAAGACTATATGCTTTTGGGGTAATGGGGTGTTCTATAACTGAATTGACCCCTATTGAACTTCAGCAGGAAGACCTCAGATAGTGAGCTTTCTCCGCTGCACCTTGGCAGCATCTGCCCCAAGCTTTTGTGTGTCCCTCAGCACATAATCCTGGGCCTTGGAAGGTGCCAGTCTGCAACACTCAGTCGGGGTAAACCCCTTGCTCTGGAAGACCAAAATGTTTTGGGCAGATCAAAGAGTGTCTTTCACCGAGTTAACTGTCTCCTGGGCGCAGTCGATGTTTGTCTCGGTGTGTGTTCTGGACAACAGCACATAGAGCACAGAGTTCTGCATCACTGCGCAGTTCAGGATGAGTCTCAACAAAAAATGCAGCTCATCTCTTCAGGCTTCCTTTGCAAAGGTACAATGAAAAGAGATATCAGTGTGAGAAATCAAATAATTTAAAGTGTTGAAATGTCCACAACTGTGGGGCATCATTGTGTGACTCTTAATGTGACATCTCATTAAGGTGAGGGTGACTCTCCGGTGAGTATCCAGACAGGGATTTGAGGAGATCCTTCCACACAGATACGAGTTAACCTGAAATGTGTGTTGTTCTGAGGAGAGCTGTAAGGGATTAGGCTGGTGAGATCCAGAATGGGCAAGGTTTTCAGTCAATTTGGCACCATTTCTATCATAATCAGGTCTTTGCAAGTTGGCAGTCGATCAGCTCGAGCTTTCCCTTGAGAGTTGCAGAGTACTTTCATTCGAACCATCACATAGTCCCTTTACGTAGTGAAGCTGTCGGACTTATTCATGATGGTCATGCTCATTGGTCAGGAAAGCTGGAATTGGGTGGCTTGTAAGGTGATTTTGTGTAAAAAGCAACTGACAATCAGGCAGCTTGAACACTCAAAAGCAGCCTTCCTTCCATTCACTCTGACTATACCTCCCGCTGCCTCAGAAAAACAACCAAAATAATCACAGACCCTTCCCACTCTGGATATAATCTCTGCCACTCTCTTCTATCAGGCAGAAGACACAAAAGTTTGACCATAGTCCCAACAGATTCAAGAACAGCTTCTTCCCCGCTGTTATCAAACTTCTGAATGGATCTCTCAAATTTTAAATTTGATGTTGACCTCACTCTTTGTGCACTTTCTTTGTAACTGCAACATTATATTCTTTGTTCTATTCTATTACCCTAAAACTGCCCTTTTGCAGTGGAGAGCGGCGCGAGCCGGGCGGACGTGAGGTCAGGGCAGAGAGGCAGTTGCGAAGGTAAGTGAGCGCTATTTAAGTACTTACCTCGAAGCCAGCGGGTCCTTTTTGCAGCGGAGTGTTATTTAAGTAGGTGTGTTCTCAGCCCCAGGTCCTACACGGTAGGGCCTCCTTCCCACCCTCCTCCTCTAACCTAATTAAGAGTCCACAGACTCACAGCAAACACACAAGGGCTGAGGGAAGTGCCTGGTGAGTAAAGTGCGAGTTTTCGGTGAAGAGGCTCAGTGAGGAGATTACGCCACTGTTGAAGAGGGTGAAGACATAACTGCCAAGCTGATTCAGTGTGCTGCATGCATGATGTGGGAGGTCAGGGACACTGATGATGTTTCTGGCTCCTATAGCTGTGGTAAGTGTGTACACATTCAGCTTCTGAAGGAGGTTGTTGCAGCACTGAAGAAAGAACTAGAAGACCTCAGGCTCGTCCAAGAGAATGAGAATTTTCTGGACAGGACCTTCAACAAGATCACTACACCGAGGATACCTGAAGAGAGAAGGGGGATGTCGATGACAAAGGAAGACATGAATGAAGTACAAGAGACCCCAGGGGAAGCACCTATTGTAAACAGGCTGACTGTCTTGGAAACTGCCGAGACAGGCGACACTGCCAGTCTGAGAGGTGGACAGGTCTGCAAGTCAAAATTGCTGTAGAGGCAGAGCCAAGAAGCCAGACATCACGGAGAGCTGTGGTAATAGGGGACTCCATTGTGAGAGGGACTGACAAGGGTTTCTGCAGCAACAGGCGAGATTTGAGGATGGTGTGTTGCCTTCCTGGTGCCAGGATCCAGGACGTCACTGATAGAGTGCAGAGAATCCTCGAGGGTGAAGGTGAAGACCCAGAGGTGGTGGTGCATGTCGGCACTAATGACGGGAAGAAAAGGAGGAGCATTCTACAGCGGGACTTCAGAGCACTCGGAAGAAGGCTGAAAAGCAGGACTTCCAGGGTGGTTATCTCTGGTTTGCTTCCAGTTCCTCGGGCTGGAAAGCGCAGGAACAGAGAGATGATGGACCTGAATGTATGGCTGACGGACTGGTGTCGGAAGCAAGGATTTAAATTCTTGGGTCACTGGGGTATGTTTTGGGTTAAGAATAAATTGTAAAGGAGGGACGGTTTGCATCTTAATAATCGGGGGACCAGCATTCTGGCAGGCAGGTTTGCTACTGCAACACTGGTGTGTTTAAACTAAGTAATGGGGGGGAGGGGCCAAGCTGGAAATTTAAGAATGAAGTTAAAGGGAAAGTGAGAATAAGAGAGGTTAAGAAAAACAACAGAATCAACAGAGCAGAAAACTCAAGTAGGGATCGTACAGTATGGCCCAGTGAAATAAGGATTAATAGGAAGGGTGAGTGGAGAAACAAATTTAAAATATTATATATGAATGCACGAAGCATAAGAAATAAGGTGGATGAACTTGAGGCTCTGTTGGAAGTCGGCAAGTATGATGTTGTGGGGATAACTGAGACGTGGCTTCAAGTGGACGGGGCCTGGGAAATGAATATTCAAGGCTATACGTGCTATCGAAAGGACAGACTGATGGGCAGAGGAGGTGGGGTAGCCCTGTTGGTGAGGAATGATACTCAGGCCCTTGCAAGGGGGGACATAGAATCAGGAGATGTAGAGTCAGTATGGATAGAGCTGAGAAATTCTAAGGGTAGAAAGACCCTAATGGGAGTTATCTACAGGCCCCCAAACAGCAGTCAGGAGGTAGGGTGCAGGTTGAATCAGGAGTTGAAATTGGCCTGTCACAAAAGTATCACTACGGTTGTTATGGGAAATTTCAACATGCAGGTAGACTGGGAGAATCAGGATGGTACTGGACCCCAAGAAAGGGAGCTTGCACAGTGCCTCCGAGATGGATTCTTAGAACAGCTTGTACTGGAGCCTACCAGGGAGGAGGCAATTCTGGATCTGGTGTTGTGCAATGAACCAGATTTGATCAGGGACCTCAAAGTAAAGGAGCCATTAGGAGGTGGTGAGCATAATATGATAAGTTTTAATCTGCAGTTTGAGAGGGAGAAGGGAGAATTGGAAGTGTCAGTATTGCAGTTGAATAAAGGGAACTATGGAGCTATGAGGGAGGAGCTGGCCAAAGTTCAGTGGTTCAATACCCGAGCAGGGATGGCAGTGGAACAACAATGGCAGGTATTTCTGGATATAATGCAGAAGGTGCAGGATCAGTTCATACCAAAGAGGAAGAAAGATCCTAAGGGGAGGCAGGGGCAGCCTTGGCTGACAAGGGATGTTAAGGACTGTATAAAAATAAAAGAGAAGTATAACATAGCAAAGATGAGTGGGAAGCCAGAGGACTGTGAAGCTTTTAAACAGCAACAGTGGATAACTAAAAAGGCAATACACAGACAAAAAATGAGCTATGAAGGAAAACTGGCCAAAAATATAAAGAAGGACAGTAAAATCTTTTTTAGATAAGTGAAAAGAAAAAAAATGTTTACGACTAAAATTGGGCCCTTGATGTCAGAAACGGGTGAATTTATTATGGGGAACAAGGAAATGGCAGATGAGTTGAATAGGTACTTTGGATCTGTCTTCACTAGGGAAGACACAAGCAATCTCCCAGATGCAGTAGTGGCTGAAGGACCGAGGGTAATGGACGAACTGAAGGGTATTTATATTAGGCAGGAAATGGTGTTGGATAGACTGTTAGGTCTGAAGGCTGATAAGTCCCCGGGACCCGATGGTCTGCATCACAGGGTATTTAAGGAGGTGGCTCTAGAAATTGTGGATGTGTTGGTAATTATTTTCCAAGGTTCTATAGATTCAGGATCAGTTCCTGCGGATTGGAGTGTGGCAAATGTTGTCCCACTTTTCAAGAAAGGAGGGAGAGAGAAAACAGGAAATTACAGACCTGTTAGCCTGACGTCAGTGGTGGGAAAGATGCTGGAGTTAATAATAAACAATGAAATTACGACTCATTTGGATTGCAGTAACAGAATAGGCCAGAGTCAGCATGGATTTACGAAGGGGAAATCGTGCTTGACTAATCTTCTTGAATTTTTTGAGGATGTATCTATGAAGATGGATAAGGGAGAGCCAGTGGGTGTAGTGTACCTGGACTTTCAGAAAGCATTTGATAAAGTCCCACATAGGAGGTGGGGAACAAAATTAGGGCACATGGTATAGGGGGCAAAATATTGAGTTGGATTGAAAATTAGCTGGCTGACAAGAAGCAAAGAGTAGTGATAAACGGGTCCCTTTCGGAATGGCAGGCAGTGACCAGTGGGGTACCACAAGGTTAGGTGCTGGGACCGCAGCTCTTTATAATATGTATTAATGATATAGCTGAAGGTGTTAGAAGTAATATTAGCAAATTTGCTGATGACACAAAGTTGGGTGGCAGTGTGAAATGTGAGGAGGATGTTATTAGAATACAGGGTGACTTGGACAGACTAGGTGAGTGGACGGATGCATGGCAGATGCAGTTTAATGTAGATAAATGTGTGGTTATTATACACTTTGGTGGCAAGAACAGGAAGGCAGATTACTACCTCAATCGAGTCAAGTTAGGTAAAGGGGAAGCACAACAAGATCTAGGTGTTCTTGTACATCAGTCAATGAAAGCAAGCATGTAGGTACAGCAGGTAGTGAAGAAAGCTAATAGCATGCTGGCTAATAGCTGTACAGGGCCCTGGAGAGACCGCACCTAGAGTATTGTGTGCAGTTTTGGTCTCCCAATTTGAGGAAGGACATTCTTGCTATTGAGGGAGTGCAGCGTAGGTTCACAAGGTCAATTCCCGGAATGGCGGGACTATCATATGTTGAAACATTGGAGCGACTGGGCTTGTATACTCTTGAGTTTAGAAGGATGAGAGGGGATCTGATTGAGACGTATAAGATTATTAAGGGATTGGACACTGTGGAGGCAGGAAGCATGTTTCTGCTGATGGGTGAGTCCAGGACCAGAGGACACAGTTTAAAAATAAGGGGTAGGCCATTTAAAACAGAGTTGAGGAAAAACTTCTCCACCCAGAGAGTGGTGGATATATGAAATGCTCTGCCCCAGAAGGCAGTGGAGGCTAACTCTCTGGATGCTTTCAAGAAAGAGATAGACAGAGCTCTTAAAGATAGTGGAATCAAAGGTTATGGGGATAAGGCAGGAACAGGATACTGATTGTGGATGATCAGCCATGATCATAATTAATAGTGGTGCTGGCTCGAAGGGCCGAATGGCCTACTCCAGCACCTATTGTCTATTGTCTATTGTCTAATACACCTTGCATGGTATGATCTACAAGCAAAACAAAACTTTTCACTAAGCCTATGTACATGTGACAACAATAAATCAAATCAAATTAAACCAGCCTTCCATCCACTGATTCTGTCTATACTTCCCGCTGCCTCAGAAAGCAGCCAAGATAATCAAGGACCCCTTCAACCCCTATTATACTCTCTTCCATGGGGCAGAAGGTACAAAAGTTTGAAAACATGTACAAACAGATTTAGGAACAGCTACTTCCCTGCTGTTATCAGGCTTATGAATGGACCTCTCATATATTAGAGCTGATCTTTCTCTGCGTCTTCCCTGTAGCTGTAACACTATACTGTACATTCTGTTCTATTACCATGGTGTACTAATGTAAGGAATGATTTGCCTGGTTAACACGCAAAACAATACTTCTCACCGTATCTTGGTACATGTGTCAAGAATAAATCAAATCAAATTATTTGCCCGACCTACTGCCTGCCACTCCAAATGAAAATTCATAAGTTTAAATCTGCTGTTCGAAAATTTGATTGCAGTTTTAAAATGGCATTTTGAAATAGGGGAAAAATGAAGCAAAGTGCACTTGAAAGGGAGTTCAGCTGGGTCAAGGCACCCAATGCTGGATAGAAGGAATGTGTGTAAAAGGCTGGAATTGGAGGAATTCAGTCATTTCAAAAGATTGTGGAGGTGAAGATAGTTACAGAAATAGAGACAAAATGCTTCGATTGTGCAGGGCTTTGGTGAGACCACACTTGGAGTATTGTGTGCAGTTTTGGTCTCCTTATCTGAGGAAGGATGTTCTGGCCATAAAGGGAGTACAATAAAAATTTACCAGAGTGAGCCCTGGTATGGACATACAAAGAAAATCAGAGAGTCATAGAGTCATCATAGACCAGTTAGCACTATATTCACTGCACTTTAAAAAAATAAGGTTTTTTCAAGAAACCTGCAAAGTTCTAGCAGGACTAGTCTAGGTAAATGCAGGAAAGATGACCAGGGAATCCAGAATCAGGACTCACAGTCTAAGGGTACAGGATAGGCAATTTAGGACTGAGACGAGAAGGAATTTCTTCATCCAGAGAACAGTGAGCCTGTCGAATAATCTACTGCAGAAAGTATTTGGGTTCCAAAATATTAAATGTTTGCAAGAAGGAGCTGGATATAGTTCTTCGGGTGATTCGGATCAAAGGGGAGAAAGCAGGAATAGTCATGATAACATTGAACGGTTCTGAAAAGCTTATGGGCCTCAAGGCCTATTTCTGCTCCTATTTTCTACATTTATATGAGCATTTGAAGATTGATGCGTTACTGAACCAGGAGTGTAGGCAGCAAATATGATGGTATCAGGTGAACATATGTGTGTGTGTATGGCCAGTTAGCTCAGTTGGCTGAACAGTTGGTTTGGATTGCAGTGTGACGCCAACAACACAAGCTCATCCCCTGTACTGACTGAGGCCACCATACAGAACTCTGCCTCTCAACCTCTCTCCTTGCGTGAAGTGCGGTGATCCTCAGGTTAAAACATTACCACATCCCTCTCTCTGATGAGAAAGAGTGGGACTATGGCGACCTCACTTTATTGGATAGACGCAACGAGGTTCGAGATAAGGGAGGAGCTAGCAGAAATGTGGGTGAGCTGAAGCTGATGGAGGGTGTAAGCCGGTGGTCAACCAGGAGAACATGTAACATGCTGCATCTAGCATTATTCCCCAAGGTGTGGAGAAATGATAAACTGCAAGGATTTCTTCAACACGCCTCACTTTTCAGTGTGCATTAAAATAGACATGATTGGGCTGAGAAAGTGGTTAGGAAAGCATACAGGATAATTGCCTTTATTCGCTGTGCCATAGAGTTTAAGGGCAGGGTGGTAATGCTAGAACTGTATAAAATGTTGGTTAGGCTACAGTTAGAGTTTGACTTCCAGTTCTGGGAATCCACACTATTGGAAGGATATGATACCATTAGAGATGGTGAGGAAGAGATTTATACAATCGTAGAACACAATCCCTAGAGTGTGGAAACAGGCTATTCGGCCCATCGAGTCCACGCTGAACTTCCAAAGAACATCCCACCCAGACCTATCCTGCATTTCTCATTGTTAACCCACCTACAAGGCAAATTAGCATTGCCAATCTACCTAATTACACAGCATGGAAAAGGACCCTTTGATCCAACGTGCCCATGCCTGCCTGGTTTGCCAAACTAATCCCGTCCCCTTTGCCCAAGTTTGGCCCAAATCCCTCTAAACCTTTCCCATTCATGTAACCATCCAAATACATTTTAATTGTTGTAACTTTTGAAATTTAATCACGAGCCTAACCAGCCTGTGCCTCACATGGTCCCACAAACAACAAAATACTATCAACTGAATAACTAACTAATTGTGTAATATTGATTGAGGCATAAATAAAACAAAAATTGTTCAGGTCAACATGCTTGGCTCCCTTGCTCTTTTGAAATTGTGCCTTTTTACGTCCACTTTCACAGAGCAAGCCGCAGTTTGAAGTCTTGTTGAAAACACCACATCTTTGACAGTGCAGCACTGACTACTGCTCTAGGAGTGTCAGCTGTCCGAAAACCCTTTCCGCTTTGTACAAGCCAGCATAAATAAAACTTCAGTGTTGTGGAATTAGGAAACCAAACATTAACAAACCCAACTAAAGCCTGGTACAAAGTGCTTAAACCCTATCCATCAATAAGGTTGTGTTTCTGAGCTCTCTGGCATTAGCAGAACAATTCAGGTACAAGTGCCTGGACATTCCAACAATAGCCAGCCATTAGACTTGTCCCCTCCCTGATTCCTTACATTTTAGCAGTTTCTTTTCCACCAGCTCTAGAGCAGAAGAAAGTGCATCCTGGGAGAAAACGAGACATTTTGGAGAAGGGAGAGAGACAGAAAAAAAAAAGAATCAGAAAGCCAGGTTGCCTGGATATCCAACCATCAGCCACTCCTCACCATCCCAATCAATACATCCATTGATCTGCTGCCCTTGCTGTTGGAAGATCCTACTGTTGCCTGAACTGGGGAATTTTAGTGATGAGGAGAGGTTGGACAGGCTGGGGTTGTTTTCCTTGGAGATAAGGAGCAGAGGGTTGAGAGAAAATGTAAGAAAAAGCATTTTCACCCACAAGTGATGAGAACCTGGAACACACTGTTTGGTGAAGGTGGTAGACGCAGAAATCCTTATAACATTTCAGAATTATTTAGATGTGCACTTGTGATGCTAAGGCATACAAGGCAATGGGCCAAATGCTGGACAATGGGTTTAGAATAGTTAGATGGCTATCTTTAGCTGGCAGAGATTTAATGGGCTGAATGGCTTTCTTTTCTGTAAACTCCATGACTGGTAGAAAGGAGCTGCTATTGATCACAGAATATGCAAGTTGGCTTAGATTTTAAACTTTCCAGAAATTGCCAGGGCTTCATCTGTCTTGGATCTCACTGTTTCCATCGCATGAGTGTTATAGTAAAACTCACACAGGGAGAAAGAGACATTACTTCTCCCCATCTGAGTTCTCCCTGCTCAGGGATTGATGATATGATGGATGTACAGTGCTGACCCATAGATTGCATGTGGGGATCGAAAGCATTGAGCTACCAGAGTCCCTTATTCAGATATCCAGGCACAAAGAGTGAGAAACAGTGCTCCTTCCTGGGCCAAACAAATCCCATCAAAGCCCCCAGCTTCCCAATCCCTGGAATTTCACAGATCAATGCCCAATTCACTAAACCAGCTTTTTGTGAATTCTTCTCACGGCAGAATTAGCAGTAACCCCCCACCTCAGATTCTGGAATGCTCCTCGTTCTTCAAAACCGGAGCTGAGAAAGTGAATTGAAAGTGACAGAATTGGGTGATGGTTATCCTAACCAATGAAGCGCATAAACCCGATTAACGTTTCGGCGAATTTTAAGCTGAAGAATTGAGCAACGATCCTCGAGGCAAAGGGCAGTGTAGTGATAGCTCCAATCTCCGCTCCTGCTCCAGGTCAGTCTCGGCTTATGTCAACATCGTTACGGCTGAAAGGTCATGGCAACTCCTCCAACAAGCTCTGATTGGTGGCAAAGAAATTCCGCAGGTAGCTCATTGGCCTGAGGAAAGCCAATCACTGCTTTCAAAGACTGAAGAACTTCCTTCAGGTCAAGCGACGTATCAGATCCAAGCAAGAACTTGGGCACTGGTTTGGTTGGGGTGGGTGGTGAGCCCCTTCATGGCTGGACAGAAGGCTCAGTGAACTCTGGAATAGCACAGAGAACTGGTAGAGATGGACGAGCTGGCTCGAGAGAATATCAATCTACTGGCCAAGCCAAACTCTCTGGCCACAGAGAGGTCAGGTCTGTCATCCTGTGGAGCAGTGTTCATCCTGCTGAAATCAGCCCTTGGTGCTGGGCTCCTCAACTTCCCCTGGGCTTTCAGCAAAGCAGGAGGGATCCACATAGCCATCACCGTGGAGATGGTAAGTCTGGACTCCACTTGATGATTGTTCATGATTAATGCCAAAAGTCATTATTTCAGTTGTCTTCTTTTGGTGTATGTTCTTTACATGAGCATTTGTTGCTGGGCAACAAATACCTCAAGTTGCAACCACTTCTGTGTGAAACTAAGCATTCCCAGGGCAGGTACAACACAGCGTTAAAGACAGCGCAAAGCCTCCTCTACACTGTCCTCATCAAACAGTCCCAGGGCACGAACAGCGCAGGGTTAGATACAGAGAAGAGGTCCTTTTACACATTTGAGCTGAGAATAAAGTTCCCTCTGCACTGTCCCCATCAAACACTCCCAGGGACAGCAGATAATTAGATAGAGAGAAAAGTTCCTTCTACTCATTTAAACTGAAACGAAAGCCTTCTCTGCATTGCCTCCATCAAACACTTCCAAACAGGTAGAGCACGGTGTTAGACACAGAGTAAAGCTTTCTCTACTCTTTCAAATTGAAGGTAAATTGTGAGTAAAGATGTCCAAAGATGTGCAGACTAGGTGGATTAGCCATACTAAATTGCCCATAGTGCTCAGGGGTGCGTGGGTCATAGGGGGATGGGTCTGGGTGGGATGCTTCGGGGGGCAGTGTGGACTTGCTGGGCCGAAGGACCTGTTTCCACACTGTAGGGAATCTAATCTAATCTAATCTAAAGTTTCCTTGACACTGTCGCCATCAAACAAGGACAAATACAGCACAGGGCTAGAAATAGATGAAATCTCGCTCTACTCTTTTAAATTGAAAGTTACTCGCCCTCTACTCATTTAAAATGTAAGTACCGTCACCATCAAATACTCCCAGGACAGGGACAACACAGTGTTAGAAGCATAATAATGCTCACTCTGCCACAGTCTCTGTTAAACACTGAAGGACATGTTCAGCACAGGGTGAGATATAGAATAAATTTCCCTCTGCACTGTCCACATCAAACAGTCACAGGACAGCATGAGGTCAGATAGAGAGCAAAGCTTCTCTTACACTAGGCCTTTTCAAATTCCCAAGCCATGCTCAGCATAGGGTTAGAAACTGATTGACAGGGACAGTGTCAGTGGTGATTCAAACACGCCAGGGACAGGCACAGCACAGGGTTAGACAAAGATTAAATCTCCCTTTACACTGACCCCATCAAACACTCCTGGGACCGGTACAGCACAGGGTTAGATACAGAATAAAGCTGTTTCTACACTGTCCCACCATATAACATTTCCAGAACAGGTACAGCACAGGGTTCAATGCAGAGTAATGATGTCTCTACACTAGCCCTTTTCAAATTCCCTGACCATGTTCAGACTGGTTTAGATATTCATTAAATGACCATTCACCACTGCCCCCTATCAAAAGTTCCCAGGACGGGTACAGCACATCATTTGATACATAGTAAAGCTCATTCTGCACTCCAGGACAAGTCATGTGCAGGATGAGAAACAGAGTAAAGCTCCCTCTACACTGTGCCCATCAAACACCCCCAGAACAGGGACAGTATGGGGTTAGAAACAAAGTATGGCTCACTCTACTGTTTTAAACGGAAAGTAACGATCCCTCTGCATTGTCCCCATCAAACACTCCCGGGACAGGAACAAAGAGGGTTAAGATAATGACTGGGATGGCCGGACGTGCTCAGCAACAGTGGCCTTAGCATCAGTATGTACTGTAGTATCATTACCTCTTCACTGTGATACCCTTTCATATGCCATCAATGCTTTCATCATTGGTTCCACTGGAGGAGTGAGAACATCCAGCCACATTTGCATTTAACTTCACAAATAGTTAGCCTGAAAAAAAGACAGAGAATCATTGTTTAGGGCATGGCGAATAATTCACAGTACAACTACCTCCAACACCACCCACTCCCCCCCGCCCACCCCATGGGCATCTCCAAGCAGTGAATGGATAAAGGAGGCACAGGGCCACCAACCATCTGCGCCACCAGCTGTAAGGACGCTGCGGCTCGCGGGCTGTCTGGATCCAACGCTACTCACAGTACCTTCGCACAGCTCCCTTCAGCGTAACTCCATTCCGCCAGTAAATGAACAAGAGGGGTGAAATGTCACTGTGTTCCATCTCTTGGCCACAGGTCTGGTTTCTATGTCCAACTGCTGATCACACGCCTGTGAACCTGGTCAGAAGATGGTCCTTTGTCAATTCATTTGAGGCTTAGACTCATCAGAACCATGAACTCTGTGTCCTGCTTATGTTCAACCTGATCTGTGATGGCTTCTTTAGCTGACTAACCTTTTCCAGTCATCCTGGGAGATGACCACCTTGATATTTATATTGCAACAGTCGCGGACCTGATAGAGTTGCTTATTGGGCCACTCTGCAGCCAACAAAGGTCAACCATGCTTTTGTGGGGCTGGAGTCCCAAATAAATGGGGACAGGTAAGGATGACAGGATTTCCTCCTGGAACCAGATTTGTAAACGAGATATGGCACTGTGACAATCTTACATTTCAATGGATTACCAACATCTTATTTTCACTGAGTTTTAAAATGAATTGAACTCGTCGATGGACAGGTTGGGATAAAACTGAAGATCTCTGAGGGATTATTCAAACAGTGATATGACTCAATCAAAGCCTGATTGGATTTGTAGTTTCAGCCTGCACGTGTTTGGCTAGTGAGGTTGAGAGATTGCAACAGAAATTGATTGCAATGACTATAAACCTCCCACAGTGAGGATTGGGATAGAAGAGAAGCTCCAACCCAACTGTCAGCCTCAGGCTCCAGGCCTTGGGCCCAAGACCCGGACACAGGTCCCAGGGCCCAGGCTCCAGTTCCAGGCCCTAGGCTCCAGGATCCACGCCCCAAGCGTCAGGCCCCCAGATCCAGGCCACAGGTTCCAGCCTGGAGGTCCCAGCCTCCAGGGTCCAGGCCTCAGGCTCCAGGACCCAAGTTCTAGGCCCCATGCTCCAGGCCCCAGGCTTCAGGTCCCAGGCTCGAGGACACAGGCTCTAGGCCCCAGGATCCAGGCTCCAAGCATCAGGCCCCCAGACCTGGGTTACAGATTCCCAGCCTCCAGGCCCCAGCCTCCAGGCCGCAGGTTCCAGGACGCAGGCCCCAGGGTCCGGGTCCCAGGCTCCAGGCCCAGGTTTCCTGGCCCCAGGTTCCAGGTTCCAGGCTCCAAGACCCAAGACCCAGACTCCAGGCTTCAGATCTCTTTCACCTCACTTCGTGGCCATCATCCCGACATTCAACTAAGTTAAACTTGCTCGCAGCATTTTCTGCAAGTCCAACAGTTTTCCAATTCCTTCAGTCACTAATCCCAGTGTCACTTACGTAATCTGAGTGCCTGTTCTAGCATATTAGTCTTCGATGCGATATCTCTGACATTTCTGTTGTGTCCGCTCACATTCTCATTCTCCAACTTAGTACCTCAGGTTCTTTCTGCTTAATTGGGCCCCAAACCCTTAATCACAGACGCTGTTCCTTTGTTCTGTACCACAGCCTTGAAACATCATTCACACCTTGGAGCCATTTTGTTTTTCAATTTTGTTTCTACATCTGCTGCTTCCGTGAGCAGTTTCAGAAAGAACTCTCTCTGAAAGTTAACAGCTCCGCTGAAAACGTGACTTTAATGTCATTTGGTTTCCATGCCCATGAATATGTGGTCAAAAACGTCTAAAAGGCTATCTCGATTAATCTGCCAGCTGTGGAGGAGTCTATTCTAACGTCAATATCTTTCGTTCCATTTCAAAACTCCAGGTGAGGGACCTCTCTTTAGTCTGGTTTCTGTACTAAGTCATGCATTAAAACTACTTGGTGCTCACCTGGCAACTTAGTAAAACCTCCAAGCTCCCTCCAAATACTTCATTATCTTCAAAATATTTAAGAGAGCATCAAACTTCATTGTCATAAGGATATCTTCTCGTTCTGTCTTGAGATTGGAGTGAAAGAAAGGTCACCATAATCTATTGAAGCTTTGCAGTGTATGTCTACCCTGAAAATTAAGAGATTTCCAATTTGCAGTGCAGGATGATCTTTGTGAGTTCGATGTGCATTTTCTTCCGCAGTGCTCAGGTTCAGAGCCACAATGATTATGTGTGATTTCTTATTGTACAACAACTTCATCCATGACCTTCCTTCCATCACAAGGTCAGAAGTGGGGATGTTCGCCAATGATTGCGCAATGTTCAGCACCATTTGCGACTCCTCAGATACTGAAGCAGTTAATGTCCAAATGCAACAAGATCTGGACAATATCCAGGTTTGGATTGAAAAATGGCAGGTAACATTTTTGTCACACAAATGCCAGGCAATGACTGTCTCCAATCACAGACAATCTAACCATGCCCTTTGACATTTTCCTCACTGAATCCCCCACTGTCAACATCTTAGGGATTACCATTGAGCAGAAACTCAACTGGGCAAGCTGTGTAAGTACAGGGCTGCAAGAACAGGTCAACAGTTAGGAATACTGCAATGATTAACCCACCTCTTGACTCCCAAAAACTGTCCATTATCAAAAAGGCACAAGTCAGGAGTGTGATGGAATACTGCCCCACCTCCCCACTTTCCTGGATGGGCACAGCTCCAACAACACTCAACAAAATTTACACCATCCAGGACATAGCAGCCCACTTGATTGGAACTACATCCACAAACATCCACTCCCTCCACCACTGATGGTCAGTAGCAGCAGTGTGTACTGTCTATAAGATGCACTGCAGACACTCACCAAAGACCCTCAGACAACACCTTCCAAACCCATGACCACTTCCATCTAAAAAGACAAGGGCAGCAGACACATGGGAACAGCATGACCTGTAATTTCCCATCCTGCAACTCACCATCCTGACTTGGAAATATATCACCATTCCTTTATTGTCATTTGGTCAAAATCCTGGAATTCCCTCCCTCATGATATTGTGGGTCAAACCACAGCACACGGGACTGCAACGGTTCAAGAAGGCAGCTCACCACTACCAAGGGCAACTAGGGATGTGCAATAATCGCAGGCCCGGCAAGTGATGGTCATGTCCCACGAGTCAATAAAAAAATGCTTTCACTTCATTTTATCAGTTCAAAACCTTCACCTTTTGGCCACCAACCTGAGCATTCAACTTAGTTAAACTTGCCAGCATCTTTTCTTGCAAGTCCCTCAGTTGTCTCAATCCTCCAGTCACGAGATCCCTTTGACAAAAGATCTTTTTGATTAAGCACAAGGAATGAATCTCAACAGTTACGACTAAGGAGCAATGGTAGGCCACGCGGCCCTTCCAGCCTGCTCTACCATTCAATTCAATCTTGGCTGATCTTATTTTAACCTCAACAATCTTTTGTGCTCAGTTGAAGTATCTGACTATCTCTGCTTACCTGGTCTGGCCTACATGTGACTCCAGACCCACAGCTATGTGCTTGACTCTTAACTGCCCTCTGGGCAAGAAATGCTGCCTAGACAGCAATGCCCTCATCCCGTGATTGAATTAAAAAGAACATGGATAAAGTTCATTCTGGAAGGGAGCAAACCCCCCCCCAACAACTCATCTCTCTGGTTCACTTAAGCACTACTAAATGCTCCATATGAGACAAACTCTATAGGCTGGACACCCAACTATTGCTGGACTATCAGAACTGAAGCAAGCTTAAAGGTCAGCCTAACAAAAAGACTTGCATCTGTGTGTGTGTGTGTGTGTGTGTGTGTGTGTGTGTGTGTGTGTGTGTGTGTGCAGAGATGAGATTATTTTCTGTCCCCGGGATGATTTTTTTCCGGACCTCAGGAATTTCTGGGCAAAGACTTAAATGTCTTCCAAGATCCTGAGTCCTCAGATGAGTCTACCCAGATAGGAGAGGCGAAAACTGAACTTTAAACTCTGCTGGAAATTCAAGAACATGTATCATGGGGGATATCAGAGATTTGCGGTTGACACGTGGTTGTGTCCTTCCCCTTTTAAGTGAGAGCTGTTTAATTTCATTAAATAAGAGGTTTTCAGTCCTGTCATAGCACTCTACAGAATGGGGATCCACAATTTTCTAACATGGTGCAATATTGCCCCCTACTGTCGACATACAACCTGTTACTCATTTGCTCCTGGTCCAGTCTCAGTGCCATGGCAACCAACTTGCATCTTGTGCTCTCTAGTTGCTCCACCATCCAGGGCACTCCAGCTGTCTCTCTCATTTTGGAAGATGTTTCGCTTTTGCATATAGCACCTCTACCATTGCTTATTAGCTGCTTTCCTTTCCAAGTCCTCACCTCTGGATCTGGATTTCAGCACCCTCTCCTTCCTCATTCGGCTGGTTCCTATTGGTCATGTTTCGGCAGTTCGGGCACCCCCTTTCCCTTTACTTTGGCTTTTCCTTTGTCACGACAAGGCGTCAGAATTCTCCTACAAATTGCTTTAACTCGACCAGAGGGTGTTGTTGGCCATAGAATACCATGACCATGATTAATCTGGGCAAAGCATTGCAGTGGTTACTGTTGCTGACTTCAGGATAACTGACCTTTGGGAATACAGCAAGCTTTACAGCCAGACAAACTCGTTTGCAATGTTATAAATGTACCTTGCCTTATCGCCAAGTTCCTGAGCTGAGCCTAGAAGTTAGGAGCCTATCCACTGTGCCACAAGACCACCTCTCCTGCAATAGCTTGACATTTAACCTGATGCAAAGTGCTTCAGACTTTGAATAATTCCTGTGTGCCAGCCTTTGTACAGCTTCACATCTCTCTTCATCAGTGTGTTATCACTGCCCCTTCCCCTCACTGTTTTCTCCATCTGTATCCCTCCTCTGAGGGCTTTGGAGCCAGGACTGTTTTATTCATGTTTGCTTCTTGCCAGCTGTCCTCACAGCTGCTATATCATAACCCCATTTGGAAACATATACTTGCACCTCATGAACTGTGCATTAAGCATTACTTCCAGAAACAGCTCCATATGCAGAAATATAGAAACATAGAAAATATGAGCAGTAACTCATGGCCCTTTGAACCTGCACAGACCCCTGTTCCCACTTTTGCCACCTAATCTTTGACCCTGTGAGCCCTAAGATTTATATCCAACGCCTTCTTGAAAAGTTTCAAGATGTGGAGATGCCAGTGTTGGACTGGGGTGGACAAGGTCAAAAATTAAAGTTATAATCCAACAGGTTTACTGGAAAATAAGATAACAAAGTGTGGAGCTGGATGAACACAGCAGGCCAAGCAGCATCTCAGGAGCACAAAAGCTGACGTTTCAGGCCTAGACCCTTCATCAGAGAGAGGGATAGGGACAGGGAACTGGAATAAATAGGGAGAGAGGGGGAGGTGGACCGAAGATGGAGAGAAAAGAAGATAGGTGGAGAGGAGAGCATGGATGGGGAGGTAGGGAGGGGATAGGTCAGTCCAGGGAAGACGGACAGGTCAAGGAGGTGGGATGAGGTTAGTAGGTAGGAAACGGAGGTGTGGCTTGAGGTGGGAGGAAAGGATGGGTGAGAGGAAGAACAGGCTAGGGAAGCGGAGACAGGCTGGGCTGGTTTTGTGATGCAGTGGTGGGAGGGGAAGAACTGGGCAGGTTGTGGGATGCAGTGGGGGAAGGGGAGATTTTGAAGCTTGTGAAGTCCACATTGATGCCATTGGGCTGCAGGGTTCCCAAGCGGAACATGAGTTGTGTTCTGCATCACAAAACCAGCCCAGCTCGACCCCTCCCCCACTGCATTCCAAAACCAGCCCAGCCTGTCTCCGCTTCCCTAGCCTGTTCTTCCTCTCACCCATCCCTTCCTCCCACCTCAAGCCTCACATCCATTTCCTACCTACTAACCTCATCCCGCCTCCTTGACCTGTCCCTTTTCCCTGGACTGACCTATCCCCTCCCTACCTCCTCACCTATACTCTCCTCACTACCTATCTTCTTTTCTCTCCATCTTTGGTCCACCTCCCCCTCTCTCCCTATTTATTCCAGAACCCTCACCCCATCCCCCTCTCTGATGAAGGGTCTAGGCCCGAAACGTCAGCTTTTGTGCTCCTGAGATGCTGCTTGGCCTGCTGTGTTCATCCAGCTTCACACTTTATTATCTTGGATTCTCCAGCATCTGCAGTTCCCATTATCACTGATACAGGTTTACTGGAAAATGCCAGCTTTCTGACCGTCACACCTTCCTTAGGTGTAGTGTGAGAAACAGGGTATAAGACACAGAATTTATAAGCAACAAGGTAACATCCCTAAAACTGGCTGTCTGTGTTGACTTTTTAATCAGTTTGCAAGGAGCCTACTGATTAAAATGCAAAATGCAGATTCCTCTCAAATCATTGTCCTGAGATAAATAAAGGTTTTATCAATGTGTACAAGAGGTGACATCTCAGGTCAGACAATGCATTTTAGGAGTGAGGTGTTCATGATCTGTCTGTGATTTAAACTTGGATCAGGCTTTGTTTGAGCAAACATAATGTATCTGCAACTACATAAACATCCTGAAAGAAATAATTCATGTGTGTGCACGTGTGTGTGTGTCTGTGTGTGTGTGTGTGTGTGTGTGTGTGTGTGTGTGTGTGTGTGTGTGTGTCTGTGTGTGTGTGTGTGTGTGTGTGTGTGTGTGTGTGTATGTGTGTGTGTGTGTGTGTGTGTGTGTGTGTGTGTGTGTGTTATTGTTGGGTGTGTTTGTGTGTCTGTCTGTCCGTATATGTGCGAGTGTATGTGTGTGTTATTGATGGGTATGTGTGTGTGGTGTGTGTGTCTATGTGCATGTGCATGTGTGTATGTGTTTGTATCTGTTTGTGTGTGTTATTGTTGTATGTGTGTGTGTCTGTCTGTATGTATACGTGTAAGTGTGTGTGTGTGTATGTGCGAGTGTGTGCGTGTGTGTGTGTGTTTGTGTTTGTCGGTCTACCTACTACACACAATTGTTTGTTCTGCTCACAAGGTATATGTGGAGACGATATTTCCTGTGGTGGGAAAATCTAGGAGTAGGAGTCACTGTTTAGTAACCATTGTCCTGCGACTGAAAATAGAGATGACGTGACACTTCTGTTTTCTCTCTCAGGCGGTTGTGAGGCTTAGGAACTTTCTTCCTCAGTAGGTGTGGGAAGCAAAGTGCTTGACTAATTTTAAGGCAGAGGTGTGTGTGTCTGTGTGCATGTGCGTGTGTGTATGTGTTTGTATGCGTTTGTGTGTGTTATTGTTGTATGTGTGTGTGTCTGTCTGTATGTATACGTGTAAGTGTGTGTGTGTGTCTGTGTCTGTGTGCATATGTGCATGTGTGTGTGTGTTATTGTTGGGTGTGTGTCTGTGTCTGTGTGCTTGTCTGTGTCTGTGTGCATGTGCCTCTGTGTGTGTGTGTGTGTGTGTGTGTGTGTGTGTGTGTGTGTGTGTGTGTGTGTGTGTTATTGTTAGGCGTGTGTGTCCACGTGTCTGTGTGTCTGTATACATGTGAGTGTGTGTATGCGTGTGTGTTATTGGTGTGTGTGTGTGCATGTGTCTGCGTGTGTGTGTTATTGTTGGGTGTGTGTGTGTGTGGTGGCATGTCTGTGTGTCTGTATACATGCAAGTCTCTGTGTGTGTGTGTGTGTGTGTGTGGTGTGGGTGTTATTGAGGGGTGTGTGTGTGTATGTTTGTCTGTGTATGTGCGCGTGTGCGTGTCTGTGTGTGTTATGGATGTGTGTGTGTGCATGTGTGTGTGTGTATGTGTCTTTGTATGTGTGTGCGTGTGTATGTGTGTGTGTTATTGTTGGGTGCGTGTGTGTGTCTGTCTGTATACGTGCAAGTGTGTGTGTCTTATTGATGGATGTGTGTGTGTGTGTGTGTGTGTGTGTATGTGTGTGTGTGTGCATGTGTCTGCGTGTGTGTGTTATTATTGTGTGTGTGTGTTCACGTGTCTGTATACGTGCGTGTGTGTGTGTGTCATTGATGGATGTGCGTGTGTGTTATTGATGGGTGTGTGTGTGTGTCTGTCTGCCTGTGTACGTGCGAGTGTGTGTGTGTGCATTATTGATGTATGTGTGTGTGTCTTTGTGTGTGTGTATGTGTGTGTTTGTTGGTCTAACTACGCACATTTGTGTGCATGTGTGAGTGTGTGTGTGTCTGTGTCTGTGTGCGTGTGTGTGTCTGTGTGTGTGTGTGTGTGTGTATGCGTCTGCGTGTGTGTGTGTTCACGTGTCTGTATATGTGCGAGTGTGTGTGTGTATGTGTGTGATTGTCTGTGTACATGCGCGTGCGCGCTCGCACGTTTGTGTGTGTGTGTGTTATGGATGTGTGTGTGTGTGTGTATGTGTCTGCGTGTGTGTTATTATTGTGTGTGTGTGTTCACGTTTTTGTGTCTGTATATGTGCAAGTGTATGTGTGTGTGTGTGCTGCGTGTGTGTGTGTGTGTGTGTGTGTGTGTTATTGATGGGTATATGTGTGTGTCTGTGTGTATGTGTGTGACTGTGTACATGCGTGTGTGCGTGTGTGTGTGTGTTATGGATGTGTGTGCATGTGTGTATGTGTGTGTCTTTGTATGTGTGTGCATGTGTATGTGTGTGTGTTATTGTTGGGTGCGTGTGTGTGTCTGTCTGTATACGTGCATGTGTGTGTGTGTGTTATTGATGGATGTGTGTATGTGTGTGTTACTGATGGGTGTGTGCATGTGCGAGTGTGTGTAAGTGCGAGTGTGTGTGTATGTGTGTGTGTGTGTGGGTGTGCATGTGTCTGCATGTGTGTGTTATTATTGTGTGTGTGTGTGTTCACATGTCTGTGTGTCTGTATATGTGCGAGTGTGTGTGTGTGTGTGTGTTATTGATAGGTGTGTGTGTGTGTCTGTGTGTACGTGTGTGACTGTCTGTGTACATGCGCGTGCGTGTGTGTGTGTGTATGTGTGTGTCTTTGTATGCGTGTGCCTGTGTATGTGTGTGTGTGTGTTATTGTTGGGTGCGTGTGTCTGTCTGTCTGTATACGTGCGAGTGTGTGTGTGTGTGTGTTATTGATGGATGCGTGTGTGTGTGTTACTGATGGGTGTGTGTATGTGCGAGTGTGTGTGTGTGTGTTTGTATGTGTGTGTGTATGTGCGAGTGTGTGTGTGTGTGTGTGTATGTGTGTGTGTGCATGTATCTGCGTGTGTGTGTTATTATTGTGTGTGTGTTCACATGTCTATGTGTCTGTATATGTGCGAGTGTGTGTGTGTGTGTCTGTGTGTATGTGTGTGACTGTCTATGTACATGCGCGTGTGCGTGTGTATGTTTGTGTGTTATGGATGTGTGTGCATGTGTGTATGTGTGTGTGTCTTTGTATGTGTGTGCGTGTGTATGTGTGTGTGTGTTATTGTTGGGTGCGTGTGTGTGTCTGTCTGTATACATGCGAGTGTGTGTGTGTGTGTGTGTCACTGATGGGTGTGTGTATGTGCGAGTGTTTGTGTATGTGTGTGTGTGTATGTGTGTGTGTGTGTGCATGTGTCTGCGTGTGTGTGTTATTATTGTGTGTGTGTGTTCACATGTCTATGTGTCTGTATATGTGCGAGTGTGTGTGTGTGTCTGTGTGTATGTGTGTGACTGTCTATGTACATGCGCGTGTGCGTGTGTATGTTTGTGTGTTATGGATGTGTGTGCATGTGTGTATGTGTATGTGTCTTTGTATGTGTGTGCGTGTGTATGTGTGTGTGTGTTATTGTTGGGTGCGTGTGTGTGTCTGTCTGTATACATGCGAGTGTGTGTGTGTGTGTTACTGATGGGTGTGTGTATGTGCAAGTGTGTGTGTGTGTGTGTGTGTGTGTGTGTGTGCATGTGTCTGCATGTGTGTGTTATTATTGTGTGTGTGTGTTCACATGTCTGTGTGTCTGTATATGTGCAAGTATATGTGCGTGCACGTGTGTGTGTGTGTGTGTGTGTGTGTGTGTGTGTGCATGTGTCTGTGTGCATGTGTGTTATTATTGTGTGTGTGTGTTCACATGTCTATGTGTCTGTATGTGTGCGTGTGTATATGTGTGTGTGTTATTGATGGGTGTGTGTGCCTGTGTGTATGTGTGTGACTGTCTGTGTACATGCGCATGCGCATGTGCGTGTGCGTGTGTGTGTGTGTGTGTGTGTGTCTTTGTATGTGTGTGCATGCATATGTGTGCGTGTGTTATTGTTGGGTGCGTGTGTGTGTCTGTCTGTATACGTGCGAGTGTGTGTGTGTGTTATTGATGGATGTGTGTATGTGTGTATTACTGATGGGTGTGTGCATGTGCCAGAGTGTGTAAGTGCGAGTGTGTGTGTATGTGTGTGTGTGTGTGTGTGTGTGTGTGTGTGCATGTGTCTGCGTGTGTGTGTTATTATTGTGTGTGTGTTCACATGTGTGTGTATGTGTGTGTGTGCATGTGTCTGCGTGTGTGTGTTATTATTGTGTGTGTGTTCACATGTCTGTGTGTCTGTATATGTGCGAGCGAGTGTGTGTGTGTGTGTGTGTTATTGATGGGTGTGTGTATGTCTGTGTGTATGTGTGTGACTGTCTGTGTACATGCGCGCGCGTGTGTGTGTATGTGTGTGTGTTATGGATGTGTGTGTGTCTTTGTATGTGTGTGCGTGTGTATGTGTGTGTGTTATTGTTGGGTGCGTGTGTGTGTCTCTGTCTGTATACATGCGAGTGTGTGTGTGTGTGTGTTATTGATGGATGTGTGTGTGTGTTACTGATGGGTGTGTGTATGTGCGAGTGTGTGTGTGTGTGTGTGTGTGTGTGTGTATGTGCGAGTGTGTGCGTATGTGTGTGTTTGTGTTTGTCGGTCTACCTACTACACACAATTGTTTGTTCTGCTCACAAGGTATATGTGGAGACAATATTTCCTGTGGTGGGAAAATCTAGGAGTAGGAGTCACTGTTTAGTAACCATTGTCCTGCGACTGAAAATAGAGATGACGTGACACTTCTGTTTTCTCTCTCAGGCGGTTGTGAGGCTTAGGAACTTTCTTCCTCAGTAGGTGTGGGAAGCAAAGTGCTTGACCAATTTTAAGGCAGAGGTGGAAAGCTGCTTGTTAAACAAGGGGATGGAAGTTTTTTTAAGGGTAGGTATTATACTGTTATGGACCAGACTGAACCCCCTTCAACTATATCAAGGGGATAGCCCTGACTTTTATCTTATATAAAGGCCCAGTATCAGGTGCTGTTTTCCAGATGTAATCCGATTGGTCACATTGTTGGCTTGAAGCAAGACACTTTATCCTTACCCCTGGTTAAAACACAAACAAAAGAAAAAGGCAAATTTTTATAATTTTAACTCCATTGTAAAACTTAACCGAATATTAGATTATTTAATTACCAAACAGCAACTGTTCCAATGTAGTAACATCCCTTAAACATACCCTTGGCAAAGACAAATTCAGTAAAAATAGATTGTCTCACATGCAATGTTTGTCCAGTCCAGGAGAGAAGACCAACAGAAAATTCTGGCAGAGAGCAAGGGAGAGCCCAAGAGTTTAGCTGTAGAGGGAAAGATGTATGACAGCTTTCACAAACAATTTCAAAAACCGCAACTACTGAAAGTTAAATTAAAACACTGGATCTGTGGGAACCTGACTCCACCCATTCATGCTGCCTCTGTTGTTCTAAGTTTTTTGAAAAAAACCCACAGCCTCACAAGCTGTTTACCTTATTCGCGAGCAAGAGGCACCTCGGCATCTCTGTCTCAACCTCTCTTCATTAAAAAAAAGCAAAATGTTATTCTTGAAGCTGTAATATTGTCACACTGCAGCTATCAAGTTACAATCAGATTGAGGGATCTTACTGAATGGTGGAGCAAGCTTGATGGGCTGAATGGCCTACTCCTTGTTTGTATTGTGCTGTTTGCCCCCTCCTTGTCTCCTCTCTGTTGCTCCATCTAGATGCTTTTCAGCCCTTCAGATTTGTTCAAAGTTTCCCCCGCACCAATGTTTTTGCCCCGTGAGGACGCAGAGCCAGCATTAGACAGATGCAACATTTATAACCCAGCCCTCCCTCATATCTGAATATTGCCCAAGGAAATGTGACGTCATCTCTCCTACATTACCTCTCCAGCCAAATAATTATTTCCTTGTAGTTGTTTGTTAGCTTGCCGAATTGTCTGTTCTGTGGCATGCAGACATTTGATTACCGTTCTAGGCAACATCATCAGCGTGACCTCTAATCGAAGCACTGGTGTTCTGCTCCGTTCTGAATTTGTATGATCCTCTGGTGTAGTGTCACATCCGGCTCTGTTGTTTTAGCAGTGGCCTGTATATGGGGTCTATCTCTATGTGTTTGTTATTGCGGTCCCGTGTTGTGAACCAGGCTCCCAGAAATCCCCTTGCATGTCTGGTTGTCTCTTGTCCCAGTACGGTTACTTTATCCCAGTGGAAGTGACGAGAAAAAAGAATCCAACAACCCCGGCTAAAAGAACCAAGGTTACTTACAAGATACCATCTGAAGACTGCCAAAAGCATTACATAAGGGAAACCGAAAGGAAACAGGAGAATACAATGACGATATTTGTGCTGGTAGAAAATAAGAAAAGTAGAACATTTATTGAATAATGGGAGACCGGGGAATGTTTGGATTTGGACTGACCAGAATGTCCTTGTACTTGGCTCACAAAAAGTCAATCTGCAGATACCACAGCAATTGTGAAGGCAAATAGCATCCTAGCTTTTGTAACTTCTGCACACAAAAGGGGTTGAGGTTGGAACTCTATTACACAAATAGTAGTCAATGTGAGATCAGTTGTTAACTTTCAATCTGAGGGGCATAATCTTCTGCTAAGCAAATGAGCTAAGGGATATGGGCCAAAGGCAGGTATGTGGAGTTAGGCCACAGATCAGTTACGATCTCACTGAATGGTCCAATAGTTCTGAGGGACTGAATGGCATACACTTGTTCCTATGCTTCCATGTTCCTATGTAAGTTAATGATTATTACAGCCAACTACCAGGCTTACATTTTACACCAGACAAGCCGACTTCTGAGTGTTCAAAGCATTGCCTTGACAAATGATCTGGGGAATGGCTGTCGCTTATTTTGTTGGGTTGAAACAGGTACACTGTATGTACAAAGATTGGCAGTTAACTGTCAATCGTCATTAACTTGTGCATGTGATGATGCCCGTACCAATCACGGTCCACTTGTCAACAAATCTGCATTCTTCTCTCATACAGTATAAATAATGGCTTACCCTGTGAATTAGTATCCTTACGAGGTTTTAACATGGCCAAGTCCACCTGACCTGCACATGTTTGGACTGTGGAAGGGAACTGGAGCACCCAGCGGAGGCCCACGCGGACACGGGGAGAATGTGCAAACTCTACGCAGACAATTGAATCCAGACCCCTTGAGCTGCGTTAACCACTTAGCCACCATGCCTCCTGAGAAACATCTCTGTGTTGGGGAAATTGATGTGATTAAAAGACAGAAAAAGCCCAAGGGCCTAATAATCTACATCTCCGCGTACATAAGGAAGTTGCCCTAGAAATATTGCATGCATTGTTAATTATCTTCCAAGATTCTTTAGGCTTCATAATAAATTGGAAGGTAACTAATGTCACCCTGCTATTTAAAAAGGGAGGTATTGAGAAAAGAGAATTATAGACCAGTGAGTCTGACATTAGGTATGGGAGAATGATCCATTATCAAGTGCCCAGGGATGTGCAGGCATGGTGGGTTAGCCATGGAAAAGCAACATTATGGGGCTGAGGTGGCGGTACTGGGTCTGGGTGGGATGCTTTTCAGAGGCTCAGTGCAAACCTGATGGGCCAAATGGCCTCATCCGGTCTTGTACGGATTCTATCATTCTACGATTCTGTCCTATGAAATGAGTATTAGAAATTGAAGCTGGATTAGGTCATCTAAACCTTTCAACCTGATCATGGCTGATCTTCTCCCTCAACTCCACAGTCACACTGACCTTAGAATTCCTTGATCACTTACTAACCCCACAAACATAACCTATTGACCGCTGCCTTACATATGCTCAACAAACTACCATCCACATCGCTCTGGGTGGAGATTTCCAAAGATAACCCAACTCTTTGAATGAAGAAATTTCTCCTTATCTCAGCCTCAAATGGTAACCTCTCATTCTGAGACTGTAATCCTCGTGTTTCAGATTGTCCAGCCAGGAGAAACATTTCTGATCATTGGCTATGCTGCACTGTTTGAGAATTTTATATGTTTCATCTTCCGAAATTTAAGGAATAGAGACTTAGTCTCCTCAACCTCTCCTCAAAGGGTAACTCATTCATCACTATAATCCCATCTAGTAAACTCTCTCCGTGGCAAGTATATTGTCTTCTGGATAAGGTGATCAAACCTGCACTGTCTGCTGCGGGTGGCCTTACCAGGGCTCTGTATAAATGGAGTAAAACTTCTGCATTCTTTTCTTACGCATCCGTTTCAATGCATCAAAATAGGTGGCAGCCATTAGCAAAAGATTATGTACCTCAGATTTAAAACTAACAACTGATTTCACATCAACTGCCATTTTTACAAGACAGTTCTAACCTCAACCATCCATTGCAGCAGAAGTGTTTCCTAACATCTCTCCTAATGTCCATCTGTCTCAGACAGTGCACCCGAGCTCTAGAATCCCCAACCAATGGAAATAGCTTATCTACCTTGGTCTTGAAGACTTTGATCATATCACCACTTAACGTTCTAAAATCTAGAGAAAACCTATTTGTACAAAGTCTTCCCAATAATTTACCCCTGATGTCGGGTTTTCATTCTTGTTTTCCACTCACTCCAAGGCCAATATATCCTTTCTAAGGTGAAGTCCAAATGAGGACTGTTGAATAAACATGGCCAATGGACAAATGATTTCTGTCCTCAAGCTCCCACAAATGTCAGTGGGATGGAGAATCAGTTTTAGCTGTTGGTTGAGGGATAAACATTGACAATGTCTTGGAGTGAATTGATATGCTCTCCTTTAAATCATGCTGTGAAACCTTTTACATCCAGACCCCTGTTTAAAGGTCTCAACTGAACAGCTCTGCTGACAGTGTAAGACTTCCTGAGTAATGCAGTGAACTCAGTCTAGATTTTTCACTACCTCATCTTTGCAGTGGGACGTCAAGCCAAATTCTACTGCGTTGAGATTGTAATTGAGTCTTCTCTGAGCGCTAAACACTGTGGCGCAAAGTCATAAAGTTTCAAAACGTCTGATATATTACACTGGGGACCAAGGAGAGGGTCACCTAAAACTGATTCTCTGTCCCACTGATGTTTGTGGGAGCTTGAGAGCCAAAATCATTTGCTCATTGCCTACATCTATTGGCAATTACAATCAGAGATGATACAAGATGGCTCATGCAGGAATCTTCTTTCAATTCATTTATGAGATGCGGCATTTCATCCATTCATGATTGTCCAGAGGGCTGTGCTGTGGGTTTGGAGTCACATAGGCCAGACCAGGTAAGGGTTGCAAATTTCCTTCCCTAAAGAAAAGCTGTAAACCAGATGCATTTTTACATCAATGGCTACAATTAAACGAGATTTAGATTTTATTTAATTTAAATTTTGAACCCATTTGGGATTGGGAATTCCAATTGGGATT
Source organism: Stegostoma tigrinum (assembly GCF_030684315.1). Taxonomy (NCBI): domain Eukaryota; kingdom Metazoa; phylum Chordata; class Chondrichthyes; order Orectolobiformes; family Stegostomatidae; genus Stegostoma; species Stegostoma tigrinum. The sequence goes on from NC_081369.1 coordinate 3,130,224, forward strand.
TGAATCATTAGCCGAGGCTCTGGATTATTAGTCCAATGACATTACCATTTGGCCACAACCGTTCCTTAAATGGGGAATCAACCATTCGATTGTGAGTCCTTCCCGCAGGTTAGAGTTTGTTTCCCTCACTGTGTTGCATCTAACTGGGTCCTGTTCTCACTGGACCTGTGCAGAAGGATAGAGTTAATCCTCCACACAAACGTCCCTCACACATCAGACGGCCCAATCACAATGTGCCCCTATTTCTATTCCCTGAGCGACATTCACTTTCATCAGGTGAGCTCCATCAGGCCTTATTTGCGAGTTGACGGTTTTCAGGCATCTCTCTTTCCAGGTTTCCCTCATCTTCCTCATCAGCGGCCTGGTGATCCTTGGTTACTGCTCTTCAATCAGCCAACAGCCCACCTACCAGGGAGTGGTGAAAGAAACCTGTGGGCCCACCATTGGGAGACTCTGTGAGATCTGCTTTGTCTTCAACGTCTTCATGATCTCAATCGCATTTCTCGTCGTCGTTGAAGATCAGCTGAGCAAACGTGGGTGTGATCAGGGGCTGAGCACTGAATGTCCATTGTCTCCAAGAGGTCTGCATTGGGAAGGGCTAGAGACAAGGTGTAGAGGCAGATTCACTGTAATGTTGCCCAGCTGCAGCAATGCTGCTATGAAGGGAGACTGGAGATGCTGGGGCTGTTTTCTTAGAGCAGAGTGCAGGATGGACCTAATATAGATCTGCAAAATTATAGGGGGCATTGCTAAGGTAGATAGAGAATAACTTTTACTCCTTAACAATGATGCCTAAAATATAGGTGCCATCGATTTAAGGTGAAGACTGGAGATTTAGAGAGGATTTAAGGGAGACAATTTTTAAAATCCACCTAGAATGGTGGACCAAGGGTGTTGGAGGTAGGAATCCTCACAAAGTTGAAGAAATATTTACAGTGGATGAACATTTGACGTTTATCAGTCTACAGCCAAGTGCTGGAAAAAGGGACCAAAGTGAACAGGCACTTGATAAAAACAACCAAAAGAACTGTGAACGCCGTCATAAAGAAAGAGCCCAGAAATTTCTGGAAAAGTTCAGCGGGTCTGGCATCATCTGTGGAGAGGAAGAGAGTTAATGTTTCGAGTTGAGTGATCTTTTTTCAGAACTTAGAATAGATGCTTGATGACCAGTACACGCATGATGGGCCGAAAGCCTCTTGCTGGATTGCCTTCCACTAATTGCCCCATTTAGCAACAGCAGGTAGCTCATCTGTCAGCTCATGGCCATCCTCTCTTTTTTTCCCCCAAAGTACCAACAGAAAAAGTGTTCATTTGGTGCAGCAGAAACATTGGTGGAGGCCATTCAGATCCTTCAGGCCCATGATGTCATTCAATTCAATCATGGCCCACCTGCCCGGTTCCTTGCCTTTGCTCCATTTAACAAAATTGACAAATAATACATTTTTCTTAAATATGGTCTTGGCAGCTCCACATTGAACCCAGAATTCATAGCCTTTTGAGGGGCAGAGTTCCAAACTTTCAGTATTTGGAGCAAGAAAATCAGTTTCCCAAATTCCCTGGCAAAAGGCTTGGCACTAATTTTAAACCTGTGTCCTTATGTCCGAACTCACTAAGTCACTGTGCCCCCGCACACCCCCCCCTCCCCACCCCGCCGCCACCTCCCAACAAAACCAGAACAAATAATTGGCTCAATTTTTACTCCTGGAACAGGAAGAATGTGTTCCCAACTTATGCCCAAAATAAACCGGTGGGCACGGTGGCTCAGTGATTAGCACTGCTGCCTCACAGCGCCAGGAACCTGTGTTTGACTCCACCCTCGGGCGACTGTCTGAGTGGAATTTGTACATTCTCCCCTGTCTGCGTGGGTTTCCTCTGGGTGCTCCGGTTTCCTCCCACAGTCCAAAGATGTGCAGGTTTGGTTGGATTGGCCACCCTAAATTTCCCCATAGAGTCCAGGGATGTGCAGGCTTGGCGGGTTAGCCATGGGAAATGCACGATTACAGGGATAGGTTGGGGTGGGCTGGGTCTGGGTGGACTGTTCTTTGGAGGGCCAGTGTGGATGGGCCAAATGGCTTACTTCCGCATTTACTAACAGGCCCTCATTTGTGCTTTCACAGAGTTCCACTCTTGGTTGGCATGGCAACAGTTCCTTAATACAATTGGAGACGAAGGACTGTCTCTATAGACCAGACAGCCAATCACAGGCAGGTGGTGACATAGTGGGCAATGTCACTGGACTAGCCATCCAGAACCCAGGCTAATGCTATGGGGCCGTGGTAGAAGTTTAAAGTCGCATTCAGTTAAAATATGAAGTTTAAAAAAAAGCCTGATAGTTATTGATTGTCATTTAGAAGCCCATCTGGTTCACTCATGCCCTTTCAGGAAGGTAGTCTGGCCTATATGTGACTCCAGGCCAAAAATCTCTGTCCTTAATAGGGTGGCTCTCAGCTAACCCTGTGGATAATAACTATTGGCCCAGATGCTGACGGCTGCACCTTGTGAATTAATAAATTTAAATGGGGGCCGTCTGTCAGGATAGGCTGCAGTGAAGTTAAGAGACGCATCAGGATGGCATCTCCCCAGTGTTTTGATTAAAAATAAGATTCAGTAGTCAGGGGACCTGGGTGTTGGAACCCATTTCCGGGGCATCCTGCCAATGGGTGCCTACTTCCAACTGCCCAAACAGACCCCAAGTCAATGCAGGAGAATGGACACCAATTGGAGATTCCTCGTCACTGCTGTGACATTACTCTATCTTTAAGTGATGTGTTCTATCCTGTTTCTCTTGCAAAGGGAGCTTGTCACAACTGTGCCAAAATATCTTCTTCAGACAGGCAGTTGGTAAACAGTTTTGCGTTCTCCCTGAGGGTCTTTCGTTTAAGAGTAAGATAAAAGAATTATGAGTGGGCAGGGGTCAGGCTCATGCAGAGCCAAAAGACTTTTCTTTTACTGATGAAGGGTGTAAACCTAAAATATCAACTTTCCTACTCCTCTGACGCTACCTGACCTGCTGTGCTCTCCCTCCAGCTCCACACTGCATCGATTAGTTTGACTTTCAGTTAGTTGGTAATTTTTTGCGAGTTGTTGGAGCTGAAAGATTGAGTTCTCCGCTGTTAGGGTCAAGGCCAAGTCTGAGAGACTCCCTATTAAAAATCTAAAGGGGCAGATTAGTTTCTTTTTTTGTTTCTTTTTACTGGACTGGAGAGAGGCAGCATGTGAGAATAAAAACAGTGTGGCTGAGTTGCCTTTGCCAAGGGTGTGTCTATGGGATGCTGCCTACATTGGAATAGTTGATGATTATTGATTAACTAATACAGCATCTTGATAAATATTTCAATAGAGTTAAAGTTATGGCAATTCTTTATGTTGCATTTTAACTGTGTTGTAAGAAAAAAGTATGTTTTGATTAAAACATAATGACAGACCAATCAAATCATATCTGGGCCACAGCACCTAAACTTGTCTTTTAAAAAAACAAGTTATGATCTATGAGATCTTCATAATTTACTTTGGGAGTTTGGTCTGCTCTGGTTGCTAAAACTTCCTTCCATTAGACACGGTTGCACTTTTTAATGGGACGTAGTTGGCTCAGAGAGATTATAAACCACATTCCTCCAGCCTGTCCTCATTATTTACACCTTACAGCCCAGCTTTGTCCCCCAGTGTTGCTTTTTATAGTTTGCTGAGTGAGCTCCAGCTTCTCCCTGCAAATGAGAGTCAGAGCAGGATTTGGTTCTTATCTCTCTCCCACATACAGGAATGTGCGAGGGGGCTCTACAGCGCATTGTATGGTTGGATACTGGAGGGTAACATTTGCAGCTGATAGGATGGTTCTGTTGTGTTTCAGTGTGTGACTCAATGGCGAGCAATGAAACCATGGCAGACAGTTTGGACACGCCCCAGCCCTGGTACACAGACCATCGTCTGGGACTGTCTGTCATCTGCCTCTTTGTCATCCTGCCATTATCAATCCCGGAGGAGCTCAGCTTTCAGAAGTACAGCAGGTATGGCTACCCTTGTGGACAGTGCTGGCATTGTGCCAAGATTGACTTGTACTTGGGTTGGGGGCTGGATAAATTGCCAAACTGATGGCGAGGGTTGCATGCCTTGAACGGGGGCCAAGAGGAAATGGGTGCAATCTGGACCTTCTTCAGGCAGATCCCATGGTGAACTGGCATGTGCTTATTGCTGCCCTGCCATCACCAGCCAATGGGGTCAGGGAATGCCCTTGCATTTCCTCAGCACCAGCAGACCAGGGGCTGGTGCCTATCTTGCTGAGTGTAGAACATGGGGGAAGTGTCCACTTTTCTCATTCCCCTTGAAGTGGGGGAGGGTGGGGGGGAATAAACATGACCTCTTCATGACCTTTTCCACATCCTATCAACCTCCCTTTTGCTAAAATCCTACACAAAAGTCAGTGAAAGATCTACTGAAATGGCCAAATATCTTGCAGCAAAGTATTGAGATGGGCTAATCAGAGGCACATAGAAGTACGTGTATGTGTGTTTGCATGTGCAGGTTTGTATGTTGTATGTGTACAGACAGTTCCCAATTTATTAATGCCCAACTTACGAATGCTTATATTTACGCATGTGATCCCATACAGGAGTGCAGTTTGAAAGAGCTGACATATGATCAATGCTTGTGATTACAAACAGCTACCTTCCCCCTGCATTGTGTTGCGATTTGCATACAAACTGACTTGTGAATGTGTGTGTGTGTGTGTGTGCATGTGTGTGGGTGTGCGCGTGTGCGTGCGTGTATCTCTTTGTCTGAGACTCATGATTGATTGAAACTTTCCTCACTTATCTTTTCCCTCCCACAGCATCCTGGGGACTTTGGCAGCCACATATCTCACAATTATGGTAGTGGTGAAATTCTATTTGATGATGGATTCCAGGTTCATCCCAGACCAGCACAGCTCCAGGTAAGAACTCTGGAAGCTCAGTCCCTGTGGGTTTGCCTATTAAACCTGAGGAACACAAAGTAACATGGTCACATCTGCGATGAAAGCTCACCACACTGTAATAACACAACAAGGACATCATCGAGTTATAAAACCTCCAAGCATTCAGAATCAATTCCAATGATTTTTAGTGGGGTTTTGTTGGCCAGTTCTGATAACGCATTTAGATAACATGTCTCATACACATTAACATCAATTCATTCTCCGTGATGAAGGTATTTATCCAATATTAGGCGTTAGAAAGTAGAAGATTGTCTCAGTGAGGGACATAGTGCTAGACATCAGCCATCAAAACACACATACAAGGTACTGAAGTAAGTTCAACCTTTTCCACTATTCATGTTCAGCTCATCCATATGTTAATTCCAGCCCTTTATTACCTTGACTCTATAACCTTGAATACCTTTGACAAAGAAATATTAATCTACAAAGCTGCACTCTAGGCTGATGTTTAAGGTGGCTCAGTGGGGCAGTAATTAGCACTGCTGCCTCACAGCTCCAGGGACCCAGGTTCAATCTCACATTCCTAAATGTAAGTATTATATTATTTGCTGAGAGAACATTACAACATTTCAGAAGAAGGGCCTAGGCCCGAAACATCAAGCTTTCCTGCTCCTATGATGTTGATTGGCCTGCTGTTCATCCAGCTCTACATCTTGTCATTACAGAACTGTGGCCTGGTTTGTATGTCTCTGCTGGGCCTCACAATTACTTATCCTCTAACACCAATAAAGGGATAAATTGCGTCCATGCAGTTTAAGAAATTTAGTTCCTTATTTTAAGTGACCTTTATGATGTGGCCTGCCCTGGGGAATTGGTAAACTTTTGCAGGCTTTCTAAATAGCCCTGTTCAGCGAGTTTGGCCAAAAGGATGTTTCAGTAACACAACCTCCTACCTCAGAGGTGATAGTGCACCCACTATATTGGCACCAGCACCAGGCTAGCATTGCTCTGCCCAACCGGCACCAGCTTTGACAATCTCAGAATCCACTCCAAACAATGCCTGTTAAAAATAACACAAAAAAAAGTAACAGAAAGAAGTTGTTTCATCAAAGAATTGAACTGTGGAGTGGGTCCATTAATAGCTGGTTAAATGGCAGTTTGCAATTTGACTAACTGTGTTGCATAAGGTAGCAGGCATCTATCAGACATGATCAAAAGGATGAGATTTCTGTATCAGAGACAATGGGAACTGCAGATGCTGGAGAATTCCAAGATAATAAAATGTGAGGCTGGATGAACTCAGCAGGCCAAGCAGCATCTCAGGAGCACAAAAGCTGACGTTTCGGGCCTAGACCCTTCATCAGAGAGGGGGATGGGGAGAGGGAACTGGAATAAATAGGGAGAGAGGGGGAGGCGGACCGAAGATGGAGAGAAAAGAAGATAGGTGGAGAGAGTATAGGTGGGGAGGTAGGGAGGGGATAGGTCAGTCCAGGGAAGACGGACACCAGCCCAGTTCGTCCCCTCCCCCCACTGCACCACACAACCAGCCCAGCTCTTCCCCTCCACCCACTGCATCCCAAAACCAGTCCAACCTGTCTCTGCCTCCCTAACCGGTTCTTCCTCTCACCCATCCCTTCCTCCCACCCCAAGCCGCACCCCCATCTACCTACTAACCTCATCCCACCTCCTTGACCTGTCCGTCTTCCCTGGACTGACCTATCCCTTCCCTACCTCCCCACCTATACTCTCTCCACCTATCTTCTTTTCTCTCCATCTTCGGTCCGCCTTCCCCTCTCTCCCTATTTATTCCAGTTCCCTCTCCCCATCCCCCTCTCTGATGAAGGGTCTAGGCCCGAAGTGTCAGCTTTTGTGCTCCTGAGATGCTGCTTGGCCTGCTGTGTTCATCCAGCCTCACATTTTATTATCTTGAGATTTCTGTAGACAGGGTATGGTAGAGAACTATCAAGATACTGCCCAGGCCGGAGGGTATTGGATAGATTGGGGTCCTTGGAAAACTGGGGCTGTGGTCCATGCTGGACACTGACATTAAACATGATTTTGTTTCTCTGCCCTCAGTGTTCCTTCGTGGACAGCCATTTTTACCGTCGTGCCAACAATTTGCTTTGGATTCCAGGTAAGAGAGCTGTGGTTGAGGGTGGCTAGAGGGTACAATGGGAAGTGATGGCCTAATGGTATTATCACTTGACGGTTAATGCAGAGACGCAGTTAGTGTTCTGGTGCCCCGCATTCGAAACCTGCTGTCGCTGATGGTGGAATCTACGTTCAATGAAAATCTGGAATTAAGAGTCAAAAGATAACTATTAATCCGTTGTTGGAACCCCCTCCCCCACCCCCCAGTCTGTGATTCACTAATGCTTTTTAGGGAAGTAAACTGCCATCCTTACCTGATCTGGCCTACGTGTGACTCCAGACCCAGAGCAATGTGCTTGACTTTTAATTGCCCCCTGGGTAATTAGGGATGGGCTACAAATGCTGCCCAGCCAGCGACGCCCTCATCCCGTTAATGAATGATAAAAGGAGAAGTGAGCCATCAATCTATCTCTTATTCTCCAGTTGGATTTGCATCAGTGGGACTGCACATTCTCTATATTCCAGAACAGTATGCAGTCTGTTTCTAGGATGGGCATTTCTTGTACCTAGGTCAGATGTGGAAACTGGATCACTATCTCCATCCTCCATGCTCTGAAATAGGTCAGGAATTAAAGAATCCCAATTTTTCTCACTTCCAATTGATGATTCTCAGTCCTCATAGCCCTGGATGCTATGTCAATGGAAGTGAATATCTCCATTATTGCTTTAGTGTTACAGGAGTTGCTGTTTCAAGAACTTCTGGTTAAAAAACCAATTTATCCTTAACTCGCCTCTGAGACTGTGATCTCAAAATTTAAGTCTATGCACCTTTTTATTGGCCCCTCAAATGATGGAAAAAATGGCACTATCCTCTCCACCTTATCAATGATTCTCATAATCTCAGAACCTTACACCAGTCTATCAGGCCCCTGCTCAAACTCTGCAGAGCCAAAGAAAGCAATCCCGGCCTATCCAATCTTTCCTGATAGCTCCCACTCTCCAGGCCAGGCAGTATCCTGCAAAATCTTCTTTGTACCCTAACCAATCGCATCTTGTGTAAAACAAAGAACAGCAAATTGTGTTATGAACCTGGAAAATACTAAAAACCACAGGGATCTTCAGGACATGGGTCAGAAGATGGGTCACTGGATTCGAAACGTTAATTCTGTTTCTCTCTTCATGAACGCTGTTAAGTTTCCCCATGAATTTCTGACTGTTGTTTCTGATAATGTAGTGACAAGAAATGTATACAGTACACCAACTGTGGCCTCATTTGTATTTAATATATTTTCAAGATAACCTCCCTGAATGAGTTTCTGATTTTGTGCATCAATTGATAACGGCATATCATTCCAGTACCGTCTTAGCCACTTTATTGAGGGATGGAATGGTGGCTCGGTGGTTAGCACTGTTGACAACCTCAGACCAATCTTATCATAAGAAAATTGATACGGCATCCAAGGTATATAAGGAGAGGGTCGTTGTAAATCAGGGAGAGTGTGAACCGTTATCTAAGAAATAAGCATATAGATCCCACAAGAAATTGCTAAGCTCTCTAAGAAAGCACCATTTATCCCACCATGTACCAAAGAACCTCGAGCTAAGAGTCCTCACAGAATACTTCACAGAGAAAACATCTCTGACAGCCAGATTAGTGAAAGAAATGTGGTTATGACTCTAGAATAGGAGAAGAAAGACATGTAGACTTTGAGAGAGTGATAACGGGAACTGCAGATGCTGGAGAATCCAAGATAACAAAGTGTGAAGGTGGATGAATACAGCAGGCCAAGCAGCATCTCAGGAGCACAAAAGCTGACGTTTCGGGCCTAGACTCTTCATCAGAGAGAGGGATGGGGAGAGGGTTCTGGAATAAATAGGGAGAGAGAGGGAGGCGGACCGAAGATGGAGAGAAAATAAGATAGGTGGAGAGGAGAGTATAGGTGGAGATGTAGGGAGGGGGTAGGTCAGTCCAGGGAAGACGGACAGGTCAAAGAGGTGGGATGAGGTTAGTAGGTAAGAAATGGAGGTGCGGCTTGAGGTGGGAGGAAGGGATGGGTGAGAGGAAGAGCAGGTTAGGGAGGCGGAGACAGGCTGGGCTGGTTTTGGGATGCAGTGGGGGGAGGGGACGAGCTGGGCTGGTTTTGTGATGCAGTGGGAGGAGGGGATGAACTGGGCTGGTTTTGGGATTCAGTAGGCGGAGGGGAGATTTTGAAGCTTGTGAAGTCCACATTGATACTATTCAGCTGCAGGGTTCCCAAGCGGAATATGAGTTGCTGTTCCTGCAACCTTCAGGTGACATCATTGTGGCATTGCAGGAGGCCCATGATGGACATGTCGTCTGAGGAATGGGAGGGGGAGTTAAAATGGTTAAAATCTTCGTGCTCCTTCAGCAGCAGCCTGGAAACATCTCACCACAAAACATAGCTAAAAAAACAAAAAATTCTGTTTCTTCCCTGATAATCTGATCAGTTCTTCCTAAGGTCTCAATTATATTAATCAACCATCCCCAAGTTGAACATAGACTCTCTTCCTGACTTGCCAGTACCAATTCTCAGGTACTAATCTCATTAATGGCCAACTTCTGCTTCTGTTTAAAAACAATGCTCTCCCTGGGGATCTGAGATAACAAGGTGTAGAGCTGGATGAACACAGCAGGCCAAGCAGCATCAAAGGAGCAAGAAAGCTGACATTTTAGGTTGAGACCCTTCTTCAGAAATCCTGATATCTCTCCCTGAGGATTGCTGAGTCTGTGGGGACCTTCTTAATCAAAGTCAAGCCTGTAATTATCCAACAGGCCTGGTCTCACAAACAAACAAAACTTGTTTTGTCAGGTTTTTTTCCACTTTTGCCATAAGCTCTCCCAAAGTCCACCAGTCATTTCTAGCTCTTAATTCCGCATTGTTAAATCAACAAGGTTTCTAACAAGCAGATGTTAATGAATTAGAGGAAAAAATTGAACGTATTATCACCAAGTTTGCTGATAACAAGAATAGATGGGAAGGCCAGTAATGAAGATGGCACAAAGAATCAGCAGAGGTTAAATGAGTGTGCAAAAGTTAGCAAATGGAATATAGTATGGGAAGTATGAGATTTTGCTCTTTGCCAGAAAGAACATAAGAGTTGAATATTATTTGAATTGAGAAAGATAGCAGAAAGGTACAGAACAGATGAATTTAGGCATTTTCGTGCACAAATCACAAAGTGCTAGCATCCAAGTTCAGCCGGTAATATGGTGTATAGGATGGGCTGAAGGACTGAAAGGCAGTGATGATATTCGAGAGCTGCATTGGAAAGTAGATTGTACACATTGGGAAAACAGGCTGGGAAAGCTCCAGATGATGCATGACAAGCTGCATGGCCTTGAATGAGCCCTGTGAACATTCCTTTATGGCTGACGATGATACCTGCAGCTTGCTCTTCTGTAGCTCTTTTCTGCACTAGCTGGAAGTTTTGTCTTCTGTAGTTTTCTTTTTCTGTGCCCGACTGTTTGTTACACTGTATAAGATAGAGAGAGAGAGTTTCATTCCAAGTTATTGGACTTTACCTCGGGCCAGGATTGTGAATAGTGCCAAGAACGAACCTAAGCTTCCAGACCAGCTGTCAATCGAGGGGTCCCCGATGGGGAGAGGGGCATGAGACTTATTGTTTTTTCCTCTTTTTCATTCTTTTTATTTACTTAATAAATGTTCCTTTCCTTTTCATCCTTTATTATTACTTAATAAATGTCCAAATTTAAGCAAATTGCTGTTGTCAACTATATATAATGAAATCCGAAAAGAGCTGCTTGGATACACTCTGTGATACAACATGTAGGGAAGGCATGTGGAATGTTTGCCTTCATTTCAAAGGGAATGGTGTATAAAAGTTTAAAGGTTTTACCAAAACTACACAAGGCATCAGGCAGACCTCAGGTGGAATACAGTGAACAGTTCTGGGCCTGAAAACTGGGGATGTGAAGGAAAAATAAAACCACCCAAACCTGGAACTAGTTCAGACTCGATGGGCTGATGGGCCTTTTTCTGCGCTGTAAATCTGCATGACATTATGCGATGTGGAACAGCCAAATAGTTGTCAGTCTAATGCTTAAGTGTGCAGCAGAGGATGTCATGAAGTATAAACAGATGTGCCTGGGATCGTTTTTGGCTATTTAGCTCCCTTATGGAGAACAGTCTCAAGGATTCTTCTGGACACTTTGCAGGAGGACCATCTGGGATCAGACTGGGCCAGCTAGGTGCCACACACCAACCACAACAAGAGAGTTTTTTATTTCAAAATTGGAGAGCTCAGCTGGGAAGCTCTTTCCTTTTGTTGCCTTTGAAAACGTAAGGCAACCTCCAAATCAGAAGAAGCAACTTAAGGTTAATTTAGGATATCTACTCAGCATAGATGAGTTGGACTGGAGGGTCTGGTTCAGGGCTGTGCAACTCTATGACTCTATAACCTAGCAGTCAGAAATGTATCAGGGAACCTCCAGTAAACACACACTTATCACAAGACGCATAATTGCTGAGAAATACCTCGATAAAAAAGCAGTTCTGCTTTTTGTTGTCAACTTCAAGAAACAGTTCCACCATCTTCACCCCTCTAAACACCAGTTTATAATAATTATTTAATATGAAGCCATCATAGTGTGCTTTCTGGAATTCTCTCGTCACAATCCATTCCTCCTCACTCGATCATGCACTCAACTCCCACTCCAGGGATCTGAACACATTATGTAGACTAAATATTGAAGGAATTGCTTATCAGTTAACTAGCTGTTGGGAAAAACGTCCCGTGGCACTGTCTATAAAAGAGTAGGGTATTTCCCTCACGCTAGGATTTATTCCTCAAGCAAAGAGATTATCTGGTCATCATTGTATTGGGTGTGTGTGCATGCGTATGCGTCTGTGCATGCGTGTGTGTGTGCGTGTATGAGAGAGACCGAATACATGTGTGTACATGTGTGTGCGTCTGTGTGTGTGTGCGTGTGTCTATGTGTGTGTGGGGTGTGCGCGTGTCTGTGTGTGTATGTGTGTGTGCCTGTGTGTACGAGTGTGTGTGTGTGTGTGTGTGTGTGTGTGTGTGTGTGTGTGTGTGTGTGTGCCCATGTCTGTTTGGGGGTTGTGTGTACGTCTGTGTGTGTGTGCGTGTCTGTGTACATGTGTGTATGTGGGTGTGCCTGTGTGTGAGAGTGTGAATGTGTGTGTGTGTGTGTGTGTGTGTGTGTGTGTGTGTGTGTCTTTGTGAGTGTGCATGTCTTTGTGTGTCTGTCTGTGTGTGTATGTGTGTGTGGGGGGGGGAGAGTGAGTGTGTGTGTGTGAATATGTGTGTGTGTGCCTGTGTGTCTATGTGTGTGCGTATGTGTATATAGGCTGCGTTGATAGGATTGACCCTCAGAATCTTTTCTCTCTCAGTTGAAATGTCTAATACTAGGGGGTATAAGATGAGAGGGGAAAAGTTCAAAGGAGATATCAGTGGAAAGTTTTTTACACAGAGAGAGGTAGGAGTCTGGAATGTGCTACTGTGGGAGGCAGATACAATAAGGGTGTTCAAGGGACTTTTAGATAAGTACATGAATATGCAAGGAATGGACGGATATGGACCAAGGGCAGGCGGAAGGGATTATTTTCATTTGACGCCAAGCTCGACACAGCATCCTGGGCTCAAGGGTCCATTCCTGTGCTTTGCTGTCCTATGATCCATGTTCTATATAAACTGTCTGATCAATTTCTACCTTGCAACAACAATTGTGCTTCAAAAACACTGCACAGACACTAGAAAACAAACTTTTTGGGATGTCCTGAGGAGGTGAAAGGCACTATGTAAATACAAGAACTCTCTTTCATTCCCATTGCTTGATGTCCAATCTATAGAATGTGATGGCGGAGGCACTGGAAGGCAAGAACACCATGAAAGATACCTCTGGGTGGGTAGGTATGAAGAAAATGGCTTTCTACCCTCAGAACATTGACCTGAATCTCTGTGCCTATGTTCCAGTGTCACGAGGCTAGTGTGGCCATCTACAGCAGCATGGAGAACAGGAAACTCTCCCACTGGATCCTCATCTCTGTCCTCTCCATGGTGGCATGTCTGCTCATTTACTCCATCACAGGTAAAAATGCAGCAATGCAACATTCATCCTTCACTCCCTGGGAATTGCTCATTTATCACTTTTTTTTATAAATGGAAAACACTAGATTCCTCATGAGTTCATTGGGTCAATGCACAGGAGTCAGATTCTCTCTGACTAGAATGTGTTATGCCCCATGTGCTGAATCTCAATGGGACCAGGTTTGGGAATACCTCCAAGTCTCTGGCTCCCAGAGGGGGAAAATGATCAGACAGGATTCAGCTTGTGTCCCCCATCCAGTGACCCTCAGTTGGAAAGTGGTCCTCTGACAAACAGAGCCTCAGGCTGCGATGTAACCCATTACAGAGCAGCCCACGGATTCCACCCCTCCTCCATGAGGGATGGTCACGGGTTTGAGATATCAAAGAGCTAATTGTAAGCAAACATTATATCACCAGAGCCTCCCCAGTCCCGAAAGGAAGTTTTATCCTGCTGTTCAAAGGTACATGGTGAAAGCATCAATAATGGTGACTCAATGGTTAGCATTGCTGTCTCACAGCATCAGGGACCCGGGTTCAATTCCACCGTCAGGTCACTGTCTGTGTGGAGTTTGCATGTTCACCCCATGTCTGCGTGGGTTTTTTCCAGTTTCCTCCCACAGTCCCAAGGTGTGCAGGCTGGGTGGGTTAGCCATGGGTAATGCAAGGTTACGGGGACAGGTTGGAGGGTGGTCTGAGTGTGATGCTCTTCAGAGTCTCAGTGTGGGCTCAACAGGCCAAATGGTCTACTTCCACACTGTAGAGATCCTATGAAAGGTGGGAGGGAGGTGGATTCCAATGATAAAGAATGAGCTGTTTAGAAATACAGGTGATGGTGAGGGTAGCTTCTACAACATTAGCCCCAATGGTGATGATGATACAAGTGTAAACAATAAAGCAGGGATAGGCAATTTCTCCCTGTTCCTCCATTTTATGGCAGGCCTTCTTCCTCAGCTCCCACCCATTCCCCTCCATTTCCTGCTCTATTGAAAATCTACCTATCTCACCCTAAATGTACACAATAATGGAACACCAGTCACTCTCTGGGGTAGAGAATTTTAAAAGTCTACAATGCTTTGAATGAAAAAATTGAAAATGCTACTACTTAGTGTGCCCCCATGTTCCTGATTCCCCAGCTCAGACCTGTTAAAGTGCCCAGTCTGTAAACATTTCATGTTTAAATGAGGTCATCTCTCATTCTTCAAACGCCAGACAGTATAGAATTAGTTTATACACCCACTCATCATAGGACGAACCTCTCAGCCTAGGAACCAATCTAATGAACCTTTGCAGTACCACCTTCAGTATTACATTCCTTAAGCAGAGACACCAAAACTGTACACTGTCCTCCAGCTCTGGTTTCAACAGAAGCTGTAAAATTGTTGCAAGACTTCCTAATTCTTGTACTCCACTCCTTATTGCAATGCACGCCAGCAAGTGTAATGGCTCCCTGATCATTTTCTACACCTGCCTGCTAACCCTTTGTGTTCCTTACACATGCACACCTAGCTCTTTCTGAATATGGGCATTTACAAGGGCCACATCTTCTTCAAAAGGCATTCTTTTCTGTATTTACAACTGGTCCTATATAATATTTAACCAGTCACCTTGCTGCTCACTCACCTGAACTGTCTGTATTTCTCTGTGTCTTCTTCACATCTTATTGTCTCTTCTAGCTTAGCGTTCAGCATAAAACATGAACACATTACTTTCCTGCACCTCTGTCTAAGCCACGCATATAGGTTGCAAATAACAGAGGTCCTTCCGCTGTCTGCCAATCTGAAAAACAAATCTTATCTATTCTACTTTCTGCTTCCTTGCTTCCCACCCCTTTCTAAAACTCTGATGGTCTCAGACTCTCTCCTGTCACCCATCACTGACAGCAGGAACCATCTGATACCACCCTCAACACATAACTTATTGTGGGCTGCACTAACCAAACCAGAAATTGCTGAAAAGTTTCAGCAGGGCTAGCAGCATCTGTGGAGAGAAATCAAAGTTCATGTTTCAGGTCCAGTGACCCTTCTTCAGATTGTTCCGATCGGAAGAAGGGTCACTGGATCCGAAATGTTAACTTTGACCTCTCTCCACAGATGCTGTCAGGCCTGCTGAGATTTTCCAGCAATTTCTGGTTTTGTTTCAAATTTCCAACATATGCAATTCTTTTTGTTTTTTGTTTACAGACAGCAATGCTTAACTCACATGCAGCAGTTGCAGCAGGGAGAGGAGGTCATGCTAACTGACTCCAATACCATTCTGTACCGTAGAAAGTCAAGTGAAGCCTTCTGTAGATTGTCCATGGCTACAAACCTTTTTCAGACACCAGTGAGAGTTAGCAGTAAGAGTTAGAGCAGTTAGTCGAAGTAGCAAGCACTTTCTGTGCCACAGTGGCTCACTGATTAGCACTATCTGCCTCACAGTGCCAAGAATCCAGGTTCGATTCCAGCTTTGGGCAACTGTATAGAGTTTACACAGTTTGCCTGGGTTACCTGCGGCTGCTCTGGTTTCCTCCCACATTACAAAGATGTGCAGGTGAGGTGGATTGGCCATGGGAAATGCAGGGTTACAGGCATAGAGTGGGTCTGGGTGGGATGCGCTTCAAAGGGTCAGTGTGGACTGGATGGGTCGAATTGCCTGCTTCCACTCTGTCGGGGTTCAATGATACTTTAGGGGGATCTACGGGTGTGTGGTCAGGTGGCCTGCACACCAAGGCATGACAAGGTACACCATCTGGGGCTGAGCTTACATTGTCTTCTTGAGAAAAAACTCTGTAAAATGGCCAACTGCTGTGGTTTATTCCAGGAGTGTATGGATACTTAACATTTGGTGCAGATGTGGCTGCAGATATCCTAATGTCATATCCCGACAATGAGGTTCTCATTATAATAGGGAGACTGCTCTTTGGGATCTCCATCATCACCATCTATCCCATAATACTCCATTTGGGCAGGTATGCTGTGATTTTCTAAACTTTGTTCAATTGTCTCACCAAGGATAATAGTCTGAATAGTCAGTGGGATAGCACAGAGCTCCCACAGGCATAGAACCATACAGTTGCACAGTACAGAAACATACCCTTCGGCTCAACTTGTCCATGCCAACCAGGTTCCCCAAAGTAAACTAGTTCCATTTGCCTATGTTTGGTCCACATCCCTCTAAACCTTTCTTAATCGTGTACCTGTCCAAACGTCTTTCAAATGTTGTAAATGTACCTGCGTCTACCATTTCCTCTGGCAGCTCCTCCCATATAAACACCATTTTCTGTGTGAAAAAGTTACCCCTTGGGTCCCCTTTAGGTATTTGCCCTTTCACCTTAAACCTACACCCCCTACCCTGGGAAAATGATCTTGGCTATTCACCTCATCCATGCTCCTCGTGATTTACAAACACCCATAAAGTCACCCCTCAGCCACTTACACTCCAGGGAAAAGGTCCAGCCTAACTGGCCAGACCTCATACCTCAAACCCTCCAGCCTTGGTACCCTCCTTGTTCATCCTTTCTGCCGAATTTCCAGTTTAATAACATCCTTCCTATAGCTGGGGTGACGGGGACTATTTGTAGTAGTCCAAAAGTGGCCTCACCAATGTCTTTTAAAGCCTCAATGTGATGTCCAACTCCTGCACCCAGTGCTCTGACCAGTGAAAGCAAGCGTGCCAAACATCTTCACCACCCTGCCTACCTGTGATGACATTTTCAAGGATCTATGTGCCTAAAACCCTACATCTCTCTGTTTGACAACACTCCCCATTCACTGTGTAAGTCCTGCCCTGTGTAAGTCTTTCTAAAATACAACATTTATCTGAATTAAACTCCATCTGCCTCTCCTTGGCCCATTGGACAGACTGATTCGGGACTGTACTTCCAGCCAGTGTCACCCACTTTGGGCATCAGCCCTGCTACAGTTGGGGTTTAAAGGTCCAAACTACTTGGCAATGTAATCTCTGGTGACAATTTTTGCTCTTTGTTGATGTGCTGTCAGAGAAACATGGGCAATAGGTGGGGTGTATGCCGTATGGTACTTCAGGTCCCATCGCCATTCAGTGTGAATATGGCTGATCATCCAACTCAGTCCCTGGATCTTGCTTTCTCCCCAACCCTTTTGATCTCTTTAGCCCCAAGAACAACGTCAAACTCCTTGAAAGCATTCAATGTTTTGGCCTCAGTTGCTTTCTGTGGCAGAGAATCCCACTCTCCTGGTAGAAACCTTTGAAGAATTGTGAAGAATACAGAAGACAGTTACATGCTTCATGAGTAGTAGAAATCTGGTGAAATAACTAGGTACGTTTTAGACTAAGTTTAACAGAAGTAAGTATAAAGCCACATTTTCTTTTATCAGTCGCAGAAGCAAGGTATTATCTGATGTTTCTGAAAGTGTCCTGAACTGAGCACCTTGCTTTAATTATTTCAGAGGACAACTGAGAGTCAGGAGGCCCACCCCTCCTCCCTCCACTGCTGTGAGTCTGGGATGAAAGAGGCCAGACAGGGAGGAGAGTAGATTTCCTTCCATGAAAGACATTAATGACCCAGATAGGTTTTACAACAATGTTCACCATCCCTGTTATGCAGACTGGCATTCCAAGTGCAGTTTTAACAAATAAGTTTTAGATTCGACTAGCTGCTGCAGTGGGATTTGAGTTATGTGCCCAGTACATTAACCTGGCACCAGGATGACTAGTCCATGAGCAGTACCTGTATAGTTCAACATTTCACACTTTGGTCACAGCTAGAGGGCAGAGATGTGGAGTTGAGGCCAAGGCAGAGTCATGGAGTCATAGAGATGTTTAGCATGGACACAGACCCTTCGGTCCAACTCACCCATGTCGACCAGATAGCCGAAATTAACCTAGTCCCAGGTGCCAGCATTTGGCCCATATCTCACTAAGCCCTTCCTATTCATGTCCCCATCCAGATGCCTTTTAAATGTTGTAATTGTACCAGCCTCGACCACTTCATCTGGCAGCGTATTCCATTCATGCACCACCCTCTGTGTGAAAAAGTTTCCCCTTAGGCCCCTTTTACATCTTTCCCCTTTCACCTTGAACCTATTCCTGTTAGTTTTGGACTCATCTTCCTTGGCTTAGCTATTCACCCTATCCACGTCCCTCATGACGTTTTAAACCTGTATAAGGTCACCCCTCAGCCTCCTACATTCCAAGGAAAATAGCCCCAGCCTATTCAGCCTCTCCCTATAGCTCAAACCCTCCAACCTTGGCAACATTCCTGTAAATTTTTTCCGAACCCTCCCCAGGTTTAGGCACGTCTTTTCTACAGCAGGGGGCATCAGAACTGAATGCAGTATTCCAAAAGTGACCTAACCAAGGCCCTGTACAGCCTCAACATGACCTCCCAACTCCAATACTCAATGCACGCAATAAAAATAGCTTCAGCTATGATGTATCAAATGGCTGAGAATGCCTGAGGGACTCAATTGCCTGCTCCCACCCCTAGATTTTATGTTCTTATGAGGAGATGCAAAGATATACTTCGAAAAGGGGTGTAAACAGTGTTATGTTGAGGTGCGCGACAAGAGACTTTGAAAGTAACCAATCTCAATCGGAAGTTGTCAAATATGCAACTGTGTTCCACAATATTTTAATAATGAACATAAGCAGAGGTGCTGTGCTGGATCTTTTTCCTTGGCCCAGAGGCAGTAGGGCAGATTAACTGGGTCAGTGGAGCAGCATAGATTGATCTTCGTAAGATAATAGGTTGACACAACATTATGGGCTGAAGGCACTGTATTGTGCTGTACTGTTCTGTGTTCTATGTGTTATGTTCTTAAGGCACAGTTTTGTGGAACATAGGATGATGCAAGGAAACATTTTAGACTGTGAGACTTGTAGTCTGATGGGGATTGGAAACACAGCCAGCAATGAAATTCAGAAAAGAATAAAACAAATAATCAAAAGGGAAAAAGTCACATGGATATAGAATAAAAGTCAAGATGTAATATTAACCCGACCACTCTGCCAAGGAGATTTTGACTTTTTAACAAGTAGTGGTCAACAAGCAGTGAGCAGTGGTGCATGTGGATTTTTCCATGAGGATTTGGTAGACATATACAAGATAATGTCACACAAAATAAGACTCAATGGTCTGGGGTAAAATGTTAGCACAGGCTGAGGATTGATTAATGGACAGGAAGCATTACAGGAATTAAACAGGCTCTGTTTGGTCTGGCAGGCTACATCTAGTAATCAGAGTGGTATGCTGGCTCAATGGTCAGCACTGGTGCCTGACAACCCTAGGGACCTGGGTTCAATCCCACTCTCAGGCAACGGTCTGTATGGATTTTGCTCATTCTCCCTGCGTCTGCGTGCATTTCCTCCCAAAGTTCAAAGATGTTGCAGGTTATGTGGATTCGCCATGCTAAATTGCCCACAGTGTCTAGATGGGTAGGTTAGGAGATTGGCTGTGGAAACTGCAGGGTTGTAGGGCTAGGGTATGGGTAGGTTCTCGGATAAATGCTCTTCGGAAGGGCAATGTGGATTTGATGGGCTGAGTAGCTTGCTTCCACACTGTGAAGATACTATGATTCTTTCTTGATCAGTTTTAGAGTCATAGAATCCCTACAGTGTAGAAATAGGCCATTCAGCCCAACAAGTCCACAGCCCCTCTGAATGGCATCCCACGCAGACCCGTTCCCATGTCTAACCCACCTAACCTAAACATCCCTGGGCACTATGGGCAATTTAGAATAGCCAATCCACCCTAACTCTGCACATCTTTGCACTATGGGAGGAAACCGAAGCACCCAGAGGAAACCTATGCAGGCACAGGGACAATGTGCAAACTCCACACAGAGAGCCACCCAAAGGGCAACTTAAGACAAGTGTTCAATGAGACAGCTGGATGGCACAGTGGTGGTTTCCCTATCTCTGAACTAGGAGGCCTGAGTTGAAGTCCCATCTCCCTGGAAGTGTGTAGTAATATCTCTGAAGGTGTTGTTAGAAAGTATTTAGAGAAGGGGTCTGGATGTGCTATATTCAAGATAGATTATTAGTTGGGAACATTAGCTGTGAGGAGGCAGAAAACATGTCATCAGGTACAGTGAATGGAAAGAACAGAGCAAATAGAATATCATGTGATGTTAGCTTCAGTGGAGGGTAGACGTAGGATAGACTGGAACTTTTTTGACTGGACTGTAGGATGTTGAGGAATGATCTTGTAGAGGTTTAAAAAATCATTAGGGATAGAGGTAAGGTAAATGGCGGGTGTCTTTACCCTAGGGCAGGGAATTTCAAAACTAGGGGGCATATTTTTAAGGTGAGAGAAGAAAGATTTAAAAAAGACATGAGCCGTAATTTTTTGCACAGAGACTGGTTCATGTGTGGAATGAACTTCCAGAGGAAGTGATGGATGTGGGTACAGATACAATGTTTAAAAGATATTTAGATAAGTACATGAATAAGAAATGTTAGGAGGGATATGGGCCAAGTACAGACTTGCAGGGGGGGCGGGTGCGGAAAGGGGGCTAGTTTAGTTTGGGATTATGGTCAGCATGGACTGGTTGGACCAAAGTGTCTACTTCAGTAACTTTATGATTCCATAATCAGAATATTTTATCGGTTGGGAAATGGCATCATTCTGAGAGACCCAGATGTTATTATGCAGAGAGTAAGTGTAAAGAAGTCTGAGTACAATTATTTAAAACATTAGTGAGGCCGTATTGAGGAATCTGTCCACTATTGGTACTTGCCATAGAGGGAGGACAAAGGCAGTTCACTCAATTAATCTCTGAGCCAAGAGGAATAGACTGAACCTAGGTTTTGATGATTGATATTCTTATGGCGCTTTACAGAGTAAGGTATTTCCCCAGGGCTGGTGAACCTAGAATACAGTCAAAAGTTATAGAAGCGCCCATTCATGACTGAGATGAGGAGTAATTTCTTCACACAAAAAGTTGTGACTTTTCAGAATTCTTCATCCCTCAACATCTTACAGTCCAGTCAAAAAGTTCCAGTCTATCCTACGTCTACCCTCCATTGAAGCTAACATCACATGATATTCTATTTGCCCTGTTCTTTCCACTCACTGCACCTGATGACATGAAAGCTGTGGATGCTAGTTCCATTAAATTCAAGACAAACGTAACCAAGGAAATGAAGAGAGATAATAAAATGTGAGGCTGGATGAACACAGCAGGCCAAGCAGCATCTCAGGAGCACAAAAGCTGACGTTTCGGGCCTAGACCCTTCATCAGAGAGATGGTGGTAGTGGGGGAAGATAAGGCTGAAATCCTAAAGAGTGTTGGAACAGATTTGAAAGGCCAAAGAGCCAACTCATGTTCTCTACATCCCTTTGCCTCCTCCAGTAATACATCATTTTAACAATCCATGATTCCCTCAAACTGCTCAGACACATTGAATAAGATCACTGTTCATGGCTTAAAACCCGAGCCAATGTGAGCCACATGTGTGCAAAATGTCTTTCTACTTCTAACTGTTGGAGTCTGATTGAAACATAGAACGTTCTGAAGGAGCTTTGCAGGGTAGCTAGTGAGGTGGCCTTTCTCCAGGGCCGGTGACTCGAGAACATAGCATCCTGGCAGTGGTTACCATGTGGTTAGAATGAGCTAAAGTGTTAAGCAAGCCAACTGCAAGTCTGTTGTACTCTTTGCACAAATTCAGCTTTTCACAATTCTCCCTCAGGAAGGGAAAGCTACAGAACAGGCCCAGTCCGGGACTACATGAGACTCCAGTCCTGCACTCTGTTGTTGACTCCGACTGCCCTACTCGGATGAATGTATTTTGGTTAAGATATGGAACAGCATGTCAAGCAGAAGGCTTGCTCCGAGTGATTCAATGGGTGTCGGCAAGGTGTGGGGAACTGATGAACAGCGAAGTGCAGATAAAAAACCGCGCATGCTGTAAATCAGGGATAGAAACGGAAATTGCTGGAAAAGTTCAGCAGGTCTGGCAGCATCCGCGGGGAGAAATCAGAGTTAACATTTCAGGTCGAGTGACCCTTCCTCAGAACTAATGGTGGCTGGAAAAATAATCATTCCGATCGGCACTTGGTCTACCCTGAAAGCGTGTGCGAGGGGACCAGGAGCGACTTTGGTCCAGAGAGACATTGTCCGTCTCAACCCACTTACATTCTCTCTTTCTCTTCCTGAGGTCTGCCATTCAGGAGCTGTGCGTAAAGTGCTGTACTCGGAATGCGGTGCTCACCATATCATCCAGGAGGAGACTGAGGCTCTTTCTGACGACCTGCTGGCTCCTGTTCACCATGGTGATAGCACAGTTTGTCCCGGACATCAGTGAAGTCATCAGTCTCATCGGGGGCATCAGCGCTTTCTTCATTTTCATTTTCCCAGGTGCAGCTCAGTGTTCACAGGATGACATTTTTCCAGGATTCGGGGATCAGAACCATCCTTGTGTTAGAGTGGCTGTATTCCAGGAGCTTGCCTGGACAACTGAACGACGTTTCCCTTTATTCCTCTACTCTCTGCCCTGCTATGCCCACTCTTTACACCCACAGAGAGCTTCGTCTGGCCAGTCGTTACAGGGCACTTATCTCAGAGCAGCAGCAGCTGGGAGGTGGGGACATAGTCACTGGGAAAGCCTATAAATCAAGCCCAGTGTGTATTCGGGCCTAGTTTTTAGAAGGGACTTATCTCAGAGCAGCAATGGCCAGGAGGCGGGGACACAGTAACCGGGGTAAGTCTTTAAATCTAGTGCAGTGTGGATTCAGGCCTAGTCTTTACAGGGCAACATGGGTGTTTGCAATTTCCCCTCCTGATTTCTCAACCAGTCGCTCATTCTCATTTCCGAACCCAGTTAATGCAGCCACAGAGGCTCACGTGACCATATTTCAATGCTGCATTCCCCGAGGCTTAGTCCCTTCCCAGGACCATGAGACATAAGGGCAGAAGTAGGCCATTTGGCCCATTGTTTTCTGCTCCAACATTCCATAAATCGTGGCCAATCTGATAATCCTCAGCTCCACTTTCCATAACACTTCAGTCCTTTACTGATTAAAACTGTCTGTCCATCACAGCATTCAGTATACTTACTGACCTAACCTCAACATCTCTCTGTGATACAGAATTTCACACATTCACTACCCTCAAAGAGAAGAAATTTCATCTCAACTCTGTCTTTAATGTTCAACCCCTTACTCTGACATGATGCCCTCTGGTCCCAGACTCTCCCTCGAGGGGAAAAAAGCTGTCCACATTGACTGATTGATTGATTGATTTATTGTCACATGTACTGAAACAGAGTGAAAAGCTTTGTTTCTGAGCTGTACAGGCAGATCATTGTAGGCAAAGGATGCACTGATCTGAAGGCATACAAGTTACATTGCACAGGGTGTGCGCGAGGTGAGGCTAACATTAGCAATATCAATGTTATTGAGGCTAGAGTCTATTCATCAGTCTCATAACGTCCGGGAAGAAGCTGTTCCTGAATCTGCTCATGTGTGTGGATAGGCTTCTGTATCTTCCGCCTGATGGAAGACATTGTAGGAGATCATTAGTGGGGTGCAATAGGTCTTTGATGATGTTGGCAGCATTTCTGCAGCAGCGAGCCATGTACATCTACCTCAGAGTCTTGTATGTTCCAATAAAGTTGCGTCTCATTCTTCCAAACCCCAATGGGTACAGGCCCAACCTTCTCGACCTTTCGTCATAAGATAGTTCCTCCAGAACTGGCATTGGCCTAGTGAACCTCCTCTGGACTGCCTCCAATCCCAGTATATCTTTCCTTAGGTAAAGACCCCTAACTGTTCACAGTATTCCAGCTGTGGTCTGACTCATGCCTGGTATAATTTCAGTAAAACCTCACTATTTTTGTACGCTATTCTTTTTGAATTAGAACATAGAACATAGAAAAGTACAGCACAGTACAGGCCCTTCGGCCCATGATGCTGTGCCGTGGAATAATCCTAATCCAAACATAAAATAACCTAACCTACATTCCCCTCAATTCACTGCAGTCCATGTGCATGTCCAGCAGTCGCTTAAATGTCACTAATGACTCCGCTTCCATGACTACCACTGGCAAACTATTCCATGCACTCACAACTCTCTGGGTGAAGAAACTCCCTCTGATGTCTCCTCTATACCTTCCTCCTAACACCTTAAAACTATGACCCCTTGTGGCAGTCAATCCTGCCCTGGAGAAAAATCTCTGGCTATCAACTCTATCCATGCCTCTCATTACCTTGTACACCTCGATCAGGTCACCTCTCTTCCTCCTTCTCTCCAGAGAGAAAAGTCTGAGTTCAGTCAATCTCTCCTCATAAGACAAGCCCTCCAGTCCAGGCAGCATCCTGGTAAACCTCCTTTGCACCCTCTCCAAAGCCTCCACATCTTTCCTATAATAGGGCGACCAGAACTGGACACAATATTCCAAGTGTGGTCTCACCAAAGTTTTGTAGAGCTGCAGCATAACCTTGCTGCTCTTAAACTCGATTCCCCTGTTAATGAAAGCCAAAACACCATATGCTTTCTTAACAACCTTATCCACTTGGGTGGCAACTTTGAGGGAGCTATGCACTTGAACACCAAGATCCCGCTGTTCCTCCATACTGCTGAGAATCCTGCCTTTAATCCTATATTCAGCATTTAAGTTCGACCCTCCAAAATGCATCACTTTGCATTTATCCAGGTTGAACTCCATCTGCCATTTCTCAGCCCAGCTCTGCATTCTGTCAATGTCTCGCTGAAGCCTGAAATAGCCCTCAATACTATCAACAATTAAAAGCCATTTGCCTTCCCTGTTGCCATTGAATTTGGACATTAGCTTTTTCTGATCCATGGCCGAGGTCTCCCTAACCCCTCTGTTCTGTCGCGTTCTGCTTTATGCAATGGGATCTTTCCTTACCCCCACACTAAGCAGAAGCACGTGTGACAACGAGGGAGCGCACCTTAGTGAAACATTGCATGAAATGACATTCAGGACTGATAAACACTCACAGAGTTGTAAATCTGAGCTTCTCCCTCTCTCCCTTCATGGATTTGCTGAGTATTTCTGGCCTGTTCTGTTTTTGTTTTAAATTTCAGTGTTGATGTAAGTTACTGTTCATGTCTGATCATCTCCCTTCTCTCCTTTGCAGGCCTGTGTCTATTCTGCACCATGCAAACAGGGCCCATATCTCCCAGAGTCAGGTAAACTGCAGCCAATGGCAGTCAGCATCTGGGTGCTATTTGCACTCGTTCTGTTTTTCAGATGATGTTATGGAACAGACCAAACTCCTTTCAGATATGTTAAGGAGACAGCTTAGACCCTGACTTTCATTTTAGTTAAAGGAAAGTGTCTGGTGCTGTGATCCAGACGTAATTTGATTATTTACATTAGACGGTTCTAAGCAAAGTACACTTTATTCTTACACTGCAAACGGAAGAGAGAATTGGTATAATTGACTCTATTGGAAAACTTAACAGAATAATAGGTTATTTGACTACTAAACAGCAACTGTTTCAATATACTAACATCCCATAAACACACCCTTGGCAAAGGCAAATTCAGTAAAATAGACTGTCTCACATGCGATTGTGGCAGTGGGAAGGGAGACCCCAACCTCTTAGCTGTAACAGAGAGAGGAACAACAACTTCCAAAGCCAACTTCAAAACCCCAGCTACAACCGAAAGCTAAATTAAAACCCTTGGCTCTGTTGGGGCCTAACTCCTCCCGTTCAGGGTGCTTCTATCATGCCAACTTAAAATAAAAAAAAACCCCAAGGCCTCACAACCTGTTTATTGGTTTCAAAGAGACAGCTCGATACTTATGGCTCAATACATCTATTCAAAAAGGCCAGAACAAAATACGCCTCTGAAAGCAATAGCATTGTCACAATGAGACCCTCGTACCACTGTCTCACCCTCCTCTCCAGCTCCCCCAATGCCTTCTCAGATATTTCAGTGTTGTTGGGAAGAGCAACCTCTTATTCCCTGAATATTATCGCAGAGGTGTGATCCTTATCAGACTGCTGTGTTTGAGAGCATGCTGCCATATTTTCAAAAGTTGATACAGGGACATACTTCATACAGTCATCAGTACCTGTCACATAGAAAAGGGCTTCATCCCATCAAGTGCGTACTACTCACAATCAGCCACCACCTATTTCTAATCCCATTTTCCACCATCGCCTTGTCTGCCTTGGCATTACAAGTGTACATCTAAATACTGCTGAAATGGTCTGAGGGTTTCTGCCTCTATAATCTTTATAGACAGTGAGCTC
The DNA here is from genome assembly GCF_030684315.1 of Stegostoma tigrinum. Taxonomy (NCBI): domain Eukaryota; kingdom Metazoa; phylum Chordata; class Chondrichthyes; order Orectolobiformes; family Stegostomatidae; genus Stegostoma; species Stegostoma tigrinum. The sequence goes on from NC_081369.1 coordinate 3,156,504, forward strand.
CAGATTCCCATCACCCTCTGGGTGAAAATGTTTCTTCTTATGTCTCCGCTAAACCTTCTGCTCTTTATCTTAAATCTATGCTCCCTCGTCGTTGATCGTTCCATCGAAGGAAAAAAAATTCATGGCAAATCCATCTCATCATTTTCTACATCTCAATCATTTTCCCGCTCGATCTCCTCAGCACTGAGGAAAACAAATGTTTCAAAAGAGCTTTGTTGGCTGCAAAGCATTTTGGGGTGGCCAATGGATGTGGAAGGTGTTACATAAATGCAGGGCTTCTTTTTCTTTCTTTTCACTGAGCAACATTAGACTCCAGGCACTCAGTGTACAGCCCTTTCATAGTCATTCATTGGAAAGGGGTTCCCTGTCAGAGGATCACAGCAGGGTGTGGAAAACAGAATCCCTGAGCCTTGACAATAGCCAGGTAGAACTTTCAATAGCCTCCAGACCTTGTAATTGCAACCCCTCACACAGTGCCCATCCAATGTCAGCACAACATGGGCCTTCACCAGGCTCTTTTCCCTTCTGGCATTTCCAGGAGCAGTTGGAATGCCCATGTAGGTGGAAACCCTCCCCTCTCACTCATTAGGCCCTGCTGTGGAGAGCCTGATTCTTCACTCTATTCTACTACCCAAGAATGTGCTACAAGGGCACTCTGAAGGATATCCTTTCTTAAAAATATTTGCTCAAAGGATACCGACATTGCTGGCCAGATCATGCAGTCACAGACTTGTTCAACACAGAAACAGAGCCTTCGGACCAACTCTGTCCACACCAACCAGATATCCTAAATTAATCTACTCTCATTTGCCAGCATTTGGACCACATCTCTCTAAACCCTTCCCAATCATGTACTCATCCAGATGCCTTTTAAATGTTGCAATTGTACCAGCCTCCACCACTTCCTCTGGCAGTTCACCCACCACCCTCTGCATGCAAATGTTGCCCCTTAGGCCACTTTTAAATCCTTGGCAATTAACCCTATCCATGCCACTCATGATTTTATAAACCTCTATAAGGTCAACCCTCAGCCTCTGACATTCCAGAGAAAATAACCCCAGCCTATTCAGCCTCTGCTTGCAGCTCAAACCCTCCAAACCTAGCAACATCCTTGTAAATCTTTTCTGAACCCTTTCAAGTTTAACAACATCTTTCCAACAGCAGAGAGACCAGAATTGAATGCAGTATTCCAAAAGTGGCCTAACCAATGTCCTGTACAGTCGCAACATGACCTCCCAACCCCTATTCTCAATGCCCTGTCCCAAAAAGACAAGCAAACCAAATGCCTTCTTCACCACCCTGCCTCCTTATTCCTCCACCTTCAATACCCTATGAACCTGCACCACAAGGTCAACCAATATTTATTACCCAACCCGAAATGTCCAGAGGGCAGTTAAGAGTCAGCTACATTGTTGTGGGTCTGAAGTCATGTGCAGGTAAGGACTACCTTATCTCATTAGTGAGACAGCTAGGTCACTATTGTCAATAATTCACTTGTGAACGCAAAGCAGTGGCTCAAGTGCTGGAAAATGGGATTAGAACAGTTATGTGCTTATTTTCGATTGGTGCAGACTCATTGGGAGGGAGGGCCTGTTTCTGTGCTGTGGCTACATAGGGTACCATTCCTCTGGCTTTTCATTCCAATTGTTATTGAATTATTATTCTTGGCCACGGAGAGTGGCCATTTGGGACTGAGGTGAGCAGAAACTCCTTCACCCAGAGAGTTGGGAGTCTGTGGAATTCTCTGCTGCAGAAGATGGTTGAGGCCTGAATGTTGAAGGTTTCCAAGATGGATTTCTTAGGGCTAAAGGATATGGGTGTACAGTAGGTACGTGAAACTGGGTTGGATGATCAGCCATTGTCATATTGGATGGCAGAGCAGACTTGAATGTTTTTGATTTTCAAGGGGATCAAGGGTTACTGGGAAAAGATGGGCGAATGGGGTTGAGGAACTTATCAGCCATGATTGAATGGCGTGGTAGACTTGATAGGCCAAATGGCCTAATTTCTGCTCCTATGTCTTATGTTCTTATGGATAATGAAGGGCTCAATGCCTACAAAATCAATTTCCACCAACAGCCATGGTTCTGTTTGAAACCGCATCCCTGAAACATTAACCATAGGCTCGGGATTATATGTAGAGTAACACTGCCTTCCCTTAGGAGTTCTGATGCCAATGCAGAGTCCTGGGAGGAGATTGCCCAGAGCTGCCACACCAGGCACGCCCAGCTAGAAAAGCCGCAGTTCCTCTTTCAAAAGCAAGTGCTCGATTGACGTAGAGATTCATGGCAGAGAGAGACAGCCCTGAGCCACCAGCTCATTCCAACATTGTGTCCGACATTCGTTGCTCCCTGCGGAAACATTCGTGTGCGGATCTGCCTGGGCTGTAAGCAGCATACCCATCGGCTACTGACCTAACTCTCCCGGTGATGCACAATGTCATATCGCCCTCAGGAAATGAACCAGCAAGCAGAAGGTGAGGTGTGTAGCGACATCACCAGCTTTGGCGCAATGGCAGCTTTCCCTGGAGGTGGTCATTTCTCATTCCGACGTCTCCCAGGCAGCAGTACAAAGTGTTGGCATTATCACTGGGCTGTTAACCTGGAAACTCAGCTATTGTTCTGGGGCCCCTGTTTCAAATCCCACGACAGCAAACACCGGAATTTCAATTCAACATCAAAAAAAAATCCTAAATTAAGAATCTACTGATGACCATGAAGCCCATTGTCGACTGTTGGAAAATCCCATTTAGTTTCACTCATGTGCTTCAGGGAGCGAAATCTGCCAACCTTACCATGCCTGGCCTGTATATGACTCCAAACCCACAGCAATATTGTTGATTCTTAACTGCCTTCTGAAAAGGCCTAGCAAGCCATTCAGTTCTGAGAGCAGCTAGGGATGGGCAATAAACACTGGCCAGCCATGACGCCCATGTCCCAGGAGTGAATTTAAAAAAAAGGTTAAGGACAAGCTCATTCTGCCCATCAAGTGTGTGCTGGCTCTTCAAACGAGCTGTCCAATTGGTCGCAGTCCCTGCTCATTCCCTGTAACCCCACGATTTGTTTTGTCAGAAGCATGTAGCAAGTTCCTTTTGAATGTTAAATCTGCATACAGCCCTCTTACTGGAACATACCAACTTGCTATGCTAATCAAATCTTTACTCAGCACCCTTTGGGTCTGGAGCAGTGAAAAAGTCTCCCAATCTACATGATCAAAACCCTTTGTCACATTTAACATCAGAATGAAATCTCTAATGTCCATCTCTGCTCTCAGGAAAGCAAATCCACCTTCTCAAGCCTCTCCTCATCCCCACCACCATTGCAATAAACATGACCTCTGAGGGCTTTGACATTGACCACAAAGGTTGGTGCTACAATTTAACACAGTACAACAGCTAAGACTGGGATATGTTTTATACCTAGGGGTCAATTTTGTGACAGGCTGGAGGAGGGACAGGGAGAAAGGATCGGCTAAAGTTAGCCAGTCCCACAAGATAGCCTGGTACTCTGAACATGGGCATTATCAGGCAGTCACATTAATGCATCACTAAGACAGTGTCAGAGAGTCTGTCCTTCCGCTGAGATGTTACACCAGCCATAACACTAACCATCTCTCCTGTCAGCTGGATACTAACCAGAGATTCTATTTTCTCTGGGAATCCAGGGAGATTTCCCAGGGCACCAGAGTAATATCTCTGCCTTAACAAACATGCCTTTTGTTGGTTATTACTGTGCCACCTTTCCTGGGAGGTTGCTGTGCGCACATTGTATGCCAGCTTTCTTTGTGGCATGACAACAATGCCTAAACTTGGCAAGGTGACATTTGGCTCTTGCTTTTGTTAGTTGCTGCCACTTTATTGGGTGACTATTTTGCCTGCAGGTCATCTTTGATGGTCTGGGGAACCATTACCATCCTGTGTGGAGTGTTCGTCTTTGGACAGAGTACAGCCAGTACAGTGATCAAGCTGATAGAGGGACTGATCTAAACCCTGTGAGTATGGAATCCGAATGGGGTTCACTGTGTGTTCAGTAGCAGTGAAATACCTGGGGTTAACTGTCAAATATCATCAGCATGTTGTCTTGTAAGTGCATGTTGCTGTGTGTGTGGATTTGTGGGGCATGTGTGTATATCTGTGTGTGTTAGCTGTGTGTGTATCTGAGTGTGTACATGTGTTGACCTGGATGTGTGCGTATAAATGTGTGTGCATTTATCTGAATGTCTGGATGTATCAGTGGGTGTGTGCATGTGTGTTTATGGGTGTGTGAATGTATTTAGGTGTGCTTGTGCTGTATATGTGTGTATCTGAATCTGCCTGTATCTGGGGTGTGTGCATTTTGCATATGTGTGTATCTGGTCCTCGAGAATCTGGATATGTGTACCTGTGTACCTGACTGTATGCTGGTGTATGTGTGTGTGTGTGTGTGTGTGTGTGTGTGTGTGTGTGTGTGTGTGTGTGTGTGTGTGTGTGTGTGTGTGTGTGTGTGTGTGTGTGTGTGTGTGTGTGAACTTATGAATGTGTGTGTGTGCATGTCATTGGGTTTGTATGATTCTAAGGGAAGAATCTTACTGGGATCTGAGAAATGCAGGCTATGAAAAGGTGTATGGGAGAATCAGACAACAAGTGCAGCCAGACCCATCTTGACATTGGGAGCGTTTTGCACCGTGTTTTATGTTTTCCACAAACTGCATGGTGAGATTCTCACTAGGCAGTGATGAGTTCCCAACACACTGTAAAACACCTCGTTAACAGCCCAACTCACTTCATTAGCATTCAGAGTCCATCTTGCCAAACCCACCGAACAAGCTCGACATCAGGGAGATTCGGCAAGGGAACCATGGTGAGCATCTGGTGGATTCAGTTCGCTGCTTGGTCTAAATGACCTCCATGTTGGAAGCCAGGCGTGAACACCTCAGAGTGTGCTCCAAGGGCACAAACCATGTGCAGCCTACATCTCCAGACATTGGCATCCGACATGTGACAGCGTCTGTGAACCCTCATGGTACATCTCTGCACCACCTACAGGATGTTTCTGAACTGAATGCTGCATCTCGGGTGATCCTGCCAACTCTCATTGTAAGGCTACAGCAAGGGCGCTTGGGGTCATGCCACCCCAGTACCCACCACCTCCCCCCCCCCCCCCACCCCCACCCCCACCCCCCAGCTCAGGGACTGGACCAGGCTGCATCTCTGAGATCTTCCCTCACTGTCACCACACTCGCTCCTTCTCAGCCAACCTGGATGCACATAGCACTTTTGCCTTGCCTTGCCTTTCTGCATTTTCTCCCCCAGCCAGAGCTAGTGCTGTACTGTTGCCTTGACCTGCCATTTTACACAGACACAAAGCCAGCAAGGTGGTCATATTGGGTCAACAGGCCTCTGTCCATTCCAAAGGGGATAACTTCTAGAGGTCAAGGGCAATATCTGATACCAGTCCAAGAACTTGGAGACAATCAGTCTGCTGCAGGGGCAGACAGAGTCAGGATCCTCTCCTCCTAATGGCTAGAGAGTTGAATATCACAGCCTCCACCTCAGACCTCTCTACTCTATAATGATCTCCTGGAATGAGAGATAGGCAGGGTTTACAGAGAGAAGAGGTAGCACACTGTTACTGTTGGTGCAGGTGCCCTGAGCAAATGAGTGGGCAGAAGGCACTTAGGGTTAGTGACTTAGGGGGTTGGGGCAGCTGGCAGTGAGTGAGAGAGGATATTGCAGGCAATAGAGAGTGCGCAAGAGCATGTGCTTCGGTGGGGGTTGGGTCTGGTAACAGAGATATTGCAGAGAAGATGGTGGCACTTGTGCTAACAGAGTGGAGGAGTTCAATGACAGTCGTCCTGCTGGGCATTCCTCCAGACAGCTGAAACCACGCTGACCCAGCTAGTAACCCCAGGCCGCGCTGGTCCTGGGGAAAGCGGAGGTGCTATCTGTGCACCGTGCCTCTGGCATGACCCCCAGAGCCCTGCCCCCACAATGCACTGACTGGACGCTGCCCACCATGCCCAGGGCAAATGTGTCAGGGCAGCTTGGGATTGTTGCTACTTGTCTGGGTCCACAACAGGCTGGGGGTGTGGGGGTCACGAATGGCCGTGAATTCTGATATAGCCGCTGAGTGACAAGTTGTTCTGGGAATGGCGGGCGTTACGTTAGGGTGGAAATCAGAGGGAAGAGGCGCAGTGAGGCCGGGGTGGGGGTGAGGGGTTATTGTTAAAGAGGTGGGTTTGGTTAAATAGGGCAAGAAAACTCATTTGGTGCGGTGGTGAAAATCCCTTTGAAAACAACTCAGATGTAGTCATTAAAGGTGTGAGTATGTGGTTGTGTGTAAGTGTGTGTGTGAGTGTGAGACTGTGTGTGTGAGACTGTGATTATGTGAGGCTGTGAGTGAGTGTGTGAATGTATGTGAGTGTGCGACTGTGTGAATGTGAGACTGTGTGAGACTGTGAGCATGTGAGACTGTGAGTGAGTGTGTGAATGTGTGTGTGTGTGACTGTGTGAGTGTGAGACTGTGAGTGTGTGTGTGAGACTGTGAATGTCTGTGTGTGAGTGCATATGTGAGAGCATGTGAATGTGTGTGTGTGTCTGTGTGTATGTATTTCTTTTTGAGTTTTTGTGTCTGTTACCTCTCCATCTTCTAGACTCAGGAGATTTTAAGCCACATCTATGTACCCCATTCTCACTACCTAAGCCTTGCGGCCCATTCTTGTGAATTGGAGCTGCATCCCATCTGAAACCAATCTTTTGGAGCACCATTGACCTTAAGGTCTAGATGTGGTCTGATCAGGGCTTCCAAGAACGGAAACAAATTTAGGCTGACAAGTGGCAAGCACCATTTGCGCCACACAAATCCAGGCTTTGAGAGACAATCTAACTATTGCTCGCTTGACATTTAATGGCATCACCATCACTGAATGCCCCACTATCAACATCCTGGGGGTAACCATTGACCAGAAACTCAACTAGACTCACTACATAAATGCAATGGCTGCAAGAGCTGGTCAGAGGCTGAGAATACTGCAGCAAGTAACTCAACTGCTGATTCCCCAAAGCCTGTCCACCCTCTGGTCAGGAATATGATGCAACTCTCCCCACTTGCCTGGATTGTTCAGCTCTAATAACACTCAAAATGTTTGACACCATCCAGGATAGCACTGCCTCTGCCTTCACCACCAACGCTCAGTAGCAGCAGTGTGTACTATCTACAAGATGCCCTGCAGAAAGTCACCAAAGATCCTCAGACAGCACCTTCCTAACCCAAGACCACTTCCATCTGGAAGGACAAGGGCAGCAAATATATGGAACAACAACACCTTCAAGTTCCCCTCCAAGCCACTCACATCCTGACACGGAAATATATCACCATTCTTTCATTGTCCGTTGGGTCAAAATCCTGGAAATCCCTCCCTAAGAGCATTTGTGGGTTGATGTACGGAACGTGGATGTCAGGGATTCAAGAAGGCAGCTCCCATTACCTTTTCAAGGTGAATGGGGATGAGTCATAAACGCTGGCTCAGTCAGTGACACTCACTTCCTGTAAATGAATTTACAAACAATAGCATCTGCACCTTGAAGCTGCGGTTCGAGATGTGATAAGAGCCAAAATTCCATTGCCACTTGTGTGATTTTTCTAACTGCTGGGGAAGTATTCTCATTGTTTAATAAAAGTGATAGATTACAATATTCGGTCTCCTGTTTATTCTTACTCTGAGGGAAATTAGCGTCGCTGATCACATCATGCGTTTAATATTAGGCACCAACTTCCTCCTTCAGTGAAATAAGCGTGCCAAAGTATTAAAAATTGAAAGAAAGAGTCCTCCTATTGCAGAGAATGATCCCGCACTAATGGAGGGCCATTCGGCCCATCGTGTACCTGAGCAAACTGGCATTGGAGATATGCAGTCAAGGAGTTACATGCGTGGCTCCAAAATTGCTATGTGTGCAATGGCTTTCAATTTAGCAAAACTCCAGCTTCAGTCTCACTAATGCCTCGCACAGTTGCAGTTCCTCTTCCCAACTTTTCCATTGCCACTTCCGTTCCAATCTTCAAGTTTAAAGTGATGAGAACTTTCACTTCCAACTCTCTGCTTCTTCACAAATTATTTGATTTGTTTTGATTTAACCTTAATTGACCCAAACTGAATAACCTCATATTTCTACCTAGTGAGATTCATTTCCCTCAGAGAATCAATTTCCCTGTTTGATTTCCAAATATCATGCACAAGGCCCTGTCCATGCTTTCACAACATTGCCTGAAAGCCTACTTAAAGAACTATTGCCACCATTAATTCATAAATATGGTGAAAAATTAAAGCACAGAAAGAGATTGCTGGAGAATGCATTTGATTACAAAGCACCCCACCAGTCTGTGTGGAGTTGAACCTTCCCCCCATGTCTGTGTGGGTTTCCTCGGGATGCTACAGTTTCCTCCCACGGCCCAAAGATGAGCAGGTTTGGTGGATTGGCCACACTAAGTTGTCCATAGAGTCCAGGGATGTGCAGGCTAGGTGGGTTAGCCATGGGGAAATGCAGGGTTACAGGGATACAGTCTGTCTCATGTCTCTGAAAAGAATTCCAAGCCCAGATCGAGAGGGTGCATCCAAATCCAGGCTCTCATTTTGATGATAATTACTGCATGAAATTTTACCAATTGAGCTCTCTAAGTCTGTAAGGACCACACTCACCTAATGTATCAATACATAGAATCCCTGCAGTGGGGAGGCAGGCCATTTGGCTCGATGAGTCCACATTGACACTTCAAAAAGCATCCCACCCTGTCTCCTTTTCACTTCTAATGAAGAGAGCATTGGCTTGTGCAAATTTCCTTCAGAATTTATCCCCTGGTGACCCCATGGCGGCATTCCGGTTGACATGTCCTGCATGCCCGATATGTCTCTCCCAAAGAGAGGTATCTCAAACTGCTCATGGTAAGTCCGTGTATGGTCTAACCAGAGCTGTTTACAGCTAAGGACCAACCTTTACCCATCTGACACACGAAATAAAGGCCAATATTTCACAACTCTTTTTGATTAGGCTCTGTATCTGTTTGTGATGTTACATTAATCTATCCAAGCCCCTTTGCACATTCCCTATTTCTTGCTCTTCACCATTTAGGAAGAATCTGAGAGTCCAAAGTAGACGACCCCACATTCACCTGCATTAAAAAAAAATCACTTGCCATAGTTTCGACTGCTCAATGAATCTATCAATGTCTCTTTGTAATATTATGCTTCTGAATGCACTGCCTAGAATGCAATTGATCTTTGTGCTCTAACTTCTAAATTATGCATGAACCTGGTGAACAAAACACCAGTCTTCACCGTACTTCGGTACATGTGCCAATATTGAATCAAATCAAGTCAATCAAATGGCAGAATAGAGTCAGGGGAGTGAATAAACTGAATGAATTGTTGAGGACCCAACACAGGTCCCTACGGGATAACACAGTGTGGAGCTGGAGGAATACACCAGGCCAGGCAGTATCAGAGGAGCAGGAAAGTTGACATTTTGGGTCGGGACTATGGGACACCATGTTTTACCAGGTAAAATACTCTGTCAATTATCCTGACTCCCCTTCCTACAGCCCAAGTGATTTAAGAATCTTATCAACAATTTACCTTAAATCATCACACCACTTGTAGGGAACTGCATCCAATGCATTCTGCATTGACACTCCTCTGTCAATTACTTTAGTCACCTCTTCAAACCTATGCAATCAACTTTAGCAGCCACGATGCACCCTTTCTATCCAATCATTTCATGGTAGACACTCGCCCTGATCTTAATGACAAACACAAGTAATTCCTGCACTACAGAAGGTAAACTAATGTCTGCATACTGTCTGCCCTTCCCTCTTTCACCTTTCTTAAGCAGCAGATGTTAGGCAAAATTTTCCAATCTGCAGAAACAATTCTTGAACCAGACAGAGTTCTGGCTGGTTATCTACACTGGCTTCCTTTAAACCTATGGATTGGAAACCCTCTGGTCTAGGGGGAGGTTTATTCATTTCATTATTTTCTACATTATTCTCATTTTCCTAATGCTAGTTTGGATATGTATCTGACCCTGATTCGAGATTTCAATGCCAATCTTCCATCACTGACTTGATCGACACTTCTCGCTGAGTGGGAAACATCATCAAAGATCCCTTGCACCCCCGTTATAAACACTTCCAACCTCCTCCTTCAGGCAAAAGGCACAAAAGCTTAAACACACGTACCAACAAGTTCAAGAACAGCTTCTTCCCCATTGTTATTAGACTTCTGAATGGACCTCTCAAATTTCAAACCTAATGCTGATTTTGCTTTTTATGCACTTTCTCTGTGGCTATAACTGTATTCTTCGTGCTGTGCAATCACCCTATGATCTTTGGAGGTTTTGATCTGCCTGTATTGCTCGCAAAACAAAACTTTCCATTATACCTAGGTACATGCAACAATAATAAATCAAATCAATATTTGCATGTCTGGCATATTGTAAACATTCCATTATAAACATTGATGCAAAGTAGTTATTTGCTGTGTCTGCCATTTCCATACTTCCATTATACAAGCTGCCGAGTGGCCTACTCCTGCTTCAAGGTTTGTTTCTATCCCGAAATGGATGATCAGTGATGAATGGAAGAGGAGGGCTCAAAAGGCTGAATAGACAACCCCTGTTTCTATTTTCTCTGTTTCAGTGCTTTATCAGTAAATGCATTCTCTCTGACCACCATCCTCTTAATTATGAAAATCTTATAGTTTCAATATATCTTATAAGTTTATTTCCATTCCCCTTCTTACAGCTGTTACTACGTGTTTTATCACCCCACACGGTGGCACTGTGTCGCGTGGGAGGGGCCGAGGGGCTGTTCACCAGGATCGGTGCTTTTGTTTTTGACTTCTGATCTGCTTTTCCTTTTGAGTTCATGCTGTCTCCTACTTTGTTAGCTGTCTATAACTGCTTTCACTGTCCAGTAAAACTTTAGCCCCATAGGATTTTGAGTAGCTCTTGAGGTTGGTTGGATCGCCGAGCTGGTTTGTTATTCCGCAGACGTTTCGTTACCCTGCTGGGTAACATCCTCAGTGCAGCCTCAGATGAAGCGTCGATGTGTTTTCCCGCCTGGTTTTTAAACTCTGGGTCTGTTGAGATGGATTGCCTCACTTCCGGTTTTCCTCCGTAGTGGCATGTATATAGGGTCGAGCTCAATGCGCTCATTAATTGCCTGCTTCATGGAGTGCCATGCTTCCAGGAATTCTCATGCTTGTCTCTGCCTAGCCTGTCCCAGGATCTTGGTGTTGTCCCAGTCGAAGTCATGATTCTCCTTGTCCATGTGGATTGAGATGAGTGAGTATTGGTCGTGTCTTTTTGTAGCCATTTGGTGTTCATGTATTCTTGTTGTTAGTTTCCTTCCTGTTTGTCCGATTATAGTGTTTCTCACAGTCTCTGCAGGGGATCTTGTAGATGTCATTGGTTCTCTCCATGGCGGGGAGCGGGTCTTTAGTTCGGGTGAGCACTTGTCATAGGGTTGATGTAGGCTTGTGTGCCACTCTGATGCCCAGCGGTCGTAGGAGTCTTGTGATGAGTTCTGACGTGTTCCTGATGTAGGGTAGCGTGATGAGTGTGTCGGGGTGTGTAGAATCTTTCTGATGCTGTTCCCGTAGGCATCTCCTGACCACGTTCTTTGGATATCCATTATCCTTGAACACTTGGAAGAGGTATTCCTCCTCCTCTTGGAGTAGTTCCATGTTGCTACAGTGTGTTACTGCCCCACTGCAGCAGACCAGCTCAGCGAGGCAATCAACCTCAACACCTACATCACGAGCTACAGGTCTACTGCAAAACCTTTGAGTATCTCTGTACGAACTGCACAGACAAATGATTTGGATGTCAATCTAGGAGGTATGGTTAGTCAGTGAGGTTCACAACAGAGAGCTGTGCAAAACATGAACTGAATGAAAAGAGCCAGGGATTCAGGCAGAACGAATGAGTCAGAAGAACAGAGTGGGTTTAAAATGTATTTTATTCAGATAACTTCATGTATATAATAATTTGTAATAATTAATTCAACGCTACACAGGCTTCCTTATCCATCTTATGCTAACAAGTGAAAATCAATTCATTGCCTAAATCTAGATCCTAACAGGCTGTGAGTTGCTATTTCTGAACAAAAGTGAAATGCTAGCGGCTGAACATTGCTGAGATTCGAGCAAACAAACAAAACATTGCAGAACTATCACAGGAAGTAGCAGGCTGCCTGACGGGGCCTGCTCATGACCTCCCTTGGCCAAGCAAAGCAATCCCTCCACTCACCCCCTCACATTACTGCTCATATACCCCCTCACATGCTCCCTCACACACCTCCTCACACACCCGCTCACCCACTCCCCGACACACCCACCCCCACAGCTCCCCGCCCTCACCCACTCCCTCATACACCCTCCCCCACAGCTCACCGCCCTCACCCACTCCCTCATACACCCTCCCCCACAGCTCACCGCCCTCACCCACTCCCTCATACACCCTCTCCCACAGCACCCCGCCCTCACCCACCATTCTCCATAGCCCTCTACCCTCACCCACCCCGTCACACACCCTCCTCCACAGCCCTCTATCCTCACCCACTCCCTCACACACCCTCCCCCACAACCCTCCACCCTCAGCCACATCACCACACCCTCCCCCACAGCCCTCTGCCCTCACTCACCCCCTTCCACAACCTCCCCCACAGCTCTCCGCCCTCACCCACCCTTCACACAGCCTCACCCACAGCCCTCTACCCTCACCCACTCCATCACATACGCTCCCCACAGCCCCGTATCCTCACGCACTCCCTCACACACCTTCCCCCACAGCCCTCTACCCTCACCCACTCCATCACACACCCTCCCCCACGCCTCCCCACCCTCACCCAGCCCCTCACACACCCTCCCCACAGCCCTCTACCCTCACCCACTCCCTCACATATGACCCCCCACTCCCTCACACCCTCCACCACAGCCCCCTACCATCACCCACCCCCTCACATAGCCCTGTACCCTCATTCACCCCCTCACACACCCGCCACCATAGCCCTCCACCCTCAGCCACACCCTCACACACCCTCCCCCACAGCCCTCCACCCTCACCCACTCCCTCACATATGCTCCCCGACTCCCTCACGTGCCCTCCACCACAGCCCTCTACCCTCACCCACTGCCTCACACAGCCTCCCCCACAGCCCTCCACCCTCACCCACTGCCTCACACACCCTCCCCCATAGCTCCCCACCCTCATCCACCCCCTCCCACACCCTCCCCCACAGCTCTCTGCCCTCACCCACCCCCTCACACACCGCCCCCACAGCCCTCTACCCTCACACACCCTCCCCCACAGCACTCCACCCTCACCCACATCACCACACCCTCCCCCACAGCTCTCTGCCCTCATCCACCCCCTCACACACCCTCCCCCACAGCACTCTACCCTCACCCACGCCTTCACATACGCCCCCCACTCCCTCAAACACCATCTCCCACAGCCCTCTACACTCACACACTCCGTCACACACTCACCCCCACAGCTCCCCGCCCTCACCAACCCCTCACACACCCTTCCCCACAGCCTTCTATCCTCATTCACCCCCTCACACACCCGCTCCCACAGCCCTCCACCCTCACCCACTCCCTCACACACCCTCCCCCACAGCTCCCCGCCCTCATCCACCCCGTCACACACCCTTCCCCAAAGCTCTCTGCCCTCACCCACCCCCTCACACACCCTTCCCCAAAGCTCTCTGCCCTCATCCACCCCCTCACACACCCTTCCCCACAGCCCTCTACCCTTACCTACTCCCTCACATACGCTCCCCTACACCCTCCACCACAGCCCCGTACCCACACGGACTCCCTCACACACCGTCCCCGACAGAACTCTCCCCTCACCCACTCCTTCACATACGCTCCCCCACTCCCTCAAACACCATCTCCTACAGCCCTCTACCCTCACCCACTCCCTCACACACCCTCCCCCACAGCCCCCTACATCACCCACCCCCTCACACAGCCTCCCCCACAGCCTTCTACCCTCATTCACCCCCTCACACACCCGCCCCATAGACCTCCACCCTCTCACACACCCTCCCCTACAGCTCTCCACCTCCACCTACCTGCCTCACACACCCTTCCCCATAGCCCTCCACCCTCACCCACCCCCTCACATACCGTCCCCCACAGCTCTCCACCCTCACCCACCCCCTTGCACACCCTCCCCCACACCCCTCCTCCCTCACCCACCCCCTCACACAGCCTCCCCACAGCCCTCTACCCTCACCCACTCCCTCAAATATGCTCCGCAACTCCCTCACATGTCCTCCACCACAGCCCCCTACGTCACCCACCCCCTCACACAGCCTCCCCCACAGCCTTCTACCCCCATCTACCCGCCTCACACACCCTTCCCCATAGCCCTCCACCCTCACCCACCCCCTCACATACCCTCCCCCACAGCTCTCCACCCTCACCCACCCCCTCATACACCCTCCCCCGCAGCCCTCTACCCTCACCCACTCCCTCAAATATGCTCCGCAACTCCCTCACACGCCCTCCACCACAGCCCCCTACGTCACCCACCCCCTCACGCAGCCTCCCCCACAGCCTTCTACCCTCACTCACCTCCCCACACACCTCCACCCTCACCCACCTCCTCACACAGACTCACCCAAAGCCCTCCACCCTTACCCACACCCTCATACACCCTCCCCCACATCCCTCCACCCTCACCCACTCCCACACACACCCTCTCCTACAGCTCTCCACCCTCACCTACCCCCTCACACACCCTCCCCACAGCTTTCCATCCTCACCCACCCTCTCACACACCCTCCCCTACAGCCCTCAACCCTCACCCACTCCCTCACATCCACTCCCCCACTCCTTCACTGCCCAGTACCCTCACCCACTCCCTCACACACTCTCCGCCACAGCCCTCTACCCTCATCCACCCCCTCACACACCCACCCCCATAGCCCTCTTTCCTCACCCACCCCCTCGCACACCGTCCCCCATAGCCCTCCGTCCCCATCCAGCCCCTCTCACATCCTCCCCCATAGCCCTCCACCTTCACCCACTCCCTCAAACACCCTCCCCTCCAGCCCTCCACCCTCACCTACTCCCTGAAGCACCTGCTTCCATAGCACTCCCACCCAACGCCTCGCGCAGCCTTCCCCACAGCCCTCCAGTCTCATCTACCCCCTCACACACACCCTTTACTCCTGTTCTCCCTCTCATGAAGCCCATGTTCCCTCCATCTCCAGTCCTCCCCCTCACCCCTCTCTGACACATACGTCTCACCCACACTCATCCCTGCCCCTTTTCCCTTATCGTTCCCCCCTCACACACACCACTCTGCCCACATCTCTTCCCCCTGCACCCCTTCCCCATGCCCCACCACCTCACATATCTCCTCCATTTCTCAGCTCTCCCTCCCACCCTCACCCCTGCTTCCCACAACACCCTCACTCCCCCTCATCCACTTCCAGCATCACAAATCTCTCTCGCATAACACTGCCCCAACCCAGCCACCACGGTACTCTTGCACTCGACATCATGGGGCAGAGAGCAGTGAGACAATGGGCACAGGGGTAACGGCAGTGGGCTAGAAAGCAGTGGGGTAAAAGCCAGAGGGGCAAAAATCAGATGGGCAATGGACAAAGGGACAATGGGCAGAGGGGCAATAGGAAAATCTGGGTACAGTTTAATAACCATTTCCTATTTTGAGGTTGAGCTAAGCTGTAAAATGTTTGATCTAAGAATAATGAAAGGTGGAGTAACCTAGAATGCTTTGAGATGCCAGAGAGGTGTTGGCATTCTTGGCATAGATAGAAGATTAGCTGACAGACATTGAATGTCAGCCTTAATCTTGACTGAAATGAGCCTGTGGCAGGATAAAAAGGGTACAAAGAGGGTAAAAATACATTGGGGAGAGATACATCAGAAGATGTGGGTAGAATGACAGAACTGAGATTCAGGACGGAGAGGTAGGTGGGGCAAATACAGAGGAAAGCTATCAGGCTAAGAGATATATGAGGTAAATTTAGGGGTGGGACAAATATGGAGAGATGTGCATGAGAGAGAGAGAGATAGGGGAAAGATATGAGGGAAGAGAAAGGGGGAGAAACACAGGCACAGAAAGATGTATGGGGAAATGAGAATCGGAGGTAGCCATAATCAGAATTAGAAGAGGAGCACTATGGGGACAGATATACAGAGGGAAAGGCTATGGGGAGAAATATGGCAGGGAGAAATATGGTGAGAAAAGATATGGTCGGGAAAGATACATGGAGTAAGATATGAGGGAAGAGATATGAAGACAAAGGGTAGAGAGATACCTGGGGATTCAGAGAGATATAGGTGAGAGATACATAGGGAGAAATATAGAAGGAAAGAAACAGGGACTGAAATGAGGGGAATAATAGGAAAGATAAGAATAGAGAGATACTATGGACAGATCATAGAGAGAGATAGATCAGTGGTAGGGTAATGGGAGAGATACAGTGGAGACATATTGGGGAGAGAAATATAGGGGATTGATTGGATATGGCCATGAGGAAGAGATACTAGTGGAGAGATATGGAGTAGAGAGATACTGGGAGAGATAGAGGTGGAGTGATACAGAGGGAGAGACAGAAGTGGAGATATAATAGGGAGAGACTCAGATGAGAGGGGGATATATGAGGAAGAGTTGTAGTGATCCAGAAGAGAAACATGTGAGAGATATGATAGGAGAGATATGGCTGTGGGAATGATACAGGAGGGTGAGAAACATACGAGGAGATTAGGAGAGAGATATGGAGGGGACATGCAGGGCACAAGACGCAGAGTGGGATAGTCATGGTGATAGAGATACAGGTCAGGGTGTGATACAGGATGGGGAGATATACTATGGGTGAGATATGGACATGAAGTTGTGGGGGAAGATAGGAGGAAATGAGGAAGAGATATGAAACAGCGAGATACAGATGAACTCACACATGTGGGAAACCTAAATGGGGGAAAGGTGAGAATTGCTGGAGGGAGGATCAGAAGCCCAAAAATGCACAGTTCCCTGTGAATGAAGGAACGCCATTGAATTCTCTCTGCTTGTTCATGATTCAGAGAAGAATCTGAGATTGTCAGTCTAGACAACGGCCTGACTGGTTTTGAACAACCAATCTTTTCCAAAGATCTCTAATTCTCCACCCAGTCAGTGTTGTGGGTGGGGGGGGGGGGGAGGGTCTTCTTTCACATCCTTGCCCAGAAGATGACCTAATGGCAGAGATGAGCCAGTACGGAGATTTCCCAGAATTCATCAGCCCTGTGCAGGAGGAGCTGGCAGTGTTGAACTGGCCTTCACCAAGTGAGGATCTCCCCATTCGCGACAAAATAGGAGTAACCAACGATCCGTGAGGCATTCATCTGCCAACACCCACCCTGCCTCACCACCCCTGCCCCAACCAAACCCCAATCTTTGGTTCATGTTTGTCAGATCCTCGCAGCTCTGCTATATCCAGTTCTCTTTAATAATGAACTAATGCGCTTAAAATTGTCAACAAATATTCTTGGAAGTAACTGATTTACAAAATACGCAAAAAGGTTCGCCGCTCGGTGGTTCCAGGCTTGTTGAGAGGGAGGGCACACTGCCGGCCTGGTTGAACGTGCACTGCTCCCTATAGCAGGCCCTGCTGGAAGTTATTTCCCATCCAAGGTGCACCAGGCAGCTAAAGGAAGAAGAATCACACAGTGTGAGTTGAGTTGGCAGCAATGGGACTCTGCTCATCGGACATGCTCGCCTCCTTAAACTGACATACCCAACCATTCCTTCACAAATCTGGCAGCATGGCTATACCAATGTGGAAGATTGCTGGGCTGACCACTTCCCCAGTGGTCCATGCAGTATTAGCCAGCGACAGGAGAAGCTCAGGTTAGCTTCACCAACACCTGACCACCAGAGAGGGAAAAGGTCAGTCAGGACTACATACCCGATGTCACAGTCAGCGTGATGACCATCAAGCTGTGCTTGTGTATCTAACCCCACGGCCTAATCTCCCTGTTCCTCTCATTCACCAGCCCTCAACATACCCACACAGTCTGATCCAAGTCCGTTGTTCAGTCCACAGGGTCCGCAATACCCCTCCCTGTCTAATCCCACATTCCTCATCAACATCTCTCCCAGTCTAATCCCACTCTCATGACCAATATCTCAACCAGTGTAATCCCATTCTCCTCACCAATATCTCTCGCAGTCTAGTCCCACTCTCCTGACCAATATCTCTCCCAGTATAATCCCACTCTCCTCACCAATATCTCAACCAGTCTAGTCCCACTCTCCTGACCAATATCTCTCCCAGTCTAATCCCATTCTCTTCACCAGTATCTCTCGCAGTCTAATCCCATTCTCCTGACCAATATCTCTCCCAGTCTAATCCCATTCTCCTCACCAATATCTCTCCCAGTCTAGTCCCACTCTCCTGATCAATATCTCTCCCAGTCTAATCCCATTGTCCTGACCAATACCTCTCCCAGTCTAATCCCATTCTCTTCACCAATATCTCTCGCAGTCTAATCCCACTCTCCTGACCAATATCTCACCCAGTCTAATCCCATTCTCCTCACCAATATCTCTCGCAGTCTAGTCCCACTCTCCTGACCAATATCTCTCCCAGTCTAATCCCATTCTCTTCACCAGTATCTCTCGCAGTCTAATCCCATTCTCCTGACCAATATCTCTCCCAGTCTAATCCCATTCTCCTCACCAATATCTCTCCCAGTCTAGTCCCACTCTCCTGATCAATATCTCTCCCAGTCTAATCCCATTGTCCTGACCAATACCTCTCTCAGTCTAATCCCATTCTCCTCACCAATATCTCTCGCAGTTTAGTCCCACTCTCCTGATCAATATCTCTCCCAGTCTAATCCCACTCCCCATCCAATATCTCTCCCAGTCTAATTCCCCACTCACCTGATCAATATCTCTCCCGTCTAATTCCCCACTGTCCTGATCAATATTTCTCCCGTATAATTCCCACGCTCCTGATCAATATCACTCCCAGTCTAATTCCCCACTCTCCTGATCAATATCTCTCTCAGTCTCATCCCACTCTCCTGACAAATAGCCGTCCCAATCTAATCTCACTCTCCTGTTCACTACCGGTGTAAAGCCAGACCTTACCTGGTATAAACAATGTGGAGATGGTCTCGGGCTGAGTCAATGTGTCCACTTTAACATGTTGAAAAGTTTTTGATCTTGCACTTTGGAGATGGCTAGAGGGACAGCAGTGGAGAACAGAACATGAGGAGGACATCAGCGTGATGGAACATGCTCATATCAATAAAATCCTCAAGGATTGGAGAAAGACACCATTCCAGAAATCAGCCAGCATGGGAACTGGAGTAGTCAGCCCCAGGAGCACTCGGGAATGGCTCATACATGGATCAATCAGGAGAGGTCCACACTGGAATTGGTGTCTATTGGGAACGTGGCACACTGAGATTGGTTTCCACTGAAATGGTTTGCATGAGGATTGATCTCCTTTGAGAAAATTCTGCTTTGGGATTGCTTCCCATTTGGAATGGTACACACTGGGATTCTCCAATTAGGAATGGTCCAAACTGGGATTGATCCCCATCTGGAATGATGCAGACTAGAACGGGTCACCATTGGGAATGTTCTGCACTGGGATTGGTCCCCAGTGTGAATGTTCCACATTGGGATTTGTCCCCATTGGGAATTTTCACCTCAGGAATTTGTTCACACTGGGGTCTATCAGTAATGGGAATGTTCTACACTGGTACAGATCCACACTGGAAATAGTCAGCACTCTGGGCATGGTCCACATGGGGAACTGTCAATCCTGGAAAGATAGGGAAAGGTCAGGACTGGGAAATGATTGGTTTTATGAATGGTCAGTACAAGGATTGACCACTGTTGGATATAATTGTTGCAAGTCTGGTTAACAGAATGACCAGTTAGTGCTGGGAATTGTCAGCACAGGTCCTGCTGCTCTGACAAAAAGAGTGTTGTGATGGATACATTTTCTGCTTAGTCTTAGTGACTTGGACACACAGCTCAGACTCAGTGGCACTGGGATGTGGGATGATCACACGCATGTCCACATGAGCCTGTGAATGATAACAGTTCTCAGAAGCAAGAAATGAGTTGCAGAGTGATCTGTGTGCTATGGCTTCACAGGTACCAGTTCAAAAAAAGCCTTGTCTTTCAACCAACATAAAACAGTAATTAGGATGCCTTAAATACATCAGGAATTCGCAGAACAGGAAAAGACATTCTCTGGAACACTATTGACAAGTCACTTACTTCTTCCACTGTTCCTCACTCTCCCAAAACTCGTAAACCACAAAGGTCAATCCATCCGGTAACCTCACGGCTGTAACACTGAAGAGGGATGAGACGGATTAGAGAGGACCTTGCGCATATCCCCATATCCACCCCGACCAATACCCTCCAACAAACACACAGCATTGGGAACAGTCAGCACTGGGAATGGTCAGTACAGGGAACGGTAAGCACTGGGAATAGTCAGCAAAGGAAATAGTATAGAGAGTGGTCAGTGCAGGGAATGGTCAGTTTAAGGAATGGTCAATACAGGAATGGTCAGCACAGGGAATGGTCAGCGCAGGCAGGGTCAGTACAGGGAATAGTCTGTACAGGGAGTGGTCAGTACAGAAATGGGTCTTTTGACTGAAACCATGAGCTTCCTTGGGTTAGTAGGAACTGCAGATGCTGGAGAATCTGAGATTATAAGGTGTAGAGCTCAATGAACATAGCAGGCCAAGCAGCATCAGAGGAGCAGGAATGCTGACATTTCAGGCCTAGGCCCTTTATGAAGAAGGGTCTCGGCCCAAAACATCAGCCTTCCTGCTCCTCTGATGCTGCTTGTCCTGCTGTGTTCATCCAGCTCTACACCTTGTTATCTCAGCTTCCTGAGGTTGTTGTTTAGTCCACATTGAGAGTCTGGGATCCCTCACATCTTTTGGTCCAATGAGTGTTTTCTTCCCTGCTCCCAGTCTTTAAGTGGAGTTGCAGTCTGCATTTCACACCCAACATTTAGACCCGATGGCAGAGCCTGGAGAATGAATGATTTTTGAAACACGGGACAGTGCCAGAGTGAAGCCCCATACTGATGCCAGTGCAGCCTCCAACAGGAGCTGACAGAAGGCATCAGAGGGCATGTTGCTATCAAAAGTGGGTGAAGGTCCTTTCCAACTGCCTCACATTTAGCTCTCGCCTTGCGGGAAAGATAAACCACTTCAAACCGGGGTTACTCCCTGAACGATTGTACTCACTGGAAGCAGTCTCGCTGGACCGACACATCCTTCAGATATTGCTTCAGCGAGCAGCCAAACTCTCCCAGCTGCTTTTGTCCAACACTCATGTGCTGACGGACAAGGAAAAGGTGCTGGAGGGAGACAGAAAGCAGAAAAATTGAATGAAGGGTGTGTTGAGTTTCAGTGCCTGAACGAAACAGAGAGACAGGTGCGGCAGGGGTGTTGCAGGAGCAGCAGGGAGGAGAGGAAGATGTCACCAACATCTTATTAAGGCCTTTTTACACAGAGAGATTTTCTCTCCCAGCTGATGGTCAGCTGTCCATTCTATGGAAATTTGGACTCAGTAACCAAACACATTTCGCTGTCAATCATATGTTCCTCCTTTTAATTAAATTCCAAGTCTCTGCTGCCCAACATCACTCATTCCTCCCACCTATTTGTTTCAAAATTTCAAGGACTGTGTACAAGGCAGTTTTATGCTAACACAAAAACAGATCCTCAAAATCTGAACCAACAGGCCTACAGGTGCTGTAAATCAGGAACAAAAACAAAGTTGCTCAGCAGGTCTGACAGCATCTGCAAAGGAGAAAACAGAGTTAACATTTTGCGTCCGGTGACCCTTCTTCAGAACTGTGGATATTCGGGTCACTGGACCCGAAAGTTAACTCTATTTTTGTCCTTCACAGACACTGCCAGACATGCTGAGCTTTTTCAGCAACTTTGTTTCTGTTCCTCGAGATCTGAAACAGAAGTAAATGGCTTAAAATGTTCTCCATACATCAGGCAGCATCCTGGAGATGAACACAGTTAACATTTCAAGTCACTGACCTCCTGCTAGAACTGAAAACAAGTAAGAAGTGCAACAGGTTTTGAGCATTTGAAAGGAAATAAGATCAAAACAAGAACAAAATAGAAGGTAAGTCTTTAGTTAGAAGACAGAAGAGGGTAAATGACAGAAGAGTAAATAGTGTAAGAGTAAACAGAGTGATAATGAGCCAACTAATTAATTAAACAATGTGCCAAGAGCATTCGACTGCAGAAAGCCAACTACTGAAGGGCAGAACTGGAGCCAATCTTTGCACGTTTATATTGTTAATTATTGCCCACCACACACACATAATTAAACAAAATTAACTCTGATGCCTTTCTCTCCCTTTAAATAAAGGTACAATTAGTGTTGCAGTCAAACTCAAAAAGCAAACAAAAAGCCTCCATATTTGATTCAACATATTGTATTGTGAGACACTCCTTTGCGAGCACACCAAACAATTTCTCTACACATTTTATTTTGGCAAATAATCACACCATGAATTACATCTATTTAATCTTAGAGACTTCCTTTTCCTCCTAGATTAGTTTCAAGCCTGTCACCTATCTCTCTCTCGTTTTTCATAATATGGGGGGTGCCAATGGCTCTACTAATTTTAAATCTCTGGCGTGGTAAACTCAGTCCAGCTTATTGTCACCTTCAACTAAGAAATTTCAAATTGTTACAGCAACTTAGTGAGTTTTCCCATCTGTAGGCTGGATCCAGTAATGAAATGCCCCTTGCCCCCAGGATTTTTCAAACCAACAAAATTATCTCAGGACAGGTACATCACAGCAGAGACAATTACTTTACAAAAGCTATCAATGGTAACACTTAGAATCCTAACTTCAAAGTTCTAGGATATTGTTATATGAATGTAGACTCATGAGAATTTAATAATGAAACTCTAACCTTTTTATAAAGGGCTATGAATATTAATTGTAAGAATCCTTTTAAAATTGCATTATAAACAAAGTTACTGTATCATGGAATACCAAAGATAATTAAAATATGCCTGTATGGTTTAAATTTACACATGCTGCTCATAGCCACCTTTAAAAATGTAGGATATTCAATGAAAAAGATTTAAAGAGAACTATATGCAAAATGCAGTGTAACTCCTTCACCTTTTCTGAACATTTAGGGGTGATTTATTAAAACTCAACGCTTTCTCCTATCATAATGTTCCTGTTATTTGAGTGTGTTGTGTTTGTGACAGATGTGTTGACTTGTAATTTGTCTCTGTGGCAGAGGGTGTTCAGGTGTCTTTACTCATTATATACAATTCAATTCAATGTAGCACAGGAACTCACCCTTTGCCCCCCCCCCACCCCTCCCCCAAGCCTGCGCTAATTCCCACCACTCATTGCCCATACATTGTTCTGTTTGTCTCCCATTCATGTGTCTATCAAATATGTCTTAAATGCTGCTAATGTGCCTGCTTCCAACACCTCCTCTGGCAGTGCGGTCCAGGCACCCACCCCACCCTCAGGTGAAAACTTTTCCCTGCACATCTCCCCTAAACTTTACCCCTCTCACCTTGAACCTGTGCTCTCTTGTTGGTGACCTTTCCACCTCTGAGTATCCACCCTATTTATGCCTCATAATTTTGGACGTCTCTGTCAGGTCACCCCTCAGCCTCGGTCTTTGCAGTGAAAAATATCCGAGCTTGTCCGACCTCTCTTCACGACTAAAACCCTCCATGCCACGTAACATCCTGGTAAACCTTCCCTGCAAAGCATCTACCTCCTTCTGGTAGTGTGGCGAACAGAACTGCATGCAATATTGCAAATGTGGTTGAACTAAAGTTTTGAGATAACACGGTGTGAAGCTGGATGAACACAGCAGACCAAGCAGCATGAGAGGAGCAGGAAAGCTGATGTTTCGGTCGAGACCCTTCTTCATTTTTCTTTCTCTTTTTCTGAAGAAGGGTCTCGACCAGAAAAGTCAAACTTTCCTGCTCCTCTGATGTTGCTTGGCCTGTTGTGTTCATCCAGCTTCACACCGTGTTATCTCAGATTCTCCAGCATCGACAGTTCCTACTATCTCTGTAAATAAAGTTTTGTACAGCTGTGACATAACTGCCAACTTTTATATTCAATGCCCTGGCCAATGAAGCCAAGCATGCTGTCTGCCTTCTTGACCACCTTATCCACTTGTATTACCACTTTCAGGGATCTGTGAACCTGTACGCTCAGATCCCTCTGAATGTCATGTACAATTTACACCTGAGTTTGATTTTCCAAAATGCATCACCTCGCATGTGACCAGATTAAACTCCATCTGCCATTTCTCTGCCCACATCTGCAATCTAGCTTGTATCCTGCTGTATGCTTTGACTCTCTCTTTAGTATCTGCAACACTGCCCATGTATCAAGAAAAAAAACAAGCCTTATAACTTTGCTGATACTGTTTCATTCATGAATTCCTTACAGTTCAAATAATCCTGTGATCTGCCTTCTGTCCCAGGCTACCCTCTATTGGTTGGAGACAGCAAGGACTGCAGATGCTGGGATCCACAGTCTACTGGTATGAAGCACAGCAGGTCAGGCATGATCAGAGGTGCAGAAAAGTCAACATTTCAGTCCGAAACATTGGCCTGCTGTGCTTTTCCAGCTTCACACCTACAGACTCTACCCTCTAACTGTCCCATAATTTACTGTGTAATACTTCTTGGCATATCTTTCACCGCTGAGTATAGTGCATTGTATTTAAAGTAGTTTCCGTTAACTGAATGAAGAACTTTTCATTAAATTGGCTATTTCCTTTGTACGGGCAACGATGACAGTCAGGTGGGGACAGCCTGTATAATTCTATTCGCAGCTCCCTCACCACTCACTCCCACCTGTCCACAATTACACTGGCAATACGGGGATGAGTATTGTCCCATTGGAACTAGAAACTGCGAGCCTGTTTCCATGTCATGAGCCAGTCCCCCACACTGTGACAGATAAACTACATTATCGGAATGTCCATCCGTGACTGGCAGTTCTCCATTAGGCTCATTGCCATGCCAGGCTGAAATTCCCAATGTGCTCCAATAGTCCATCCACTGAGTCCTGACTGCCAGTATTGAGGTATATCTTAGGGATTTATCACTCCCTAAATCTCCAAACATCTGTTTTCCCTTCCTTTTGAACAGCAAACTCTCACACACTTTCTGTTCTGTTATTAATAACACAACTGTCCGCTATGCTTCTCCGCAGCAGAAACTGCTTTGTTCCTTCCCACAGGAGGATCTGCCTTGAGTTTCAGAGGTAGTAGGAACTGCAGATGCAGGAAAATCTGCAATAACAAGTTGTACAGCTGGATGAACACAGCAGGCCAAGCAGCAACAGAGGAGCAGGAAGGCTAATGTTTTGGGCCTAGACCCTTCTCTAGGTCCGAAACATCAGCCTTCCTGCTCCTCTGATGCTGCTTGGCCTGCTGTGTTCATCCATCTTTACGCCTTGTTATCTCTGCCTTGAGTTTGCTTTTTTTAAATCATTTATTCAAACAAATGAGTTGCCATTTGTTGTCCCTGAGAAGGTGATGGTACAGGCTATGTGGCATAAAGTCACCTACAAACCCTTCGGGAGATAATTCTAGGATTTTGACCTAATGGCGCTGTCGGAACAGTGACATATTTCCAAACCCAGAATGGTGAGTTGAAAGGAACTTGCAGATGGTGGTGTTCATGAGCAGTCATCAGTTTGGAAGGTGCTGTCAGCAGCCTTAGTGAGGTGTTGCAGTGTATTTTATAGCTGGTACACACTGCTCCTCTTGAATGTAAAGGGAGAGAATGTAAAAGGTGGTGGATGTGGTATCAATCAAGTCGGCTGCTTTATCCTGGATGGTGTCAGCTTCTTCAGTGTTGTTGGGGCTGCACCCATCGGGCAAGTGGGGAGTATTCCATCCCATTCATGATTTGTGCCCTGTAGATGGTAGACAGGATTGGGGGAATCAGGAGGTGAGTTACTTGCCACAGGATTCTGAACATCTGACCCACTCTTGTAACCGCTGTGTTTATATGGCTAGTACAGTTGAGTTTCTGGTCAATGATCGCCCCCAGCTTGTTGATAGTCAGGGATTCAGTGGCGATAACACCATTGAATGTCAAGGGCAATGACTAGATTCTCTTTCATTGGAGATGCCCTGGCACAAATGAAGGGTAAATGTTACTTGCAACTTTCTGCCCAAGTCTGGGGATTGTCCAGATCTTGTTGCATTAGAGCATGAACAGTCAGTATCTATTGAGTTGTGAATGGGAATGAACACTGTGCAATCATTAGTGAACATCGCCACTTCCTGCCTTATGATGGACGGAAAGTCTTTGATGAAGCAGCTGAAGATGGTTGGGCCTAGGACACTACCCTGAGGAACTCCTGCAGAGATGTCCTGGATCTGAAATGACTGACCTCCAACAACCACGACCATCTTCCTTTGCTTCATCAGGTATGATGTGGGTGGCACAGTGGGTCATACTGCAGCCTCACAGCACCAGGGACCCGGGTTCGATTTCAGCCTTGGGCAACTGCCTGTGTGGAGTTTGCACATTCTCCCCGTGTCTGCTTGGGTTTCCTCTGGGTGCTCCGGTTTCCTCCCACAGTCCAAAGTTGTGCAGGCTAGGTGGATTGGCCATGCTAAGTTGCCTTAGATTAGGTGGATTATAGGGGAATGAGCCTGCGTGGGATGCTTTAAGTTTTGGTGTGGACTTGTTGGGCTGAGGGGCCTGTTTCCACACTGTAGGGATTCTATGATTCCAACAAATGGAGAAATTCCCATTGATTCCAGTTTTGCCAGGGCTCCTGGATGCCATACTCAGTCGAATACAACCTGATAGCAAGGCTGTCCTTCTCACCTCAACTCTGGAATTCAGCTCTTTTGTCCATGTTTGAATGAAGGCTGTAATGAGGTCAGGGGCTGAGTGGCCCTGGCGGAGCCCAAACTGGGCATCACTGAGCAGGTTATTGCTGAGCCAGTGCTGTTTGATAGCGCTGTGACTGACACCTTCCATCACTTTATTGATGATCGAGAGGAGACTGATGGGGCAGTAACTGGACAGGTGAGATTTGTCCAGCTTTTTATATACAGGACATACAACTTTCCATATTGTCGGTTGGATACCAGTGTTTCAACTGTACTAGGGGACCGGCAGATTCTGGAGCACAATTCTTCAGTACTATTGCTGAAATGTTGTCAGGGCCATTGCATTTGCAGTATCCAGTGTCTCCCACTGTTTCGTCATGTCACATCACGAAGACTGGCATCTGTAATGCTGGGGACCACTGGAGGAGGCCGAGATGGATCATCTACTTGGCACTTCTGGCTGAGGATTACTGTGAATGCTTCAGCCTTATCTTTTGCACTGATATGCTGGACTCTTCCATCATTGAGGATGGGGATATTTGTGGAGCCTCCTCCTCCAGTAAGCTGTTTAATTGCCCACTACCATTCATGACTAGATGTGGCAGGACTGCAGAGCTTAGATCTGATCCGTTGGTTAGCTCTGTCTATCACTTGCTGCTTATGGTGTTTGGCATGTAAGGAGTCCTGTTTGGTAGCTTCATCTGGATGACATCTCATTTTTAGATATGCTTGGTGCGGCTCCAGGGTTGATCCCCTTGTTTGATGGTATTGGTTGAGTGGGGATATGCCGGGCCACGAGGTTACAAATTGTGCTGGAGTACAATTCTTCTGCTGTTGATGACCCACAGTGATTCATGGATGCCCAATCCTGAGTTGCTGGATGCGTTCAAAATCTATTCATTAGAGCACATTGATAGTGCCACACACCACAATAGAGGGTATTCTCACAACTGACAGGGCTTTGTTTTTATAGGAGACTGTTACCCATACTGTCATGGACTGGTGCATCTGCAGCTGGCAGATCAGTAGGGATGAGGTCAAGTACATTTCCTCCCCCTTACTGGTTCCCTCGCCACCTGCTGCAGAGCCCGTCTAGCAGCTATGTCCTTTAGGACCCGGCCAATTTGATCAGTTGTGTTGCAGCCGAACTACTCTTAGTGAAGGGCATTGAAGACACCCACCCAGAGTACACTGTGTGCCCTTGCCATCCTCAGTGTTTCCTTCAATTGAGGTCACCTCATGGGGCATAGACCAACATTGAAAGATTCTTCAATTGTCTGAGCCATCGCTAACGATGCAATGTTTCCTCTGTGTAATGACTAAAATACAAGTTGTAATAGAAAATCAAATCCTTGCAACATGCCATGCAGTCCATGATACTCTTTGTGACTACGCCCAGTAACACTGGTCCACTGTCTCTCTTAATTCCCTCTCTTTCTCTCGATCACCAAACCACATGACCTCAAAATTGTTCCCTCATCTTAGCCCTAAACTCACACTGTATTCGAGAACGGGTTTCTCTTGGTGAATGGGGCGGGGTGGGGGGGTGGGGGTTGGTGTAGGTGGTGGTTATGGAATCTCATCGAGACCTCTAAAATTCTAACAGGACTGGATAGGGTAGATGCCGGGAGGTTGTTCCCGATGGTGGGTGCGTCCAGAACCAGGGGTCACAGTTTGAGGATTCAGGGTACACGATTTAGGATGGAGATGGGGAGACATTTCTTTACCAAAGCCTGTCAAGTTAATTACCACAGGAAGTAGTTGATGCCAAAACATTGAATGTATTCAAGAGATGGCTAGGTATAGCACTTGGGGCAAATGGGATCAAAGGTTATGAGGAGAAAGCAGGATTAGGCTACTGAGTTGGACGATCAGCCATGATCATAATGAACGGCTGAGCAGGTTTGAAGGGCCGAATGGCCTCCTTCTGCTCCTATCTTCCATGTTTCTACGTCAGCCTCGCACACATGGAGTTTGCCATGTCCATGGGACCCCAACTCCTGCTCCCTCACCGCCATCTTGGTGAATTTCCAGCTTCCCTTCCTGGTCCCGATTCCTCCCATCTCCCTCTCATTCACGGAGGAAGTGGAAACTGTTTGGGGTGGACACATGGGAGGAAGAAAGGGTTCACCAAGCAGAGAAACTCAGAGCTGGCTCATCGCCAAGCTAGAGATGAAGAGGGAGAAAGTGAGAGTAAAAGGACGAGAGGCACAGAGAGAAGGAGACCAAGGGCCAAAGAGGGGAAGGGGACATGTATGTGAATGAAAGAGCACGAGATGGAGAATGTGAGACAGACAGTAAGAGACAAACATCATGGAGGAGTGTCTTGGAAGTACAGGGGGGAGAGCGACTGCGATGAAGGGAACAGACAGAAATTTCTCTTCCAATGGAAAAGGTAAAAAGTTCTGAATAAGTTAAAACGTTGACTCTTTCTCTCTGCATAAAAGATGCCAGACCCGCTGAGTTTCTCTGCATTTGTTTGTAGGTTAACTAAAAAAAGAGGGAACAGGTTTAGGAGGGAGAATAAAGGGAACTGGGAAATAAATTGAAAAGCAGGATCTTAAAGTTTTCAACCTCAGGATTACTCCCAGTGCTATGCACAATATGCTGAGTGACCTACTCTCAACCTCATTTTCTCGTGAGTGAGCAAACGGCAGGGGAGGAATGAGATGGCAGCACAGGAAAGAATCAGAGATGGGCAGCATGTGAGAGAAAAGCTGAACAAATGAGGGGAGGGAGAAAGTAAAGGGAATTGCAGCCTCGCCTCCTGAGAAGCAGCATTTCAATACGATAGCGAAGGTGTGGTGAGGAGACCATTCCTCTGAAACGTGTTCCCCATCCTGGTAGCTACCCAGCTAAACCTGACAGGGTTTAACACTGAGGAAAGACCTATCGCAGCACAGCAAGCACAGTGTGGGACGCTCAGTGAACACGGGAGTCGGAACGCCGACAGCCCTTCAGCTCATGGTAAATTACACAGCTCTCCGCTCACTACCTGCTAATTAGATCAACGAAACACCGGCAATCTGCCAAACACAAAAAGCCGCATGAAATTAAAAACCTGAGGCGCAGGCCTCACTCTGAGCCAGCAGCATGAACATCCCTGCGATGAAAAGCAGAACATCGTGAGGGAAGGGTGGCAGACGTTGGTGAATTGAAAGTGGTGAACTGGCGAGTATGGTCAGATTATGAATTTGACAAGTCTGGGCATGCCAGATGTTACATGCACTGGATATTTAGCATAAAGCCTCCTGAGAGATGAGGAGATGTCTATTCATACACAGCAATTTTTTTTATTGGTTCTGAAGAATCACAGAAACTCTACAGTGTGGAAGCAGGCCATTTGGCCCACTGAGTCCACGCTGACCATAGGAAGAGCATCACACCTATCCCTGTAACCTTGCATGTCCCATGGCTACCCCACCTGGCCTGCACAATCCCTGGACACTATGGGAAATTTAGCATGGCCAATCCACCGAGCCCGCACATGTTTGGACTTGGGGAGAAAACAGGGGCAGCTGGTGAAAGAGTTCCATGCAGACACGAGGACAATGTGCCAACTCCACACAGATAGTAGCCCAAGGCTGGAGTGGAGCCCGTGTTCCTGGAGCTCTCAGGCAGCAGCGCCAACCACTGAGCAACTGTGCCACCTGAAGGACGCGAAACGTTAACTCTGATTTCTCTCCAAAGATGTTGCCAGACCTGCTGAGATTTTCCAGCAATTTCTGCTTTTGTTTCTGATTTCCAGCAACTGCAGTTCTTTTGTTTTCTCATTGTTTTGTTGGTATTTAGTGTAAGTTGTCAGTTTGTGCTGCAAAGTGCGGCTTCCATGATATTGTTCAAACAGGGGCAGGACAAATGTCTCACAGCAAGCTACAAAAGTAGAATGGTGTCAACATGCAGCAAATCTCCCTTTGACAGAGCCATCCAATTAGTCCCAATCCACTGCTCTAACCTCAAATGTTTCCTCTTCAAACAGGTGCACAAGACATTGGAGCAAATATAGCCCACTGAGTCCGCTACACCATTCAACAAGATCGTGGCTGACCAGACTATCCTCAACTCCACTTCCCTGATTTTTCCCCAAATCCTTTCCCCACAACCCTTTCCCAGATTTCATCTACAAGGAGGCACAGGTTCAAGGTGATGCATTTTGGAGGATCAAACTTGCGGGTGAATCATGTTGTAAATGGCAGCACCGTGAGGAACACTAACCTTCAGACGGATCTGGGTGTGCACAGTTCCCTGAAAGAGGCAACACTGGTAGCCAATGTGATTAAGAAGGCATATAGAATGTTTGCCTTCATCGGCTGGGGCATGGAGTACAAGAGTTGGCTAACCATGTTGCAGCTACATAAAACCCTTGTTAGGCCCATTTGGAGTAATGTATGCAGTTTCGGTTGCCACACAGGATTTGCAAGCTTTGGAGAGTGCATAGAAGGTTCACCAGGATGTTGCCTGGTCTTCAGGGCATTGTCTGCGAGGAAAGGTTAAAAAGACTAGGATTGTTTAAACTGAAAGACAGCAGCTAAAAGGAGATCCGCTAAAGGTCTACACAATATTGAAAGGCATAAATAGAGTGGCCAGTCAGATGCTTTTTACCAGCATTGAAGTTTCTGCAACATGGGGGCACAGGTTCAAGGTGAGAAGGGGAAAGTTTAAGGGAGGTGAGCGAGGGAAGCTTTTCACGTGGAAAGTCGGAGCCTGGAATGTAGGAGGTGGTGGAAACAAGCATATTGAAGACATGAATAGGGAGGGAATAGAGGGACAAGGATGGAAAAATGGCAGATTTGTCTCTAGATTAATTAGGTCATGATGGTCAGCACAGGCTTGGAGGGCCGAAGGGCCTGTTCTTGTGCTGTACTTTTTCATTTGTTCATTAAAAATCGATTTCGGCCTTGGATTTACTTAACAACCCAACCTCAACAGTCCCCTCCAGTAAACGAATTCCACAGATTGGATATCGTCTGAGAGAAACAAAATCTTCCTCTTCTGTGTCCTACACTTGTGACCCCTTACTCTACCCTCTGGTCCTTGCCCCCCCCCTTAAGGGAAAGAACTTTTCTACATCTCCCTGTCAAATCCCCTAAGAATCTTGTATTGTTCAGTAAGATCATCTCCTATTCTTTGAAATTTCAATGGGTACAAATCCAATCTGACCAATCTCTCCCCATAAGACAGCCCATGCATACCTGATACCAGCCTAATGAACTGCCTATGGACTGTGTCCAATGCCAATATATCTTTCTGTAGATAAGAGATTAAAAACTGCTCAGAGTTTCTCCAGCTGTAGCCTAGCCATTATGTGCCCATTTCCTTTGTGGAAGCTCTAATGGAATCTGCTTAGAGAATCCCTATAGTTTGGCAACAGGCCATTCAGCCAACACCAACTTTCAAAACAGCATCCCACCTCGACCCATAACCTTACATTTCCCATGGCTCATCCACATAATCTGTACAGCCCTAGACACTATGGGCTATTTAGTATAGCCATTTCCCATAGCACATCCACCTAACCTGCACATCTTTGGACTGTGGGAGGAGACCAGAACATCCGGAACAGATATGCATAGACACAGTGAGAATGTGCAAACTCCACACAGACAGTCACTCAACAGTGAAACTGAACCCAGGAGCTTTGTAGCATGAAGCAGCAGTGCTAACCACCGAGCCACTATTGTTGCTTCTTGCAGTGTGTTCCAGTAGGTTTTGAACCAGTGCGGATTCCAAGAGATAACACGGAGTGGAGCTGGAGGAACACAGCAGGCCAGGCTGCATCAGAGGAGCAGAAAATTTAACGTTTCAGATCAGTACTCTTCCATCAGCCCCTCATACCTCACTGACCAATCCCCACCACTCCCTACCTGCACTCACCTATCACCATCCCACCTACCTTCCCAGCCTGGACCCTTCTCTCGCTATTTATTTCTGAGTTCCCTTCCCCTCCCCCATTTCTGAAGAAGGGGCCTGACCCAAAACGTTTTTCACTGGAGTATAGGAGGTTGAGGGGTGACCTTATAGTGGTTTTTAAAACTATGACAGGCATAGATAAGGCAAATAGCAAAGGCCTTTCTCTAGGGTGGAAGATGTCAAAACTGGGGGCCATATAGGTGCAAGAAGGATTTAAAAGGGGCATGAGGAACAACTTTTTCACATAAAGGCTGTTAGTATGTGGAATGAACTGCCAGAGAAAGTGATAGATACAGGTATAGTTACAACATTTAAAAGACTTTTGGGCAGGTATATGAATAGGAAAGGTTTAGAGGGATACAGGCCAAATGCAGACAGGTGGGACCAGTTTATTTTGGGAACTTGGAATGGACATGTTGGACTGAAGGGTCTACTTCTGTGCTGCATGACTCTGTGAATAATTGGAAATCGTTGACAACAACAACGTAGAAAAAGTTGTGAGATAGTAGAACTGCCGATGCTGGAGAATCTGAGATAACAAAGTGTAGAGCTAGATGAACACAGCAGGTGAAGCAGCATCTGAGGAACAGAAAGGCTGACATTTCAGGTCTGCACCCCTCTGAAGGATCAGCTTTCCTGCCTATCATAGAAAAAGTTGGGACTTGAGTTAAGTCTGTGTGACAGAGCAGAAGGATCTTGGTTTAGTATCTCATCTTATCTGACTGGTCTTTTGACAGTGCACTGCACTAAGTACAGCACAGTGACATGCTGCTTTGAGCTCTTTTAGTCAGGACAGGAATCCACGATCTAATGTCCCAGAACTAAAAGCTCCATTCACCAAGTCATCATTACATTTGTCACAGAAGGTTGCTGGACCTAGATTTTCAAATCCTACAAAAACCAAAGAACTGCAGCTGCTGGAAATCAGAACCAAAATCACAAATCACTGGAAAAACTGGGCAGGCCAGGCAGCATCGTTGGCAAGAAGGCAGAGTTAGCGCTTCGGGTTCAGTGGCCCTTCTTCAGAACAGGTAGTAACTTGGAAAAGATTGGTGTATATGCTCAAGAAAGGATCGGGGGAAGGGGCAGGAGTAAATGATAGCTGGAGATGGAGCCCAGAGATGGAGAGAGTGAAACAGTTGGACAGACAAAGGAATGAGTAAAGGTCAACCTGGGAGAATGAATAGCTGCTAATAGGGACCATTATCAGTTCACTCTGACTCCTTTCCACAGATGCTGTTGAGTTTTTTTTCCAGCAAATTATGATTTTGCTTTAAAATCCTGCAACTTGAAGGACTCGAGAATAGGGCTAATTCCATTGTTTGATGATCCTCTTCATCTAATCCTTTTGGAATAAATCTCTATGCCTTTATATCTCGTAGCCTTATCTATCTCTCCATTAAGTGCATCTATGCATTGTTAGGGGCTCCACAATCTTACCACTCGCTAGGTTTTCTACATTCTTCACAGAAATTGTGATGGTATTTTATTTAGAGCCACCAATCCAGATCTCATGGTAGGTGAATAATTCTCTTCCTTCACATGTGCTCCAGCAAATCCTTTCCTAATACGACAAACCTGTATCAGGTCAGTTTTCTCTTGGGAAAAACAGCCCTGCCTTTTTCAAACCTCTCCGATGATTCTAACCTGGCTCTTCTGACACTGTTTTTACAAATCAAACTTCTTTGCAAACTTTTCCAGTGCTCATGCAGAATCTAGAGTGTTCACAGTAATCTCTGTGTGATCTAACCGATGTTTTCTATGAGTTCAATAGTACATCATTGCTGTTCAAATCTCTCGCCCTCTCTCACTCTGGGCTGACAGATGGAACTGTAGTTCTTTTCTCCCTGCGGGATACAGACAGATTCCTGCAAGGCATCAGATGTTCCCTGTTTCCTAAGCCATGAAGCAGATGTCCCTGTTTCTGTGGCATCCCCTGTGCTGAGTAATTGTTGCAGGCTGGCTGCAGTTAGACCTGTGTCCTAGGGAGGGCGCACCCTTGTGTATTACTGAAGAGACCGAACACCAGCAGACTGCTTCCTGTGACAGCAGTTCAAAGCCTTCATTGAACCGATGGTGTGGGACATAACTCCAAGAGCTCTTGCCCTTTAACAGACCGACTGTCAACCTCTACCTGATTGGTGACTCTAAAAGGTCATGGGATCCCACCAGAGATTTGAAACCTCATTCGAGGTAGGCACTCACACACAGGAGTCATATCTCAGATGGGATGGCATGATAGCTCAGTGGTTAGCACTGCAGCCTCACAGTTGGACCCAGTCTCAATTCCACCCAGCTCTGAGGAAGGGACACTGGACCAGAAACGTTAACTCTGTTTTTACCTTCACAGATGCTGCCAAACCTGCTGAGCTTTTCCAGCAACTTTGTTTTTGTTCCTGGTCTACAGCATCCACAGTTCTTTTGGTTTCAATTCCACCCCCGGGTGAATGTCTGTGTGGAGTTTGCATGTTCTCCTTGTGTTTGCGCTGGTTTCCTGCAGATGAGATCAGGTGGACAGGCCATGCTAAATTTCCCATAGTGTCCACGGATGTATCGGCTAGGTGGGTTAACCATGGGAAATGTGAAGTTAGGGAGCTTTAAGGTGGGATGATCTTTGGAGGATCAGAGCAGACTTGATGGGCCAAATAGCCTCTATCTGCACTGTAGGATTCTATGAGTTTTTAAACCTCCAATGATCTGGACATGAAAGATCTTTTGACACCATTGCACAGAAGAGCAGGTGACATGGTGGTCAATATTTATCCCTCAATCAATTTCATTAAACCAAATGACACAAAACGTTGACTTTCTTGATCCTCTGATGATGCCTGACATGCTGTGTTCCTCCAGCTCCACACTGTCTCGACACTTCTGCAGCTCTTGCTATCTTCTGACCAAGTAATTGTTTGTGGGGGCTTTCTGTGTACAACATAGCAGCGACTTTCCAGCACTGACTGCAGTAATTCCACTTCAAAAGCTATGAGACGTCTATGGGCATACTGAGTCATGGAGTCATAGAGCAGGGAAACAGACCCTTCAGTCCAACCATCCATGCCGACCATAATCCCAAACTAAACTAGTCCCAACTGCCTGTGCTTGGCCCATATCCCTCCAAACATTTCTCATTCATCTACTAATTCAAATGTCTTTTAAACATTGTAACTGTACCTGCATCCACCACTTCCTCTGGGAGTTCATTCCACACACGAGCCACTCTTGGTATAAGCAAGTTGCCCCTCATGTCTTTTCTTAATCTTTCTCCATGCGCCTTAAAAATATGAACTCCCCCACCCTAGCGAAAAGACCCTTGCTCTTCACTTTGTCTATAGCCCTCATAATTTTATGAAGCTCAACTTCCTATGTTCCAGTTGCACAAGTCCCAACCTGTCCAGCCCCGATTTTTATAACTCAAACCCTCCATTTCCAGCAACATTCTGAACCCTCTCCAGCTAAATAATAACCTTCCTATGACAGGGTAACCAGTACTGCACACAGTACTTCAGAAGAAGCCTCACCGACATCCAGTACAGCTTCAACATGACATCCCAACTCCCATACTCAAAGGTCTGTATGATGAAGGCAAGTGTGCTAAATGCCTTCTTATCCATCCTACCTACATGTGAAGCAAACTTGATGCAGAAATAAAAATCTGTTCTTTTTTCTCCTGGGGAGGGGGCACTGGCTGCAGGTTCGCTGATTCACAAGGGTAATGGTGCAGAAGGGCATTCCGCCCATCGTGCACGTACTGGTTCTATTACCCAGTGCCAATTTCCTGCCTTTTATCTATCCAAAGAAAAGCCATGTGGGATTCAATGTCCAACTGTGTGCAATGTATGTTACAGGGGCTGACTCAAACCTTAACAAACCTCTTCAAATCACAGGGATCATAGAAATATGCGATTTAGGAGCAGGATTCAGTCATTCAACACTGCCAGCTCCAGTATTCAGCAAAATAATGGCATTCAGACTGGGGTCTCAACTCCACTAAAAACAGTCAGACCCCGAAAATAAAAACCTTTCTCAAATAAGCTGTATCCAACTCTGCCTTAAGAATATCCAAACAATCACCAACAAATTGTCCTGGTCTACCCACATCAATGCTATGGTCAAGAAAGCACAACAAAGTCTCTACTTCCTCCAGAGGCTGAGGAAATTCGGTATGTCCACAAAGATTCTTACCAATTTTTATAGATGCACCATAGAAAGCATCCCATCTGGATGCATCACTGTGTGGTACGGCAACTGCTCCTCCCAAGTCCGCAAGAAACTACAGAGTGTTGTGAACACAGCCCAGTCCATCACACAAACCAGTCTTCCAACCATTGACTCCATCTATACTTCTCGCTGTCTCAGGAAGGCTACCAACATCATCAAAGACCTGTCCTTTCCCTGGTTAAACTCTCTTCCACCCTCTTCTTTGGGCAGAAGATATAAAATTTTGTATACACATATGAACAGATTCAAGAACAGTTTCTTCCCCGCTGTCATCAGGCTTTTTGAACGGACCTCTCAAATGTTAATTTTGATCTCGCTCTCTCTGCACTGTCTCTGTAACACTAATATTCTGCTAAACTGATGCACTTTGTTTGGTACAATCTGCCCGTACAACACACAAAGCAACGGTTTTCACTGTATCTCGGTACATGTGACAACAATAAATCAAATCAAAGACTAGGCCTACCTTCTGCTTGGCCATCCTTCACCAATAACCTGACAGATACCAGGAAGAAGGACTGATGGCCATGAATCTCCCCAGAATAGGTTGGTACTGTTGGAAGCCAACATTGTCATAGAACCTGGCCTGAACATACATGCCAGTGTCAGTTGAACTGGGATTTCTGGGTGGGTTATTAATCTCAGCTGCTCTAACGACCAATATCCCCGAATCCCACAGGGTTGGGGGCTGAGAAATCCCCATATGTGAATGAGTAGGTCACTGCCAGACAGGTATAGCATGAGGTTAGATACAGAGTAAAGTTCCCTCTTTACTGTCTTCACCAATCTAGTTTAGAAACAGCTAAAACCAGGCAATCAGTGGACACTTCAGTGCATTATCCAATGCACCAGGTAACACAGGTCTCAGGATAAGGGCTCACGGAGTTGGGAATAATGTATTAGAGTAAAGAGAGAATTGGTAATGGGGCAGGAAACTGAGATCAGGCATATATAGAGCATTTGCACATTGGCAGATGGTAACTAGTGTAGCACTGCATGACTCAATACTGAGGCCTCAGTCATTTCAAATCTGAATGAATGACTTAGTAGCAGTGAGAATGTAAGTTTGACACAAAGTTAGAGAGAAATGCAAGATGTGGGGAGGACAGCGGGCAGCGGCAAGAATATAGATAGGTTGAGCGGGTAACAAGACAGCAGATGGAGTATAATGTGAGAAAGTGTTAAGTTATTCACTTTGGTCGTAAGAATAAATAAAACAGAAGGTTTTAAAAAAAAACAAGTGAAACTTGTAAATGTTGACATTCAGTGGGATTTTGTTGAGAAGCAAAGGTGTCCATGTTTCACTAGACAGGCAGGTCTTATTGTTAAGGCTTCAGTCGTTTGTACCAGTGACAGAGGATGTCTGGCTGTGGAGTGTCAACATTTCAGGGGTCACAGGGAAGGAGGGGGAAGCAAATCACTTCTAAGTTATTCATCACTGTTCACAAGTTTACCATCATTTCAATCCCATACTCTCATTTCACCTCAATCCCTTCACCCACCAGTTGCTGGTGATCTCATTCACACACAGTTCCATTCTGGTCTGAGACCAGTATTACATCTCTCTGAGATACTGTTGCTTCCTTCACACCTTTCCTTCTGATGTTTTTCCAAAGTTTTCAATCATTCATTTCTCAGGGAGCTGGGAGTTCCACCGTTTGAAAGGTCAACTGTCAACTTTAAACATGCATATCTTCGAAACAGAATGGGTTAGATACAGAGTCAAGTTCCCTCGACACACCCAGGACTAGTATAGCATGGGATTACACAGAGGAAGGTTTCCTCTCTACTGTCCCCATCAAACATTCTGAGGAAGGGTCACCAGACCCGAAACGTTAACTCTGCTTTGTCCTCCACAGATGCTGCCAGACTTGCTGAGCTTTTCCGGCAACTTTGTTATTGTCCCTGATTTACAGCATCCACAGTTCTTTTGGTTTTTATTTTGTGTTGACTCTGAGGACAAGTATAGCACGGCTCAGGTACAGAATAAACCTCCCTTTACATTGTCCTAGCAAACACTCCCAAGGTAGGCGCAGCACAGGGTGAGAATTAGATTAAAGCTTGTTCATCTCTTTTGAACTGCAAGTAAAATTTCCTCTACTTTTTTATACTGAACGTAATGCTTTCTCTGTGCTGTCCACATTAAACACTCACAACCATTACAGCAAGGGCTTATGTACAGAGTAATACTCTCTCCTCACTGTCACCATCGAACACTCCAAGGACAAGGACAGCACAGTGTTAGTTACAGAGGCATGCTCCCTCTGCTTATTTTAACGAGAAGTAAAATTCTTTCCCCATCAAACACACCACACAGGACAGATACAACATGGGGTTAGCTATTAGAATAAGCTCCTCTACACTGGCCCTATCAAACACTCTGAGGGCAGCTACAGCACGGGGATGGATACAGAGCACAGCTCCCTCTACACTTTTAAAAGGAGACTAAAGCTCTCTTGACACTGTCTGCAACAAACAGTGCCAGACAGGTATAGCACAAGGTTAGATACAGAGTACAGTTCCCTCTTTACTGTCTTCACCAATCTAGTTTAGAAACAGCTAAAACCAGGCAACCAGTGGACACTTCAGTGCATTATCCAATGTACCAGTTAACACAGGTCTCAGGATAAGGGCTCACAGTGTTGAGAATAATGTGTTAGAGTAAAGAGAGAATTGGTAATGGGCAGGAAGCTGAGATCAGGCATACATAGAGCATTTGCAAATTGGCAGATGGTAACTAGTGTAGCACTGCATGACTCAGTACTGAGGCCTCAGTCATTTCAAATCTGAATGAATGACTTAGTGGCAGAGAGAATGTAAGTTTGACACAAAGCCAGAGAGAAATGCAAGATGTGGGGAGGACAGTGAGGCAGCAGCAAGAATATAGATAGGTTGAGTGGGCAACAAGACAGCAGATGGAGTATAATGTGAGAAAGTGTTAAGTTATTCACTTTGGTCGTAAGAATAAATAGAACAGAATATTTTTCAAAAAATGTGCGAAACTTGTAATTGTTGACATTCAGAGAGATTTGGGTGTACTCATGCAAGCAACTAAGAATGTTGACATGCAGATAACCAATAGGAAGACAAATGGCATGTTGGCCTTTCTTGCAAGGGGATTGAGGCACAGCAACATAGAAGTCTTATTATAATTGTACAGGGTTTGGTGTGGTGACATCTGGAATGTTGTGTGCAGTTTGGTCTCCATGGGAAGGGTACATTAACGTTAGAGGCAGTGCAGCGAAGGCCCACCACATTGATCCCTGAAATGAGGTGTAAATGCAAAACGTTGATAATGCAGGAAATCTGAAACAAACACAGAGATTGCTGGAGAAACTCAGCAGATCTGGTAGCACCTGGGGAGAGAGAAACAGAGTTAATATGTTGAGTCTGGTTTGACTTTTCTTCAGTTCTGAACCTGCATTGGTCTTGGAACAAAGGAACTGAGTAAGTTGGGTCTATACTTTTAGAACAGTAACATTGGAGAAGACCCTTCAGTCCATTGAGTTTACTCTCTCATTCAATTAGTTTATCACTGACCTTAACAACATTCCCCATGTCATCACCATATTGCTTAAAGTCATGAGAACTGAGGAACCTGTCAACCTCAGCCTTGAATCTGTTGAATAACTCAAATTCCACAGCCCTCTGCAACAGACTTTGCCAAATATTCACCGCCCTGTCAGTGAAGAAATCCTTCCTAGCTTCTTATCCTGAAGTTGAAAGAAGCCAGCTCACTGGAACACTCAGAATCTTGAAAGGGCTCGACAGAGTGGGCGCTGAGAGGTTGTGACTGCTGGCCAGGGAATCTAAAACGTGGGGGCACAGTCTCAGGGTAAGGGGTACATTATTTAGGACTGGGATGAGGAGAAATTACACCAATCAGAGCTTTGTGAATTCTGGTTGTCAATGCTCCTCTGTTGAATAAACTTGAGGCTGAGACAGGTTCTTGTGGTGCCCCTCATTCATTCAATCTGACCATAATGTGCCATTGATAGCTGAGCTGGAGCAGGTGAACCATGCTGACCCTGTGAGCACTTGGGCTTAGCACACGCATTGCCAGGTACACGTAGCTGTTTGAATCTTTTGACCTGTTGATTAATGCCCACTTCCATGTACCTGGCTTCAAGACAGGTTGGTCATCAGGCTTTTTTCAAATTAGATTAGATTCCCTACAGTGTGGAAACAGGCCCTTTGGCCCAACAAGTCCACACCACCCCTTGAAACATCTCACCCAGACCCATCACCCTATAACGCACACATCCCAGAACACTACGGGCAATTTAGCATGGCCGATTCACCTACCCTGCACATCTTTGGGCTGTAGGAGGAAACCAGAGCACCCAGAGAAAACACACACAAACACGGGGAGAATGTGCAAACTCCACACAAACAGTCACCTGAGGCTAGAATCGAACCCGGGTTCCTGGTGCTGTGAAGCTACAGTGCTAACCATTGAGCCAATGTGCCGGCTTAGGCTTCTTTATAACATTGGTACAGTTTAAGACCATGTTATTCAGAGATCTGCCAGTCTCTAATCTTACTGTTGCATTATTGAAAGACTATTCCATAAAGCCTATCACTTAACGCTCTTTGTTCAACTCCATGCTTCTTGTGTGTGCTCCTAACATTGACATGGCTAGAGTTCAGGCTACTGCTTCACTCGTCAGGCGTGTCTCTCTTCTTTCTTGACCCTGCCCACACTGTGCTATTTATGCCCACTGAGGAGCGAATCTGTGGCATTATTGCAGGGTCCTAAAGTTCTTAATCAGGGATTCTCCAATTGGCAGGCACCAAACATTTTTCTCCCACCTGCTACGCATGTAAGACACACCCCCAAGCACTAATGGGGAAAGCAGGGAATGCTGGAAAGGCTGGCCCATACTCACCGAGCAAGTCAGATTCTCGCTGTCCATCACCTTCTGCTGCAGGTCAAGCCACATGGTCTGAAAGCAGAGACAAATCACTGGAGTGAGAGGCAGCAGGACAGCAGAGTTTATCAACGTGCCATCAGGCCTCAACCAATCAGCAGCACCAAGCCCTGGCACACTCGCACTCATGGCCAATGTTTCACCCATAACCCAGCCACGAGGGGAGACACACTGAAAAAATTAAGGACCATAGCTACAAACAGATCTTAACCAACCCACCACCTCAGCTACTCCTGAGATCTCTGTGTTGATCAATGAGTGGGAGTTGCACTCTCTCAAAGTGTGTTTGAGATGTATTATTGAAAGGTTTTGCTGTGCTGGCTATAGTTTACCCACTCTCACTCTCCCCTTTCCTCCCATGGCTACGCATTCCACTTTCGAGCCCAAGCGCGGAGCCGCAACCCATTTCAGAGGCTGCTCAGCACTCAGGAACCCAGGCTGCCTCTCTAGCTCGACATCATCAAAGGTGCCCTCCTTCTGTTGAACAGATAAGATCGCCACTTCTCTGGTCCTTCCCTCCACAGAGGCAAGGCTGATATTAATTCCTCCACCCAGACAGAACGCAGTCAGGCCTTCAAAGCATCGCTGTATGTGGGATCTTGCTGTGCTCATGCTTGCTGCTGTCTTTCCTACATTACAAGTGATGATACCTTGGAAAGCAATGAATCGGGCTCAAAGCATCCCGGAGTAACTTGGGAGATGCAGTAAATCCACACAGGGATCTTACTTTTCTATCAGACCCGTATTGGAAAGGGCCATCATGCTGAATTAATGAGGCATCATGAAGTTGGATATCAGCTCTCTGAAATGACAGCTGGTTGAAGGTGTCCAGCTATTTGGCCTTGAACAGAATTGCTGCCAAGACAATATTCTGTACTCACACACATGCATTCGCTGTCAGAGCTTTCTGCAAGTATTATCAGGCACCCAGCACAGACCAGAAATTGAGAACTTGGTCACAAAATGTCACTAGAAACAGAAGTAAGAGTAGGCCATTTGGTCCCTTGAGCTTGCCCTGCTATTCTGTAAGATCGCAGCTGGTCTGATTCCAAGCTTGACCCACTTTCCTGCCACCCTAGTGTAGCAGGAAACTAGCTGCACAATAGTATCAGAGATAATGGGAACTGCAGATGCTGGAGATTCCAAGATAATAAAATGTGGGGCTGGATGAACACAGCAGGCCAAGCAGCATCTCAGGAGCACAAAAGCTGACGTTTCGGGCCTAGACCCTTCATCAGAGAGGGGGATGGGGGGAGGGAACTGGAATAAATAGGGAGAGAGGGGGAGGCGGACCGAAGATGGAGAGTAAAGAAGATAGGTGGAGAGGGTGTAGGTGGGGAGGTAGGGAGGGGATAGGTCAGTCCAGGGAAGACGGACAGGTCAAGGAGGTGGGATGAGGTTAGTAGGTAGCTGGGGGTGCGGCTTGGGGTGGGAGGAAGGGATGGGTGAGAGGAAGAACCGGTTAGGGAGGCAGAGACAGGTTGGACTGGTTTTGGGATGCAGTGGGTGGGGGGGAAGAGCTGGGCTGGTTGTGTGGTGCAGTGGGGGGAGGGGATGAACTGGGCTGGTTTAGGGATGCAGTGGGGGAAGGGGAGATTTTGAA
Organism: Stegostoma tigrinum; assembly: GCF_030684315.1. Lineage (NCBI taxonomy): Eukaryota > Metazoa > Chordata > Chondrichthyes > Orectolobiformes > Stegostomatidae > Stegostoma > Stegostoma tigrinum. The sequence goes on from NC_081369.1 coordinate 3,200,089, forward strand.
ACTGGTGAAGTCCACATTGATACCATATGGCTGCAGGGTTCCCAGGCGGAATATAAGTTGCTGTTCCTGCAACCTTCGGGTGGCATCATTGTGGCAGTGCAGGAGGCCCATGATGGACATGTCATCAAGAGAATGGGAGGGGGAGTGGAAATGGTTTGCGACTGGGAGGTGCAGTTGTTTGTTACGAACTGAGCGGAGGTGTTCTGCAAAGCGGTCCCCAAGCCTTCGCTTGGTTTCCCCAATGTAGAGGAAGCCGCACCGGGTACAGTGGATGCAGTATACCACATTGGCAGATGTGCAGGTGAACCTCTGCTTAATGTGGAATGTCATCTTGGGGCCTGGGATGGGGGTGAGGGAGGAGGTGTGGGGACAAGTGTAGCATTTCCTGTGGTGGCAGGGGAAGGTGCCGGGTATGGTGGGGTTGGAGGGCAGTGTGGAGCGAACAAGGGAGTCACGGAGAGAGTGGTCTCTCCGGAAAGCAGACAGGGGAGGGGATGGAAAAATGTCTTGGGTGGTGGGGTCGGATTGTAAATGGCGGAAGTGTCGGAGGATAATGCGTTGTATCCGGAGGTTGGTAGGGTGGTGTGTGAGAACGAGGGGGATCCTCTTGGGGCGGTTGTGGTGGGGGCGGGGTGTGAGGGATGTGTCGCGGGAGATGCGGGAGACGCGGTCAAGGGCGTTCTCAATCACCGTGGGGGGACAGTTGCGGTCCTTAAAGAACTTGGACATCTGGGATGTGCGGGAGTGGAATGTCTTATCGTGGGAGCAGATGCGGCGGAGGCAGAGGAATTGGGAATAGGGGATGGAATTTTTGCAGGAGGGTGGGTGGGAGGAGGTGTATTCTAGGTAGCTGTGGGAGTCGGTGGGCTTGAAATGGACATCAGTTATAAGCTGGTTGCCTGAGATGGAGACTGAGAGGTCCAGGAAGGTGAGGGATGTGCTGGAGATGGCCCAGGTGAACTGAAGGTTGGGGTGGAAGGTGTTGGTGAAGTGGATGAACTGGGCACCCGCACGGGCCCCAGCTATGCCTGCCTCTTTGTAGGTTACGTGGAACAGTCCATCTTCCGCACCTACACAGGCCCCAAACCCCACCTCTTCCTCCGGTACATTGATGACTGTATCGGCGCCGCCTCTTGCTCCCCAGAGGAGCTCGAACAGTTCATCCACTTCACCAACACCTTCCACCCCAACCTTCAGTTCACCTGGGCCATCTCCAGCACATCCCTCACCTTCCTGGACCTCTCAGTCTCCATCTCAGGCAACCAGCTTGTAACTGATGTCCATTTCAAGCCCACCGACTCCCACAGCTACCTAGAATACACCTCCTCCCACCCACCCTCCTGCAAAAATTCCATCCCCTATTCCCAATTCCTCCGCCTCCGCCGCATCTGCTCCCACGATAAGACATTCCACTCCCGCACATCCCAGATGTCCAAGTTCTTTAAGGACCGCAACTGTCCCCCCACGGTGATTGAGAACGCCCTTGACCGCGTCTCCCGCATCTCCCGCGACACATCCCTCACACCCCGCCCCCACCACAACCGCCCCAAGAGGATCCCCCTCGTTCTCACACACCACCCTACCAACCTCCGGATACAACGCATTATCCTCCGACACTTCCGCCATTTACAATCCGACCCCACCACCCAAGACATTTTTCCATCCCCTCCCCTGTCTGCTTTCCGGAGAGACCACTCTCTCCGTGACTCCCTTGTTCGCTCCACACTGCCCTCCAACCCCACCATACCCGGCACCTTCCCCTGCCACCACAGGAAATGCTACACTTGTCCCCACACCTCCTCCCTCACCCCTATCCCAGGCCCCAAGATGACATTCCACATTAAGCAGAGGTTCACCTGCACATCTGCCAATGTGGTATACTGCATCCACTGTACCCGGTGCGGCTTCCTCTACATTGGGGAAACCAAGCGAAGGCTTGGGGACCGCTTTGCAGAACACCTCCGCTCAGTTCGTAACAAACAACTGCACCTCCCAGTCGCAAACCATTTCCACTCCCCCTCCCATTCTCTTGATGACATGTCCATCATGGGCCTCCTGCACTGCCACAATGATGCCACCCGAAGGTTGCAGGAACAGCAACTTATATTCCGCCTGGGAACCCTGCAGCCATATGGTATCAATGTGGACTTCACCAGTTTCAAAATCTCCCCTTCCCCCACTGCATCCCTAAACCAGCCCAGTTCATCCCCTCCCCCCACTGCACCACACAACCAGCCCAGCTCTTCCCCCCCACCCACTGCATCCCAAAACCAGTCCAACCTGTCTCTGCCTCCCTAACCGGTTCTTCCTCTCACCCATCCCTTCCTCCCACCCCAAGCCGCACCCCCAGCTACCTACTAACCTCATCCCACCTCCTTGACCTGTCCGTCTTCCCTGGACTGACCTATCCCCTCCCTACCTCCCCACCTACACCCTCTCCACCTATCTTCTTTACTCTCCATCTTCGGTCCGCCTCGCCCTCTCTCCCTATTTATTCCAGTTCCCTCCCCCCATCCCCCTCTCTGATGAAGGGTCTAGGCCCGAAACGTCAGCTTTTGTGCTCCTGAGATGCTGCTTGGCCTGCTGTGTTCATCCAGCCCCACATTTTATTAGCTGCACAATAGCATCTTCAGGGCCGGGATCTCAGTTCTCTATGAAAGCAGACAGGGTTTTCTGAGTGCGCCGAGTGTGCGAGCACAGCACATGACAAGGAATTGGATATGAGTGCTAACTTAGAAATTTGATAGACAGAGGGAACAGCGCTGCTTTTCATACTTTGTTTCAGGATCCAGAAGCTAATTCTTAATTTTTTTTTTGTTCGTTGAGCAGCTGAGTGATCGCTTGGTGAATTTTTATGTTTTTCTCCCTTTAAATGCAGGCAGCAGGTCAAACAGAGGGAATTGGCTCAAAATGCAGATGCTGGAGAATCTGATATAACAAGGTGTAGAGCTGGATGAACACAGCAGGCCAAGCAGCATCAGAGGAGCAGGAAGGCTGATGTTTCAGATCTGCACCCTCTTCAGAAAAAATTTCCAGACCCGAAAGTCAGCTTTCCTGCTCCTCTGATGCTGCTTGGCCTGCTGTGTACATCCAGCTCTACACCTTGTTATCTCAGGTTACGGAGTTAAACTACTTGGTGGAACTAGAAACAGCAGTTAGTTGATATTTCCGAATGTGAAAACCAGTTAGTTAAGATAAACATAATAACAGTGGCAAGTGTGGATATTGAACTGCAGCTGCAGTATTTGGGTCCTTTTGGTTACTGGTGTCATCCTGAATAAATACATCTGCAGGAAGAGCCTGCAACTCGAGGAGCATCAGTTACCAGTAGATGAGCTGGAATTTGAGCTTGGACATAATGATGCATTAGGCTGGGGGCGGGGGAAGAAGTTACCTGGGTAACTTTGTTCCAGGAAGCAGACATCCCTCTGAGGCCAGCTATTTCGGATTTGGCCCATGTTCCACTTCAGGAGGAAGTGAGTACACGTAGGACGTGTACAGAGACCAAAAAGCAAGCAATGAAGGAGACGATAGACCCTGACTCGAGAACTCTGCAGCTTGTGTGGGCAGCTGATGATGAGCAAACTGACTACAGCACCAATTAGGTGAGGGTAGTAAGAGAGGATATTAGGGGGCAATATTATGAGAGAGATTTGTTAACTATAGGTAAAAACATGATCCCTGAAAGGTGCGTTGCCTGCTGAGTACTCGGGATAAGGACATCTCCTCAAGGTTGCAGAGGGATTTAGAATGGGAGAGGAAAGATCCAGTCATCATTGTCCATGTGGGCATCATCAGCATTGGTAAGACTGAGAAAGAGTTTCTACTGAGGAATGTGAAACACTCAACTGCAAAGGTCATAACCTCTGGATAGCTACCTGGGTCTCAAGTGATTGGCGCAGGGTAAATGAAACCAGCGAGTTCAAATGGAGGAGGAGGAGAAATGGATTTTGATTCATGAAGTACCTGGGGAAAGAGGGTGGTGTGGAAGTCAGAGAGTCCTGGAGTGATGCGGCATGGAAACAGACCCTTCAGTCTGACCAGTCCATGCCGACCATAATCCCAAACTAAACTGGTCCCACCTGCCTGTGCTAGAGCCAGATCGCTCCAAACATTTCTTATTCTTGTACTTATTCAAATGTCTTTTAAATGTTGTAACTGTACCCACATCCACCACTTCCTCTGGGAGTTCATTCCACACACGAGCCACTCCCTGTTTTAAAATGTCACATTCATGTCTTTCTAAAATCTTGCCCCTCTCACCTTAAAAAGTGCCCCCTAGACTTGAAATTCCCCATCCTAGAGAAAATACATTTGCCACTCACCTCATTTATACTCCTGATGATTTTTTAAACCTGTATGAAATCACCCTTCAACTTCCTAAATTCTATTGAAAAAAGTTCCAGCTCATCTTTATAACTCAAACCCTCCATTCCTGGCAACATCTTGGTAAATCTCTTCTGAACTGTCTCCAGCCAAATAATATCCTGCCTATAACAGGGCGACCAGAACTGGACACAGTATCTCCAGAAGAGGCCTCACCAAAGTCAAATATAAACTCAATGTGATGTCCCAATCCCTATTCTCAAAGGTCTGAGCAAAGAAGGTGAATATGGTAAAGCCTGCTTACCCACCCTGTCTACATGTGATGCAAACTTAAAAGTATTATGTGCCTGATTTCCCAGGTCTCTCTGTTCTACAACACTCCCCAGGGCCCTACATCTAATTGTATAAGTCCTACCTTTGTTTGTTTTACCAAAATACAATACCTCACATTTGTCCAGACTGAATTCCATCTCACACTCCTGCTAAACACCTTTTTAATCATCCTGCGAGGAGAGTTGGGAAGGTAAGCAGAAAGGGCAGGGCAACAATGCAGTGCAGTGATATGGGTAATGATAGCTGTCGCATAAGGCAACGATTCTGAAGGGATGAGAATATTTAAGTTACATTGGTTTCACCCATTCTATCAATTTTAGATGCAGTGGAGGCAAAATGTTCTGCTTTAGCTTTTTTAGGGAGTACTTGTGCCTGTATCCGCTCCCTAAGGTGCTAAGAGACCATAAAGTCATAAGACACTGGAGTAGAAATCTGTTCCATTATTCAATACGATCACAGTTGATCTGACAATCTCATCCTCACTTCCCTATGTTTACCCCATTACTCTTGATCCCCTTAATGAATAGAAATCTGTCTATCTCAAATAAGTACACCTGACCAAATATAGTTGTGCCTATTGTTTTAATACAGTTAGTACAGTCCCTCTTCTGCAGATACTTCACCATGGTGTGTTCTCTACCACTAATTACTAACTAGGCTTGAGACAAAGAAAACTCAAGGAAAATTGGTGGCAGAGAACTACCTCAAACAACTCTTAAAATCACAAACTACCGTGAAGTTGGCCTCTGAGGAAACACCACAATAAGCAGAGTTAGGAAGACGCAGAGTGTACAAGCAAAAGTGTGCAACAGACATTAAGGTCAGAGAAGGTTAAAGTGGTAAAAGAGCAGAATTAAAGGCTCTTTATCTGAATGAACACAATGTTATTACAAGGTGGCTGAAGTGAAAGCACAACTGGAAATAAACAATAATAAGATAAATAGGCATTATAAAGATGTAGAGGCAAAGTGACCAAGACTGGGATATGAATATTCAATGGTGTTTGACATTTTAGAAGGTTAGGAAGAATAAAACTGGTTAATGAAGGATGAGTATTAGTACTGAGGAATGATTTTATTTGTCAAAATGTGCAATTAGTGTGGATGGTGATAAGAAATAGCAGTAGAAATGTTGCTGGTGGGAAATTTCCATCACTGGATACGTTATAGAACTATAGATATGTGTTGACCCGATAATGGACTGGAGGTAAGATGGTGGAGAAGTAGCAGCAGGTAATTAAGGGAGTATAGTTGTCGCTCTCAATAAAATTTCATAACTGTGGCCATTGCTGGGACACATGCAGATGCATATATCAAAGTGCCAGGAGCTCAATAAGTATGGAGCTCTCTTATCTTGGCCAGAAGAGATAAAGGGTTAACGGGAATCTGTAAATGAGGTAATTGGAAAGTGATGTTTGATCATTTGATTACAAGGAGACAGTTCTTTCCATTCTCTACTGTAACTGAAGTTTTGGCCAGGCTGTAGTTAGCATTTTACAAAGTTTAAATAAAAATCAATGCTTGTCAAAACCAATGGACTATTGACTATCTTCTCTAACCCTGTTTAGTGATATAGCAGAGAGGTGAATAAAGAGTGTGGTAAGGAGGGAGAGGCGATGTGAGGAGGAGGTCGGGGGCTAATTTCGACAGTGAGCCCCCGATCAGGAGGAGGCGTTCCGCGAGAAGGACATCGAGCGCCTCACTTCACCAAGAAAGCCGACACACTGACCTGCCAGGCATACCGCTACACGTCCCCTCTGTTTGGACAAGGTTATTGGCAAAATGAATGCAGAAGGTGTGCAGTTGGAATTGACGATGAGCGATTTTTTTTCAATGCTGTGAGTTGTTACAGATTTGAATACATTGTCAAAAAGAGTGGTGGAAGCAGACAGCAGAATAGCAGAGCCAATTGTAAACCTAACAAAAAGAGATATTTGCATAACTCTGGGATGAAAGCAGAGATTTGGAGCTAATAGAATTGTTCTTTCAAACAGTCAGCACAAACACAAAGAGCCTAGAGGACTCCCTCAGCGCTGTGTGATACAATAATTCTGTGATTATAGTTTTTGCTTCAGATTGTGGAAGAAAATGCAAGGTAATACCATATTTGTGGATGACAATGCTGTAGAACGAAGAGTCACAGCAAAGACTCCTGTCATCACACTGTAACACAGGCAGCAGGAAAAGAACACAGCCATCTGTGTCTGTAGTAGCAAAGAGGGGTAGAATATCAGCTCATAGAATCAATTCAGCACAGAAGTAGGCCATTGAGCCCAACAAGTCCACACCAACTGATACCCCCTACCCAGCATTTTTCATGGTTAAACCACCTAACCTACACATCCCTGGACACTGTGGGCAATTTAGCATGCCCAAGCTCCCCTAACCTACACATCCCTGGACACTATGGGCAATTCAGCATGGCCAATCTACTCATCCCTGGACACTGTGGGCAATTTAGCATGCCCAATCTACCCTAACCCGCACATCTTTGGACAGTGGGAGGAAACCAGCGCAAAACCATACAGACACAGAGAGAATGTGCAAACTCCACATAGGCAGTCACCCGATGGTGGGAATGAACCCAAGTCCCTGCCACTGTGAGGCAGCAGTGCTAACCACTGAGACACTGTGCCACGAATTCAGTGAATTTGTGGAGACACAAATGGAATGATTCAACAAAGATGTCACTGAAGATTTAACCCCTGAGTGTTCCAAAGCAGCACTGATCATTCTGAACCTTAGATTTTCCCAAGGAGCTTATCGGCATTTTATCTTTGCAAACACTGTATTATAAAAGCAGATCTTTGCAGACTTTTTTTTACGCCTTGATTGATACATACCACTTTAAAACAAAAGGGTAAATACGATGAATTTAAGAAAAAAACTACCAAAGAGCAATTGCTCATGTTGTTGGAATCTCTCTCTTCTCCTTCCCCATACAACTCCACGATGTTGCTGTATCTTGCAGGATTTCTCATCAAAGTAAAGCAGATCCGTTAGAGACTAGAGATAATGGGAACTGCAGATGCTGGAGAATCCAAGATAATAAAATGTGAGGCTAGATGAACACAGCAGGCCAAGCAGCATCTCAGGAGCACAAAAGCTGACGTTTCGGGCCTAGGCCCTTCATCAGAGAGGGGGATGGGGTGAGAGTTCTGGAATAAATAGGGAGAGAGGGGGAGGCGGACCGAAGATGGAGAGAAAAGAAGATAGGTGGAGAGAGTATAGGTGGGGAGGTAGGGAGGGGATAGGTCAGTCCAGGAAGACGGACAGGTCAACGAGGTGGGATGAGGTTAGTAGGTAGATGGGGGTGCGGCTTGGGGTGGGAGGAAGGGATGGGTGAGAGGAAGAACAGGTTAGGGAGGCAGAGACAGGTTGAACTGGTTTTGGGATGCAGTGGGTGGGGGGGAAGAGCTGGGCTGGTTGTGTGGTGCAGTGGGGGGAGGGGACGAACTGGGCTGGTTTAGGGATGCAGTTGGGGAAGGGGAGATTTTGAAACTGGTGAAGTCCACATTGATACCATTAGGCTGCAGGGTTCCCAGGCGGAATATGAGTTGCTGTTCCTGCAACCTACGGGTGGCATCATTGTGGCACTGCAGGAGGCCCATGATGGACATGTCATCTAAAGAATGGGAGGGGGAGTGGAAATGGTTTGCGACTGGGAGGTGCAGTTGTTTGTTGCGAACTGAGCGGAGGTGTTCTGCAAAGTGGTCCCCAAGCCTCCGCTTGGTTTCCCCAATGTAGAGGTAGCCACACCGGGTACAGTGGATGCAGTATACCACATTGGCAGATGTGCAGGTGAACCTCTGCTTAATGTGGAATGTCATCTAGGGGCCTGGGATAGGGGTGAGGGAGGAGGTGTGGGGGCAAGTGTAGCATTTCCTGCGGTTGCAAGGGAAGGTGCCGGGTATGGTGGGGTTGGAGGGCAGTGTGGAGCGAACAAGGGAGTCACGGAGAGAGCGGTCTCTCCGGAAAGCAGACAGGGGTGGGGATGGAAAAATGTCTTGGGTGGTGGGGTCGGATTGTAGATGGCGGAAGTGTCGGAGGATGATGCGTTGTATCCGGAGGTTGGTGGGGTGGTGTGTGAGAACGAAGGGGATCCTGTTTGGGCGGTTGTGGCGGGGGCAGGGTGTGAGGGATGTGTTGCGGGAAATGCGGGAGACGCGGTCAAGGGCATTCTCGATCACCATCAAACCCGCAGACAAGGGTGGCGCAGTGGTAGTATGGCGCACTGACCTCTACATCTCCGAGGCCAGACGCCAACCCTCCGACACCACCTCCTACCGCCCCCTCGATCATGACCCCACACCCGATCACCAAACCATCATCTCCAACACCATTCATGACCCCATCACTTCAGGGGACCTCCCACCCACAGCCTCCAACCTCATTGTTCCCCAACCCTGCACGGCCCAATTACCTCTCCTTCCCAAAATCCACAAACCTGCCTGCCCTGGTTGACCCATCGTCTTAGCCTGCTCCTGCCCCACCGAACTCATCTCCACCTATCTGGACTCCATTTTCTCCCCTTTGGTCCAGGAACTCCCCACCTACGTCCGTGACACCACCCACGCCCTCCACCTCCTCCAGGACTTCCAATTCGCTGGCCCCCAACACCTCATATTCACCATGGACGTCCAGTCCCTATACACCTGCATTCCGCATGCAGATGGGCTCAAGGCCCTCCGCTTCTTCCTGTCCCGCAGGACCGACCAGGCCCCCTCCACCGACACCCTCATCCGCCTAGCCAAACTCGTCCTCACCCTCAACAACTTCTCTTTTGATTCCTCCCACTTCCTACAGACTAAGGGGGTGGCCATGGGCACCCGCATGGGCCCCAGCTATGCCTGCCTCTTTGTAGGTTACGTGGAACAGTCCCTCTTCCGCACCTACACAGGCCCCAAACCCCACCTCTTCCTCCAGTACATTGATGACTGTATCGGCGCCGCCTCTTGCTCCCCAGAGGAGCTCGAACAGTTCATCCACTTCACCAACACCTTCCACCCCAACTTTCAGTTCACCTGGGCCATCTCCAGCACATCCCTCACCTTCCTGGACCTCTCAGTCTCCATCTCAGGCAACCAGCTTGTAACTGATGTCCATTTCAAGCCCACCGACTCCCACAGCTACCTAGAATACACCTCCTCCCACCCACCCTCCTGCAATAATTCCATCCCCTATTCCCAATTCCTCCGCCTCCGCCGCATCTGCTCCCACAATAAGACATTCCACTCCCGCACATCCCAGATGTCCAAGTTCTTCAAGGACCGCAACTTTCCCCCACAGTGATCGAGAACGCCCTTGACCACGTCTCCCGCATTTCCTGCAACACATCCCTTACACCCCGCCACCGCCACAACCGCCCAAACAGGATCCCCCTCGTTCTCACACACCACCCCACCAACCTCCGGATACAACGCATCATCCTCCGACACTTCCACCATCTACAATCCGACCCCACCACCCAAGACATTTTTCCATCCCCACCCCTGTCTGCTTTCCGGAGAGACCGCTCTCTCCGTGACTCCCTTGTTCGCTCCACACTGCCCTCCAACCCCACCACACCCGGCACCGTCCCCTGCAACCGCAGGAAATGCTACACTTGCCCCCACACCTCCTCCCTCACCCCTATCCCAGGCCCCAAGATGACATTCCACATTAAGCAGAGGTTCACCTGCACATCTGCCAATGTGGTATACTGCATCCACTGTACCCGGTGCGGCTTCCTCTACATTGGGGAAACCAAGCGGAGGCTTGGGGACCGCTTTGCAGAACACCTCCACTCAGTTCGCAACAAACAACTGCACCTCCCAGTCGCAAACCATTTCCACTCCCCCTCCCATTCTTTAGATGACATGTCCATCATGGGCCTCCTGCAGTGCCACAATGATGCCACCCGTAGGTTGCAGGAACAGCAACTCATATTCCGCCTGGGAACCCTGCAGCCTAATGGTATCAATGTGGCCTTCACCAGTTTCAAAATCTCCCCTTCCCCTACTGCATCCCAAAACCAGCCCAGTTCGTCCCCTCCCCCCACTGCACCACACAACCAGCCCAGCTCTTCCCCCCCACCCACTGCATCCCAAAACCAGTTCAACCTGTCTCTGCCTCCCTAACCTGTTCTTCCTCTCGCCCATCCCTTCCTCCCACCCCAAGCCGCACCTCCATCTCCTACCTACTAACCTCATCCCACCTCCTTGACCTGTCCGTCTTCCCTGGACTGACCTATCCCCTCCCTACCTCCCCACCTATACTCTCTCCACCTATCTCCTTTTCTCTCCATCTTCGGTCCGCCTCCCCCTCTCTCCCTATTTATTCCAGAACTCTCACCCCATCCCCCTCTCTCATGGAGGGTCTAGGCCCGAAACGTCAGCTTTTGTGCTCCTGAGATGCTGCTTGGCCTGCTGTGTTCATCCAGCCTCACATTTTATTATCAGTTAGAGACTATCTTGATTCCAAATGGAAAACTGCAAACCCAGGGCAGTGAACAGCCATATGTGCCCAGCAACAGTCCCAATTTTTTTTTGCATTTGCAAGATCCCACAGAAGTTGGCTGACAGGTCACTGCAGCGATTTTAGACTGGGGCAACTGAAATCCTTTTCTCGAAATGGATTTTTACCTATGGTATCAAAGTTGAATTATTTAACTCATAAAATGTCTCGTTCGCTACATTCTACATGAAAGTGTTTAATTCCTGAAGGCGTGAGCATCAGTTTAGTTTTCCTTGCAAGCCAACAGCTCAGATACAAGAGTAATGGGAAGAAGGTTGCTGTGAAAAATCACAAATATTTAGAAATCCCATTCAGATTCTCCTGAACTCCCACTGAAACCATGAATTTGTGTCCATTTACATTCTCCCCACGTTTTGGCAATGAAGAAACATAGAATGTAGAAGTACAAGTAGGGCATTCAGCCCCACAGTCTACTATTCAATATGATCATGGTTGGTCACCTGACTCCATTGATCATTCCCACTTTTCCCCAAATCCCTGATTCTTTTAGCACCAAGTGTTATTTGCAACTCCTTGAAATCCTGTGATGTTCTAATGTCAATTACTTTCTGCAGTAGCAAATTCCATGGGCTCACCACTCTCTGGATGAGGAAAGTTCTCTCATCTCAATGGCTTACCTCATTTCCTTGGACTGTGGCCCTTGGTTCTGGACTCCCCCCAACTGTTGGGAACGCCCTTCCTTTGTCTAGTCGTGTTAGAATTTTATAGATGTCTATAACATCCCTTCTCATTCTCCCAAACTCCAGCGAATATTAGTCCTAATTGATCCAATCTCTGTCCATGCATCAGTCCCCACCATCTCAGGAATCAGGAAAACCTTTGCTGCAATCCCTCCATCACCAGAACATCCTTCCTCAGGTAAGGAGGCCAAAGCCACGCACTATACTGCAGGTGTGGCCTCACCAAGACCCTGCACAATTGCAGCAAGACATCCTTGCTCCTGTACTCCAATCCTCTTGCTATGAAGGCCAATGTATAATTTGCCTTCTTCACTGCCTGCTCTACCTTTGGTGACTGGTGTGCAAGGACACACAGGTCTCGTTGCACATTCCCTTTTCCCAAACTATCCCCATTTGGATCACAATCAGCCTTCATAATTTTGTTGTCACAGGAGGAGATTGGAGCCCCTGGCTCTTCAAAATTTCTGGCACTTCACTCATTTTGACCTCTCAACACTTGACATTCTGGGGGATGTCATTCCATTCAAATTACACGAGGAACTATCAGTAAATGTCTTAACAGCTACGTTAATTGGCAGTTGTTTTCTGGCGATTAAAACTCCAGCACATTAATAATAACTGCCACTCAAAATTATACCAGGGTTCAAACAACAAAGGAGCTCTATTCCTTATTTTACTGAGCATTCCTCTTGGGTTTTCTTTTCATCTTGCATATTAAAGACACGATTTCTATGCAAATTCTCTGCACTGTCCTCATCAGCACTGCTGCATCAAAAGGGAAACACGCTGGAGCTGGGGTGAGAAATATGATATAAAGACAGGGTTTTGCCCTTAATGCTGGATGGTACAAGGGTAGGAAGGTGAGGAGTGAAGTGGTTAGATAGAAAGACGCCAGATTACTTTTGATGAAGGGAAAAGCCGAATGGAAAGCCATCCTTATGGACAGGCCATAAGTGGAAGAAAGAAAAAGAGGTGAAAATTGGGCAAGTTGGGGAATGTAATGTCTGGAAATGAGATGGAGCTGCCAAATGAGGCATTCAAGAGAGCATTGAATGATTATTTGGGATAGAAATTGTGTGCAGCAAATATGGGGAAAGAGGCAAGAGGTACTAGGTAATGATGCTCGTAATGGGCTGAATGGTCTCTTTCTGCATTGTAATAATATTGAGATTCTGCGAAGCAAATATGAATGTTAATTTTGCTAATGTAGGCCAATATTCAACAGATTAAACTCAAATAAAATTCCAGGCAACTGGAAAGAGCTGGTGAATGTGGGACCTACTTATTTTTAAAACTGTCTTGTAGTTAATTGGATGGAAAGTTGATTAATTATATTTAATGTCAAACTGAGCAGCGTTATCACAAGAATATTTTTTGTAATAATCTGCTGAGTTCCTATTTTCTATATCATTCTGTGTATTAATAGCAGACTCAGCAATGAAACACATTTGAGAGAGAGACTGATGCAGTAACTGTACCAATTAACTGTGCAATTAGAGCCAAGATTAACTGAGATTAAAATTGTTAATTGAGAGATTAATGACAATTATTTATTTTCTCTGGTTTTAACAGCCATAAACAACACAGCAGGTGGCGCAGCCTGGCACACAGTGGGTTGCTCATTGAGGTGGGTCCTTGACCCTGACTCTGGGGCAGCACGGTGGTTCAGCCGTTACCACTGTTGCCTCGCAGTGCCAGGGACCCAGGTTTGATTCCAGCCTCGGGCAACTGTCCGTGTGGAGTTTACACATTCTCCCTGTGTCTGTGTGGGTTTCCTCGGGGAGCTCTGGTTTCCTCCCACAGTCCAAAGATGTGCAGTTTAGGTGGACTGGCCATGCTAAATTGCCAACGGCATTCAGGGATGTGTCAATTAGTTAAGTTATAGGGGGATGGGTCTGGATGGGATGTTCTGAGGGTCAGTGTGGACTTTTTGGACCGAAGGGCCTGTTTTCACACTGTAGGGATTCTTTGATTCAGGGACTGTGATAAACATTTCAGAGCATCAAATACAGAACCTCATCTCGTGGGCTGTTCACATGTCCAACTGATTTAACTGTACATCAGACCAGACTCAGAGCGCAGATGTCAATAGCAAGTAAAATTGGATGGTGTTTGCAAAGAAATTTCTGACCTGAACCTATCCAGTTCTGCTGTATTAGGCTAAGACTGGGATGAGGGGTGTCAGTTGTATTTTGTACAAGAAGAAAGTGAGCAGCACATTAAACCCTGTCAACCAGGTACATTTGGAAGGGGCTAATCTTGAGAATGAAACAATGTGATTCCCATATGTAGCTATCTCTGCCTCTGGAACACAGGCTCTGGGTTCAAGTCTCGCTCCACAATCTTTAAAAAATTCACTCATGGGATGTGGGTGTCGCTCCCTAATTGCCCTGAAGAAGGTGGTGGTCAGTTGTCTTCTTGAACTGCTACATGCTATTTGGTATAGATAAACCAAAATGCTGTCAGGAGATTCCAGGATCTTGACCCAGTGCCAATTAAGGAACTGCCATGTATTTCCGAGTCAGGATAGTGAGCGGTTTGGAGTAGAACATGCAGGGGATCGTGTTTCCTTGTATCTGCTGCCCTTGTCCTTCCAGATGGATGTGGTCATGGGTTTGGAAGGTGCAGTCTGAGGATCTTTTGTGAATTTCTGCAGTGCATCTTGTAGACTGTACTCACTGCTGCTACTGAGTGTTGATAGTGGAGGGAGTGGATGTTTGTGGATGTGGTGCCAATCAAGCGGGCTGCTTTGTCCTGGATGGTGTCAGGCTTCTTCACTGTTATTGGAACAGCACTCATCCAAGCAACTGGAGAGTATTCCATCACATTCCTGAACTGTGCCTTGTGGATGATGGAGAGGCTTTAAGCAGTCAGGAAATGAGTAATTTATTGCAACATTCCTAGCCTCTGACTTCACCGTGACTCCACTGTATTTATACGATGAGTCCAGTTCAATTTGGGTCAATGGCAAACTCCAGGGTGCTAAGAGTGGGGATTCGGTGATGGTGACTGTCAAGGGGCAATGGATATGTTCTTTCTTGTTGGAAAAGGTCCGTTGCTGGCATTGATATATTATGAATGTTACTTGCCACTTGTCAGTCTAAGCCTGGATATTTTCCTGATCCTGCTGCATATGGACCTGATCAGATTAGTAACTGAGGAGTCACGAATGATGCTGAACATTGTGCAGTCATCAGTGAACAACCCCACTTCTAAGGTCATTGACGAAGCAGCTGAAGATGGTTGGGCCTAGGACACTACCCTGAGGAACTCCTGCAGAGATGTCCTGGAGCTGGGATGACTAACCTTCAACAAGCAATACCACAATAGCAGTTGTGTTCTCAATGCACCCAAAAAAGTTGAGCACTGGCTATGTAAGTTCTTCCAACACATGCCAGTATCAAGCAGTAAGAATGGGGCAGATTCCTGGTCATCCATAGAATCCCTACAGTGTGGAAGCAAGCTATTCAGCCCACTTGGTCCATGTTGATCCTCTAAAGAGCATCCCGCCCAGACCCACCTCCCTACTCTATCCCAGGAACCTTGCATTTCCCATGGCTAACGCACCTAACCCAGGCACAGCCAATCCAACCTAACCTGCACACCTTTGGACAGTGGAGGAAATCCAGAGGAAACCCACACAGACACCAGAAGAATGTGCAAACTCCATGTGGACAATCATCCAGAATCGAATTACCCGGGAGACCCTGGCGCTGTCAGGTGGCAGTGCTAACCACTGTGCCACTGGGCCACCGTTATGGAGTGAAAGCAACGTTTCGAGTCCAGTGACCCCACTTCAGAAAGAAATTGAAGTTCCTCCATCACCATCCGAACTGCACCATGAAGGGAAAAGTGTCTATTTCGGCAGCAACTCAGAACTCTATGGTGAGCGGCAGGAGTCAAGGGGCTGGCGGGAATCAGATCAATGCCAACAAAACAGGGTTCAATTCCCAGACGGTAGGCAGGATGGAGTCAGGAAGCACCTTCTTGTCCTACTCTTGGTGTGCTGTGGGTGGCTGGGACCTGGCTTCAAGAAGAGCAGCTCAGAAGGGGAACCTCTAGCAGACGCAGCCATTAATGGACGGGAATGAGCAAAGGATTTCCGCAGCGTTTTCCACAACATTCCGAACACCGTCGACGGCTGACGGAACCACGGCTGTCAATGTAGGGTAGGAAATACTGCAGCCGGGAGGTGCATAGCAAGATCCCACAGACATCATCACCATCTCCACCACGAGATCAGCTGTCCCAGCGACACTAGTTGAGGGATAAATATTGAACAGGGCACCGCATTTCTGCTCGGCCTCGAAACATTCCCTTGGGGCCTGCCCGAGGAGGCAGCTGGAGGCTGAGACGAAAACAGAAGTTGCCAGAAAAGCCCTGCAGGTCTGGTGGCATACATGGAGAGAAATCAGAGTTAATGTATCAGGGGTCCGGTCATGCTTCCTCAGATGGAGACTGAGTTAGTCACCAGAACATTGTGTGGTTGTTCTTTTCCACAGTATGCAGAGCAGAAAGCTTGGATCGTTCTCACTGAAAACCCTGCTGTACACTCGTGCATTTCACGCATAAAGACTCAACTGAAGACTTTCTTCCTTTTTTTCATTCACTGGCCAGCATTTATTGTCCATCCCTAGCTGCCTATGAGCTGAGTGGCTTGTTAGGCCATTTCAGAGGGCAGCTGAGAGTCAACCACATTGCTGTGGGTCTGGAGTCACATATAGACCAGTCGGGGTGAGGATGGCAGATTTCGTTCCCTAAAGGATGTCAGTGAGTCTGATGGGTTTTTCCTGACAATCAGCAAATTGTTTAATGTAAGTAGATTCTTCATTCCGGATCCTGTTTCTAAACTGAATTGAAATTCCACGATTTACCTATGCGGGATTCAAACCTGGGCTCCCAGAACATTAGCTGAGTTTCTGGATTAATACCACAAGGCCTCCCCATTTCTGTCCACAGAGCTATTTTCTGTCCTTTTCAAACAGTGGAAAGGCCAACGTGTACCTGGAATTGTGATTCCAGGCTGTGGGTTATGATTCCTGAAATATCGTTCAGCAGTAAAGTAAATAAAGTCCTGACGAAGGGTCCCGACCCAAACCGTTGACTTTCCTGCTCCTCTGATGCTGCCTGGCCCTGCTGTGTTCCTCCAGCTCCTCACTGTATTGATGCTGAATAAAGAAGGTTGCTCTGTCCCTAATAAGGTGCATAAGGTCCACTCCTGGGTGTTAGAAGCGGCATTGAATCTGGGTGTTGCTAGTGGAAATCTAATGCAAAAAAAATGATCATGTGGGATTGCAGTACCAGAGACAGAATAAAATGCTGGAGCCCCAGAGTTAGTAACAATCATAGCTGAATGGGACTAACGGTGCTGGCTCATAATGAACATTACCGCCTGTCCCGGGGACAGTTTAAAAAGTAATTTCAGACACTGAAAGTGAAAAGTTCTCTTTTAAAATGGCAGTGATTTATCCTTTATCAGATGAAAGGAACACTTTGAGTTTCACCTCATTAGATGTAATGAGGCTTTTCAGAAAAGGCTTGATTTCACTTCTCATGAAGATTTCTACTGATTGAGCACTTTGCAAGTGTGCTGGTGATGAGTGCTGCTCAGTGACCACAGTTCTTCCTTTTCAATTCTTTAAGTAGCTCCTTTTGATGCCACATCTTATGCCAAGTCTCATCAAATTCCTTGTTAAAGTCAGTACATGAACACTCTATGCTCTAATGGCTACTCACTAAGCGTTCCTTAAACATTTCAGTCAAATCACTCCAAGGTGATCCGCCTTCCGCAATGTTGAGTTTTCCAAATCAGCGCAAATATAGGAAGATAGAAAATAGGAGCAGCAGCAGGCCATTCAGCCCTTCGAGCCTGCTCTGCTATTCAGCACGGTCCTCTAACACAGTCCCCTGTTCCCACTTTCTCCCCACATCCTTTGGCCCTAAGATCTATATCAATCTCCTCCTTGAAAATATTCAGTGTTTTTGACTCAACTGCTTTCTGCGGCAGAGAATTCCACAGGCTCACCACCTCTGAATAAAGAAATTTCTCCTCATCTCAGCCCAGACTGTTCCTAGCATTAAGACTTCAGTTGACACCTGTCCTGGCACAATTTTTCCTGTATGGGTTAAAGCTATCCTACTGGCCTATCTTTGACATAGCTCCTTCAAGGATGTTTGCACAAATGAGATCAATATTTCCAGAGTCCTCTCCTACCCACTTCCTCCCAGTGTAATTTAAGACATATGGCTCCCACCCTTGTCTCTTTCATTGTGAATTTTTCACATGAACTGAGCTGCTCCCTCTGATTAGACAGATTCTATAATGGCTTTGGACGAACAGATTCTATAATGGCTTTGGACGATCACCATTCAGTTCACCACAGCTACTGGCTCAAATTCAGCATCTCAAATTTTTCACTCAAATAGAGTAATACCAGGAATATGAAAAGAACTGACTGTGGTTAGGAGTGTGTTCTTCAGGTGATGAGTACACGCCTGGGAATGTTTGATCAGGGCAGCATAGAGGGCACTTTACTTTCTGGTTAAAAGAGCAGAAGGAGCTTTACTTTATATGTAACCATGTACTATCCCTGTCCTGGGAGCGTTTGATGGAGACGGTATAGAGTTAGCTTTACTTTCAATTTAAAAGAATAGAAGCAGGTTTGCTCTGTACCAAACACAATGTTGGCCCTGTCCTGGGAATATTTAATGTGGACAGAGTGAAGAGAGTTTTACTCTGCGTCAAATCTTGTGCTATTCCTATCCCGAGAAAGTTTGATGGGGACAGTATGGAGTAGGCTTTATTCTGTATCTAACTCTGTGCTGTGCCCTGTCCTGTTCTGTGGTTGACACACGCTGGAGTGGGAACTGTATTCAATGCCCTAGAGTATTTCAACAGAATATAACTGAAGCTTGCTTTTATTCATTCTTTAAAGAGTAGTCAATTTTGTAACATAGCAAACAGAGCAGCTATGCATGCACAGCAAGATCCCAATTGAGCTAAATGGTCAAAAAAGTTTCACTTACAGTGGCAGTAGAATAATAGAATCTCTGCAGTGCAGAACAGACACCAACTCTCTGAAGAGCTCCCACATCACTGGACACGGCAATTTAGCATGGCCAGTAAACCTAACCTGCACTTTTTTGGACTGTGGGAGAATGTGCAAACTCCACACAGACAGTCACCTGAGCGCGGAATCGAACCTGGGTTCCTAGCACTCTGAGGCAGCAGTGCTAATCACTGAGCCACCGTGTTGGAGTGATAAAGCTTGCCAGGCTATTCAGAAGAACTACCAAGGAGTGCTGTGAGATTCAGGTGGGGATAGGGTTGGTGGGGGGTGTTATCAATGTTAACTGTAGATGAACAGGAGTCTCCTCTCTTCTCAGAGAGAACCATTCTGCAGGAGTTTCACTGAATGGTGGGGTCTGAGCTGGTGAGGGAAGCCTATCCTTGGGGAGGGCATGTGTAGGAGTGTGGCAGGACGGTTCCCTGCATTTTGCGGGGAGTCATGTAGGGGGAAGGTCCGGCTCCACTGAGTTTGATGGTGGGCCGACACCACCGGTGACATCCAGACAGCTGTGTGCAAGTGGGAGAGCTGCTTTCCCAAGCAGACCTGAAGGAGTATTTCTGACTGAAATGATTCACTCCTCCCTTTCCCAAATATGAGCATCTCAACACCGCAGTGGCCAAGGACGAAATGTTGTGCATTCACTGCCAGACATCCCAAAGCATTTACATGATCAATAAAAGCATTTTGAAGTGCAGTGACTGCTGTAACGTGCACAGCAAGCACCCACAGTGTTTCTTTTCTCAGATTTTATTTGCAAGGTCGATATTGGCAAATGACACTGAGGAGAAGCCCTCCAGTATTTGATATTGTGCCACCCTGAGGTTAACATTTCATTCTGATGTTGCAGCAGTCCCTCAGTACTGTTTTGCATTGCAGCCTTGATTCCAGGGTTCAAATCATAGAATCCCTACAGTATAGCCCCATTGAGTCAGCCTCCAAAGGACATCCCACCCAGCCTATCCCTATATTTCCCTACGGCTAGCCTACCTAACCTGCACATCTTTGGGCTGTGGGAGGAAACCTGCACAGACAGAGGGAGGACATGCAAACTCCCCACCGACAGTTGCCCAAGACTGGAATCGAACGTGGGTCCTTGGCACTGTGAGGCACAGTATTAACCACTGAGCCACCGTGCCATTCAACCCTCAGCCTCCTACCACAGCTATAAGGTTGTTGTTGGCTGAATGACAGTCATTCTCACAAGGACAACCAACAACTGAAAAGGCAGCTATCAGACACCCCACCCCTCCTCTGTTCTTACCTTGCTCTCCAGGCGGCCAATCAGTTCAGCCAATCTGTTGATCTGTGATTCAAGTACGTCTTCCCTGCCGGCTGGGCGAGCTGATGGACATACAGTCTCAGTTAGAAACATTCCCATCCAAATAAAACAGCACACAAAATACTTCCACTAGACCCCCTGCGGTGAACTAATACAATTCTGCCCTGGTTCCCTGGTTCAGCTTTCTCCCTGCTCTGCATGCATCGCTTTTTCTACTTCAGCCCCCTGCCTTCCTGGAATTGTTTCAGGACAGCATGGGGTAAGATGTGGAGTTAAACTTCCTCCATGCTGTGCCTATCAAACACTCCCATGGCAGGTAACGTTACAATTACATGGTGCGGTATTATTGCTGCTTGCTACTGATACCATACCGATGCACATAAACTCAAAATGCCTACATAAAATCATGTTACCCTCATGTTCAATCGCCCCAGTGCCTCATTCCTCTTTGTATCGGTAGCCGCTCTGGTTCTTTAAATGTCTGTCCCATCAACCATTGTTCCATAACTCTTTGGTCCAACCGGTCCATGTCGACCATAATCTCAAACTAAACTGGTCATACCTGCCCGTGCTTAGCCCATATCCCTCCAAAGATTTCTTATTCATATATGTATGCAAATATTTACATTGTAAGTGTACCCACACCCACCATTTCCTCTGGAAGTACATTCCACACACGAACCACTCTCTTGTGTTAAAACAAAATGTTGCCCATCATGACTTTTCAAAATCTTCCTCCTCTCACCTTAAAAATATGCTCCCTATTCTTGAAATCCCCCACCCTAGGAAAAAGACCTTGATTATTCACCCTATCCAAGCTCCGCGTGGCTTTATAACTTTCAATAGGGTTCACCCTTCAGTCTTTGCCACTCCAGGGAAAAAAATTCCCAGCTTATTGAGCCTCTTCCATAACTCAAGCCCTCCATTCCCAGCAACATGCTGGTAATTCTTTTTTGAACCCTCTCCAGCTGAATAATATCTTCCTACAACAGGGAGACCAGAAGTGCACACAGTACTCCAGAAGAGGCCTCATCAACCTCCTCCACAATCTCAACTTGACTTCCCAACTCCGAAACTCAATGGCCTGAGCAACGAAGGCAAGTGGTAAGGGCCTGAAATGGTTAATATGTGGTGTGCCAAAAGCACCAGCCTTTATGAAGATGCCCCATGGACTTGGGGGCAGAACAGCTTCAGATCTTAATTGAGTGAGATCCAACATCTGGTCTTCCCCAGGAACGCTCTCAACAATCGCAATATAACCAATAACCAATAGCTAACATGCTATATCTCTTTAATGAAATGAGATTCTTTTCATTGGACCAGAAGGTGGTTAAGCTCTCCCACTCTAGCCCGAGCAGGCCCTCACATTTCCTATGTTCAGATAGCACCGTGCCAATAGCCTTCACCCTGAGGAGCAGCTTCTAGACCCTAGTGAACCGGCATGTCTATCCAACAGCCATCTGTCCTCAGGGCTCCAACAGTGTTTCAAAGCAGTCATCATTTTCAGGGACGCCTGGTTAATTTCTTGGGATGTTTTCATCAAATGCAGTGCCCCTTTGTCGGGATAACCCCCAGTAAGAGTGAAGACCAAGCTCAATGTAAGCTGGTGTGATAAAAATCTGGGGGAGAAAGCATCCGGAAAACTGATTGTATTCAGCAGAAAACGATCACCTACCACTGTGACAGAATGATATGTGAATGATTGTTAAAAATTAGCACTTAAACGAGTAGCTCCAGCCTCCATCATTGTTCCTCCCACACAATGTATCACACTCTATAAGTAAGTACAATGTATCACAATTTAAAACCAAATCTGAGTCTGAGAGAGGTATGGTATAAAATATTTAGGGCAAAATATCCGTACTTCACTGATTTCATTATAACAAGATTAGAAGTGTCATCACTTAACAATTATACCTTCTTAATCTGATGCCTCCTTCATTTCACATCCTTCAAACCTATCCACATGCTACAGACAGAAAACATCAAACCTACACACTAACACTGACTGACATAATTAAACTATACTCAAAGCAATCACTCCTCTACTCACTTTAATGTAATGTCCAGGTAGATTCACCTTATCTAGAGTTGTCAATGTTGAAACTGATGATGTGAATGTCTCTATTCAGTGGAGTAAATTAATTCGAGTTTCAGCCAATCTCAAGCCTGCCTCCAGGTACTGCAAACTCTCACCAGATGACAGTTCACGGTCACAGCGAGGGACAGAGTAGGCAGGGCACAGAGGGGACCCTTAACTGTAACACACCGTTACCCCAATCCCAGTGAGACATTTAGCCCAGTCATGATTACTCGCACCCACCCGGGGACCCACACTGAGCACAGTTACTATTATTCACACTTACTCTGGGACCCACCCTGAGCACAATCACTATTGCTCACACTTACCCTGGGACCCATACTGAGCACTTTCAGTGTTACTCACACTTACCCTGAGACCCATACTGAATGCAGTCACTATTACTCACACTTACCCTGAGACCCACAGTGAGCACAATTATTGTTACTCACACTCACTCTGGGACCCACACTGAGCACAGTCACTGTTACTCACACTTACCCTGGGACCCACACTGAGTACAGTCACTATTACTCAAACTTACTCTGAGATTCACACTCAGTCCAGTCACTATTCTTCACATTCGCCCTGGCACTCACACGAACACCACCTTCTCAGGGGCAACTAGGGACAGGCAGCGACACCCACATTCACAAGGTCTTGAATACAATCATCCTGCTCACTTACACTCGTCTGAGTCACTGTTACTCACACCTTACCTGGTGAGACACGTTTACCTAAATCAGTTTTCATCTTTTTGTCTCTCGCTGACATTCTGCTGTTGGTGAAGTTGCTTGTGGCCTGCTGGTTATACCAGCTCTCCACCCCTCCATGGCTGCTCTTACTGTCGTAGAACCTGTGCCAAAGGAAGAAGGAGTTACTCCATTCCACAGAAACTGCTCCACAGTCAGTGCAGTCTCTGATTCTCCCTGCTCCTTTCACAGCGGCTGATCTCCCAGTCACCAGAAATGATCCAAAGTCCGGAAAGCATCCACAACTAATCCTAGTGGGAGCCCAAACAAAGCCAGTGGGTGCTGGAGAAACTCAGGAGGTTCAGCAGAGAGAACCAGGGTTAATGCTTCAATTCCAGGACGACCTTTCTCCAGGACGGTATAGTGCTGGAAAATTGTGATTTCTTTCATGGTGCAGAAAGAGGGGAGGAGGAGCAAGTGGAGCAGATGGTGAGGGTGCCTGGGTCAAAAGACAAATTGAGTGTTGATGGTTACAACGGAGTGATAATAGATGTGAAATAGGTGTCAATGTCAGCTGTCAGTAGGACACAATGTGTCCAAAGGGTGACAGCAAGGCCAACAAGACACTGACAAGACCCAGTCAAGGAGCGTCAGGGAGGTACAGAGGGTCAGGGAGGACAGAGATCACACTCTGAAGATGGACTTAAGTAGGGAGACCTAGAAGCTTTAAAGAGCTTACATGGAATATGAAATATTGGTCCTCAAGCTTATGGTCGTTGGAACATTGTAGCAAGCCCAGGATAGTGATGTTAGCATGAGAGAAAGGTAGTTTATTGAAATGGCAAGGAACTGCGAGGTCAGGGTCTTTCGTGGCTTGCTTGTGGAATGAACTTCCTGACAAAGTGAGGGATGTGGGTACAATTACAACGTTTAGAAGACATTTGGATAGATACATGAATAGTAAAGGTTTGGAAGGATATGATTCAGGGGCATGTAGGTGGGTCTAGTTTAGTTTAGGATTACGATTGGCATGGACTGGTTGGGCTGAATGGTCTGTTTCCATGCTGCGTGACTCTATGGCTCTATAAATAAAAGTAAAATGCTGCTTCATGCAGAAGGTGTGGTTACGGCCTTGGATAGCGAAGAGGAAGAAGGTGAATGGGCAAGCATTACGCCCTCTGCGGTTGCAGGGGAAGCTGCCATAGAGGAGTGAGGAAGAGTTGGGAATGAGGGAGGAATTTCAAGGAGGGGAACAGTCCCTGCAGAATGCTGACAGTGGAGGGAAGGGAAAGATGTATCTGGTCGTAGTCTTCTGGTGGAGGTGGTGGTAATGGTGGACAGTGAGCCTTTGAATGGAGATACCAGTGCATTGGGAAGATGACAACGGGAACACTAGTAGTGTTTTGCGACAGGGAAGGAGTGAAGGCAGCAGAGCAGGAGATGGGCGCAGCTGTCAACTACAATGGGGAGGGTTTATCCTCATTTTGTATGGAGCAAAGAGGTAATGACGTAGGGGCTGCAAGTGAGCCCACTGTAGTTGAATATCTGGCTATGATTGGATCACTAAGGGTCTCCCCAGCTCAGATGAAAACTGGATGAATGAAGTTGGAGGAGGATGCAGGTGGGAGTCAGATACTCAGGACTCAGTCATGAATATGAAAGGCAGTGGGGCTATTGGTATTCCAGAGGATGGGAACACAAAGTGGAGGGAAGTTACAACTATCGAGCAGGAAGCGCAATAAGTCTGGACAGCGAAGGAATGGCTGTCAGGAGAGGGAGTTGAACTGCTGCCCCGATAGCTCCCCTTCACCAGAGAGAAGATGTAGCTCAGAATCAGCATCACTCAACCCTAAGTTCAAACAGACCATTCAGGAAACGCTCCCGAACCTTCTCACCTCCAGTACAGGTAACAAAGACAGCTTTTTCTGCAACCTCCCACTTTAGTTAGCCCAGTATTGCACTGTCCCAAGTCATTCAAAACCAACCCAGCAGGTCACTGTGGCTGGTCAGCAGATGTGAGCGAATTTGTCTACCTCTTGTTAAATATCGGTTTGACATATCGGAATATTAAAACATTACCAAGCTCCATCAATGCAAGAGGCCACCTGGTGTGGAATATTCCCAGGGCAGGAGTGGAGTTAGTAAAACTGCTGAGGAGAGAGACCTCGAGCTAGTGAACGGTTTTGGTAGGGCAAATAACAGCAAGACATATACACTTAATGGTAGGGTCCTGGGGAGTGTTGCTGAATAAAGAGGCCTTGGGGCACACGTTCATAGTTTCTTGAAAGTGGAGTCGTAGGTAAACAGGGTTTGTTATGCTTGTCTTTATTGGTCAGTCATTGAGTATAGGAGTTGGGATGTCATGTTATGTCTGTACAGGACATTGCTTAGGCCACTTTTGGAAAACTGCGTTCCATTCTGCTCTCCCCGCTGTGAGAAAGATGATGTTAAACTGACAAGAGTACAGAAAAGATTTACAACGATGTTGCCAGGTTTGAGCTACAGGGAGCATCGGAGGCTAAGGGGTGACTTTATAGAGGTTTATAAAATCACGAGAGGCATGGATAGGATGAAAAGTCAAGGTCCTTTCCCCAGGGTGGGGTCGTCCAAAAATAGAAGGCATAGGTTTAAAGTGAGAGGGAAAAGATATAAAAGGGAACCAAGGGGTAACTTGTTCACACAGAGGGTGGTGCATGTATGGAATGAGCTGCCAGAGGAAGTGGTGGAGGCTGGTACAGTTACCATATCTAAAAGGCATCTGGATGGGTACATGAATAGGAAGGGTTTAGAGGGATATGGGCCAAATGCTGGCAAATGGGACTGGATTAATTTAGGATATCTGGTTGGCATGGATGAGTTAGACAAAGGGTTTGTTTCCACGCTGTACATCTCTATGACTCAATGATGAGACAGCATACAGCCCTACTGGATGAATAGTGCGTGACACGCACAAAGCCACCTTCATCCTCACTAAGGCAGGCTTGGGCAAACGTCGAGATGAAGGAATACGGATCTGACACCTCCTTTTCAACTACTAACACCCAAAATGGATTGATACCTCTCTAACAACTCCTTCCTGCTATCTCTCACCTAGTTTATAATGGCTGCATTTGACAGCAACACTCTGGTGTCTCGGCCAAGAGACCTTACATTTGTAGGCGAGGAGTGTTATGCCCCTCGATTGTGGTCGAGTGCTTCATAACAGGGAGGCAATGGCGTTGTGGTGTTATCACCAGTCTGGTCATCCAGTGACCCAGACCCTCTGGGGTTCTGAGCTTGAATTCCACCTTGGGAGATGGTGGAGGCTAAATGCAATCGCAAATAAATCTGGAATTGTCAATTGTTGTAAAAACTCAGAAGAGTCACTGGTGCACTTTTACAGAAGGAAATCTGCCATCCTTACCTGGTCTGGCCCACATGCGAGTCCTTTTTTCTTTCAAAAACTCATTCACAGGATGAGGGCATCGCTGGCTGGGCCAGCATTTATTGCCCATCCCTGATTGCTCAGAAGGCATTTGCGAGTCAACTACATTGGTGTGGGTCTGCAGTCACATGAAGGCCAGACCAGGTAAGGATGGAAGCTTCCCTCCCATTTCTGAACCAGATGTTTCCTCCCCTCCCCACCTCCCAATACAATTGACGATGGCTTCATGGTCATCACAAGACTCTTATTTCCAGATTTTTATTGAATTCAAATTCTACCATCTGTCACAGCAGGATTTGAACCCAGGTCTCCCCTGGTTATTACTTGGGTTGCTGGGTTAATAGTCCAGCTACAATGCCACTAGGCCATCCCCATAGCCACAGCAACATGGCTGACTCTTATCTGCCCTCCGAAATGGCCGAGCAAGTCACTCATTACAGGGGCAATTAAGCAATCAGGAACAAAAACAAAGTTGCTGGAGAAGCTCAGCAGATCTGGCAGCATCTGTGAAGGAGAAAACAGAGTTAACATCTTGGGTCCTGTGACCCTTCCTCAGAACTCAGAGTTCTGAGGAAAGGTCACCGGGCCCAAAACAAACTTTAACTTTAGATTGTCCCACACGAGTAAACATTGTCTCTGTGCCGACTTTGTCAACCCCCTTTAGCATCTTATTTACCTCAATCAGATTGCCTCTCATTCTTTTAAACTACAGGCAGCACAGGCCCAAACTGCCCAATCTCTCATCATAATACAAACCGCTCAACTCTGGAATCAGTCTACTGAACTTCCTCTGAATTGCCTCTAATGCAACAACATACCTTCTCAAGGAAGGGGAACAAGATTGTATCCAGTACTTTAGGTCTCACTAATGCCTTGCACAACTTGCAGCTACACTTCCCCATGGTTATATTCTATTCCTTTAGCACTAAATACTATTTGCCTTCCCAATTCCCAAATACATTGATTTTCTACAATTCACACACAAATCCCTCTGGGCTTTTTTATAAATTCATTCAAAGGATGAGGGTATCACTGGCTAGGCCATTCATTGCCCATCCCAAATTGCCTAGAGGGTAATTAAGAGTCAACCACATTGCTGTGGGTCTAGAGTCACATGTTGGCCACTCCAGGCAACGATGGCAGTTTCCTTCCCTAAAGGACATTAGTGAACCAACGATTGGCAATGGAATCATGGTTATCATTAGACTCAGAATTCCAGATATTTATTGAATTCAAACTCAACCAACTGCTGTGGCAGGATTCAAACCCAGTTCCCAAATCTGAATCTCCAGATTGACAGTTTGTTGATAATACCACTGAACCAATGCCTCCCAAAGTTTCCACAAGCTTCTCTCTATTTAGATAATATGTTAACCTTCAAATCCTCCGGCCAAAATGGAGTGGGACAGCCACTGAGGTAAAAGGACTGTGATTAGCTGTCTTTGGGGAATAAAGCTTTGGAAATTTCATGGCTAAATGTTCATCTCAACCATCAAATTCACAGGGAAAACTACTGTGGGAATGATTACAGGAATTCATTCTTACAGAGAAGGTTGACACAAGATAATTTGAAACGTCCTGCATTATTTACAGCACCTGGAGCCACCAATCCAATCGACCGTCCTTTTGTCCTGTAATTCTGATCAGGCAGCAAGGACAACTACCTAAAACCAGAGAACCCGCATCTTCCCTTGGGCGCATTGAGACTGATGACAACAAACTCTGCTCAGACAAGCAGACTTATAATCGATCAGAGATCCACGTACCCTGTCTGAGTGGTCTGATCATCTATCGCGTCAACTGCACTTTCCACAGAGGTTAGCAGGGATTGGATCTGGCTGGCTGTCTCCTTCAACAGGAATCTGGTCACAAACTGGTCCAACTTTGTCCCACTTTCATATATCTGGGGAGCAAAGGTTAAGATCAATCAAGACTCTTTAAAAACAGACTGAAAGGGAAAAAAACAGCAATGAAAATCAGGACTGCTTTTGTATTTGTTTGTAATATATGTTCATTCATTGTCTATTAGGTAATTTTCAAATTTCTTTACTTGTGACATGGGTAGAGCTTTATCAAATGCCTTCTAAAAATTCCAAAATTCTATTGGTCAGCCCGTTTGTACTAATTTATTAAGCATCCGTTAAAGAGCTCCAGTGGAATTAGTGAGATGGGACCCTGAAATGGCTCTTGAAGTGTACACTTGCTGCTTATTAAGATATTCATGCTTTCAAGACAGTCCAAATGCTAATCAAGTTATTGATTAGTTTCCATGCTGGGAGTTTGGCTGGAAAGGTCAGTAATTACAGAATGTACATCTTTCTCCTTTCTGAATATCTCTTCCCCCAGCATTCATTCACACTGCTCTGAAACATGTAATGCAGCTAAAGCTGGTACTGAACATGCCAACCCTGATTGCGGATCTTTCTCTGCTTCCTCTCCTCACGAACACTCTGAGTGGTCATTGCCCATTAGACCCACCCCATGCTCCCTCAGTTCTAATAACCACCTGAACACGCAAATTCTCTTACAGCAGCCCAAGATAACTAATAATGTAAACAGTTCTCTTTCATCAGGTATCGTGGCCCATCTACTCGAAGTTGCTGTTATCACCTACTCTTCAACACCTCTCCTTGACCCTTCTAGGGTGGCTCAGTAGTTAGCACTGCTGCCTCACAGCACCAAGGATCCGAGCTCAATTCCACCCATGGACGACCGCTGGTGTGAAGTTTACATAGTTTCCCTGTGTCAGTGTGGGTTTCTTCCAGGTGCTCCGGTTTCCTCCCACAGTGCAAAGACGTGCATGTTAGGGGGGTTGGCCATGCTAAATTGCCCATAGTGTCTAGGGATGTGTTGGCGAGGTGGGTTAGCCATGGAAAATGCAGAGTTAGGGTAGGGGGTGGGTTCAGCTGGGATGCTCTTCAGAGAGTTAGTGTGGACCCAATGGGCTGAATGGCCTGCTTCGACACTGTAGGGGTTCTATGATTTTGTTTGTATAAAATATCCCCCCACCTCTGAGGTATCTGGCGCCTCCTAAATATTTGGATGTGCTCCTGGACCTATGCTCTCCAATACTGGAACCAAATCTTTGAATACTTTCAATTAGGATTTATCCCTATCACAACACTAGAACACCCTTGTTAAAATCCCAAATTACTTCCTGTAAGATTGTAGCTTAATCCATCTCACTTTGTCCTTCTTGCCAAGTTCATGACAGTAAGCCCTCCGAGCAGAGTGAGGCCATTCAGCCCATTGATCCTGCACCTCCATTCAATGGCTGATCTGATACTCCTCAGCTCCACTCTCCTACCTTTTCCCCATAACCCTCTAATCCCCTAATGATTGAAAATCCATCTCAACCTCGGATATAATTAATGACGCTGGCTCAACAGTCCTCTGCGGTGAAGAATTCGAAAGATTCACTCCCTTCTGAGAGAAGAAATTCCTCGATTTGTCCTCAATGTGTGAGCTGCCTTTCTGAGATTGTGCCTTCAGATCCTAGACTCTCACACAGGGGTAAATAACTTTTCTGCTTCTAGCCTGTCAATTCTGGTAAGAATCTCATATTTCAATGAGGGTGCCTCTCGTTCTTCGGTAGTCCAATGAGTATAGTCCCAATCTATTCAGCCTCTCCTCGTAAGATTGTCCCTCCATATCTGGTATCAACTGAGAGAAGATTTTTTTGACTGCCTCCAATGGCAGTATACCTTCCTTAGACAAGGGGGCCACAACTGTTCACAGTATTCCAGCTGTCACCTCTGAAACAGAGGATCACACCATCCTCCTGCAAAGGCTGTTGACTGTTGTCCATCTGAGTGGGACTGTTATCACTCAATTCCATTTTTACCCAGCTCATCAAAGCCAGAGTAACACTTACAAAGACTTCTCCTGCTTTTGCATCATTACGTCTGGCATGCCCCAAAATTCCATCTAAGGTTCCCTGATTTCTCAGTTACATGTTGCTGCTTAATTGCACAATTAGATAATGAAGTATAATTTTCCACATTGAGGTGGACTTCCATGAAGATGGACTCTTGGAGCATGCAAGAGGTAATGGTGCAAAAGCAGGAAAAGAAGCCTTTGCAAGTGTTACTCTAGCTTTGATGAGCTGGGTTGAATGGAATTGATTGATAACAGCTCTAATTTCATACCACCTCTCTCCACGCTTCCACTGAATCAGATTTGCTGCACTGCTTATCCAAACAGAAGTCTCTTCCAATTAAAAATGAGAAAAACCAAAGCCATTGTCTTCAGTTTTTGTCACCAATTGCTTTCTGTAGCCAACTATGATATTCATCTCCTTGGCTTGAGTGTAAAGCTGTCTACCAGACTGTTTGCCAGCAATAGATTCTAAGCGATTGACATCCAAACACGCAGATGCTTTATTTTGTGGAGAGAGTTTATCAACCTTCTCAGTCTTACACCTCTCTTTCCAAACACTGCAGGTGCTCCACTGTACTTGGACAATTAATAGTCACCATTCGTTTTTCTCTCAATCTTGGATAAAGATCTTAATGACCTTCACAATCTGATGACCCTTCATTAACATGAGCAGCGTCATTATGCTGCTTGCCTCCGAGTTCAGGAAGTGTCTACATTTTCAGCTGGAATACCTATTTCAAGCCCACTTTGTCAAGAGTCTTTGTCCAGCAAGATTAACTGCTGAAGACCTGATCTACTCCCTTTGTTACCGTTAAAGTGAACTATTCCAGGACACCGTTCACAAACTTGAATTGGTCTAGAACTTTAATGCCTAGGTTGTCAGTGTCCATACCTACCTTGCGCTCCAGGTTCATGTTTAACAACTCTCATTCTTGTTTTGAACTCTTTCCACAGAGTCATTCCTCCCGACCTCTGTAAGCAGCTCCACTCTGCAACCCTCTGAGACCTCTGAACTCCTCCAATTCTGGGCTTCTATCTAACTCTGATATTCATTACTCTGCCATTGATCACCAGGCTCAGTTTCAACTCCTGTTGGTTTACCTTCTGGAGTTATTTTTAAACAGAGATGGTGCTGTGGGATGCAAAACTGTTACAACTGAATAGTAACAGAGACTATTTAATTCTTATGGGTGATGCGAGTGTCATTGCCCATCCCTAATTGCCCTTGACCACAGTGGTTTTCTAGGCAATTTCAGATGGTAGTTAGAAGCCAACCACATTTCTTCTGGAGTCACACAAGCGTGGACATCAGATTTCCTTCCCTAGAGTAGGTTAGTCAGCCAGATGGGTTTTTTTATCACAAACAATAAAGGTTTAGTGGTTGCCATAGAGATTAGCAGTTTGCTTTAGATTACAGAATTTTTTTATTGGACTCAAGTTTCACTGTATAGAATGATGAGAGCTGAACCCAAGTCCCCAGGACATTTAGCCCACATGGTGATTCAAAGATAAGCACTGCTGCTTCACAGCACCAGGGACCCAGCTTTGATTCCACCCTCAGGTGAATGTCTGTGTGGAGTTTGCACATTCTCCCCGTGTCTGCATGGGTTTCCTCCCGGTGCTCTGGTTTCTCCCACAGTCCAAAGATGTGCAGGCTAGGTGGATTGGTCATGCTACATTGTCCAGGCATGTATAGGTTAGGTGGATTAGGGAACATGCAGGGATAGGGTAGTGGGGTGGATCTAGGTGGGATACTCTTTGAAGGGGGTGAGGTGTTGAATCAATGGGCCGAATGGCCTGCTTCTACACTGTAGGGATTCTAAGATTTGGTATTACCTGCACTACAGGATAGAACGGGGAGTTAACTTTCCATGAAAATTGTATTAAATGGCAGTGAATAAAGTACAACATGCCATAATATTGGTGTCTCAAAAAATATAAATGAGTTAATTATAATGGGGGGGAGACCACGAATCCATTGTCGATTGTCAGGAAAAACCCATCTGGTTCACTAATGTCCTTTAGGGAAGGAAACTGCTATCCTTACCTGGTGTGGCCTACATGTGACTCCAGACCCACAGCAATGTGGTTGACTCCTAACCGCCCTCTGGGCAATTAGGAATGGGCAATAAATGCTGCCTAGCCAGTGATGTCCTCATCCCGTGAATGAATAAAGAAAGATTTAATCCTTTGGGATTTGGTTATGCCATTGAGATTAAGTCTGCATTCATTTATATTTACACCAGTAGACATGTTTAAGATGATCGTTGTGTCGGGCAAGCTAACAAGGATGATCATTTCTGATCCTGCCAGAATTTGCTCAGCGTTCTCAGCAGACTTCCGATTCCACTGAGCTCAGTGATATCTGATGTTTCAAATTCATGCAAAATCATTACCTAGGCGGCTCAGTAAACAAAACTCAGTTTGATAGCTCCATCCCTAATTATTACATGGCTAATTAACACATCAGAAATTGACACAGCAGGAGATTTCCTCGACTTAGTACTTCCAGCAGGATGGAAAAACACTTGGGGGGGTCTGAGACATCATCATGGAAAATCATCTGGATACGATTGTGAGGGAGTGAGGGAAAAATGCCAGCATTTATTGCCCGTTCCTCATTAGCCTTGAACTAAGTGAAGAGTACAATTAAGAATCAACTATATTGCTGTGGATCCTGAGGCATATATAGGCCCAGACTGTGGAAGGATGGTACATTTCCCTCCATAAAGGATAATGAATGAAGCAAATACATTCTTGTGTCGAACAAAGATAATTTCACAATCACCGTTACAGAGGATTAGCTTTCAATTCCAGATTCGCTGAAATTCAAGAAGTGTGCAGTCCTCAGAGCATTAGCCTGGGCCTCTGGACTGTTGGAGACATCGTCACGAAACCACCACTGAGAGACGTGACGGAAAGTGAGGAAAGGAAGGGATGAAGGATTGTAACTGTGACATATCTTCTGCAACACCAGCACATCCCCAAGCTACTCACGAAATGCAGCCACTGTGTAAGTGCAGGAAACACAGCAGCCAATTTCCACACAACTATCTCCAATGAACAAACACAGTGAATAACGTTATTGACAGGTTTTTACAAAGAGCGGCCGCACTGGGGAAGATCTCCCCGCCTTCTTTCAAGTGAGCCACGCGAGATTTCATGCCCACTTCAGAATGCAGACATGACCTTGGCATCTCACCTGGAAGACAAGCCATCCAGCAGTGCAGTCCTCCCTCGATATTTCTTTGGAGGGTCAGCCTGGATTACATGCACATATATGTATTGAACGGACAACAATGTCAGAGAGATAAGCAGCTCAGAACAAGAGCCTTCTGATGTGAGAAGTGGGCAAGAAGAAATATTCTAAATTTACGACCACTCAGTCCTGGGATGGCAGGTCTGACGTATGGGAAGAGGTTGAACCAGTTAAGGTTATTTTTGTTAGACTCGAGAAGAATGAGGGGTGATCTCATAGAAACCTGCAAATGTCTAACAGGACTTGACAGGGTAAACACAGGAAAGGTGTTCCTGATGATCAGGGAGTTCAGGGCCAGGGCTCACACTCAAAGGATAATGGGGTGAACCATTTGGGGACTGCGATGGAAAGAAACATCTTCAAGTGAAGAGTGCTGGAATTCTCTGCCACAGAAAGTGGCCCAAAACATTGCACGAATTCAAGGAGTTGGATAAAGCACTTGAGGCTAAAGGGGTCAAAGGATATGAGGGGAAAAGCAGGAAGAGGCAACTGAGTTGCAGGATCAACCATGATCAGAATGAATGGCAGAGCAGACTGGAAGGGCTGCAAAGCTTCCTCCTGCTCTTATTTTCTATGTTTTGACTTTTACTAGTTCGCTAATTCTGGCAGAGGAGCTCTGTCGCTACATTTCAGCACATTCTGTCAATCCTGGGAGGAAGGCAGCTGAGCTCCTTCCTGCATTCAGTCCTAGTATGACCGCCCACACCTCTGCCTGAGTCCACCTCCTCACCCTCCCACCCGGTCAGGAAGGAGACCCCTGCTCTCCCTCATGCCATCTCCAAAGATGTGAAGTAGACGGCGATCAGAGTGTCGAACCTAGAGTCTCCTCACCAGTTGTCGTTTTGGCATTCCACTCACCCTGCTGTGCGGCCACACGTAGCTGGAGTGCATCATGGCACTCCCAAAGTGTGTAATGGTGCCAAACGCTCTCTTCAAATCAAATCATACCTGATTTCCATGTTATTTGCTGGGTGTCCCTATCCCGTAACTGATTGTCACCATGATCCAGCCTATTCCAACAATGCATTGTACTGAAACCTTGGACAAGTTCATTCTTTATGGGCTGAGAGGTTGCCTACATCAAACTATTCCCCTTGCCCACTCCTCAATATCAGCACTGGCACCAGGCTCTGTATGAAGTGTTTCAAAATGAAAAATGCTCTGTCTATCTCAGTCGTGTTGTGCCTTCCTCCTCCTTCTGCTTATTATAAATAGCATGGCACTGGTGTCCCCGAGAATATACAAGTTCATTAGCTGAGGATTTGAGACAGTTGGGTGACTTGCACAGCAAATATAAACAACAATTTTGAGATGACAGCATTCTCACAGCAGGTGAAGTGTGTGAATTAGATGATATAATGTGTCTTTTCCCCTTTGATAGTCATACAGCATGGAAACGGATCCTTCAATCCAACTCATCCACGCTGACCAAACATCCCAATCTGCTTAGTCCCATTTGCCAGCATTTGGCCCATATCCCTCTAAACCCTTCCTATTCATGTACCCATCCAGATTCCTTTTAAATTTTGTAATTGTCCCAGACTCCACCACTTCCTCTGGCAGCTCATTCCATGCACACACCACCCTCTGTGTGAAAATGATCATAATGATCATAATGAATGGCCTACTCCAGCACCTATTGTCTATTGTCTATTGTCTAAAATGTTACCCCTCAGGTCCCTTTTTAAATCTTTCCCCTCTCACCATAAATCTATGCTCTCCAGTTTTGGACTCCACTGCCCTGTGGAAAAAGATCTTGACTATTTTACAAACCTCTATAATGTCACGCCTCAGTCAAAGAAATTACAAAGGAAAGTCACAGGTGGGAATGGTTCATATGACCCAATAGTAGCTGGACTGTAGAACAGAATACAGATCAAGAGATATGGGGCCTGTAAAAAGTAGTACCACAATAAATGTAGACTATTTTAACCTTCTTTATAAAAATTAGCGGTAAACATGATACATACAGACACTTAACGATTCCCACCTAGAGGATGTATTCATTCATTCAAGGAATACAAGTATTGCTAGATCAGCCAGCATTAATTGTCCATCCCTAACTGTCCTTGAGAAGGTACTAATGGACCACCTTCTTGAATCACTGCAGCCCACTGTGGTGTAAGCTATTAAGGAGGGAATTCCAGGATTTGCACCCTGCCATTGTGAAGGAACAGCGTTGTCATTCCCAGTCAGGATGGTGAGTGGCTTGGAGGGGAACTTGCATGTGGTGGCATTCCCTTGTCCTTCTAAATTTCTTTTTAATTCATTCACAGGATGTGGGCATCACTAGCTGGGCCAGCATTTAACGCCCATCCCCAATTGCGCAGAGGGCAATTGCCGTGAATCTGGAGTCACATGCAGGCCAGACGAGGTAAGAATGGCAGATTTCCTTCCCTCAAGAACACTAGTGAATCAAGTGGGTTTTTCCCGACAATTGACAATGGTGTCATGATCATCATTAAACTTTTAATTCCACATTTTTGACTGAATTCAAATTTCACCCACTGCCATGGCAGGATTTCAACCCGTGTCCCCAGAACATTATGTGGGTTTCTGAATCAATAGTCTAGTGATAATGCAACTAGGCCATTGCCTCGCTCTGGCTGGGTTCAGGTTCTTGGGTTTGGAACGCGTTGGCAAAGGAGCTTCAGTGAATTTCTGCAGTGCATCTTGTGGATGTTACTCACTGAGAAGATGATGAAGATGTACCAAAACAGAGATAGGTTATTTTCCTCACCACCATAATGCACATATATCATCATTCCTGGCTATTTCTGTTGACTCTGGCAAGGGGATTCATGTTTGAAACATTAAAAAAAATGTCAGTCAACCATTTTAAAATAACTGCTCATCTGTTCTTGGGCCACATTAATCTAATAAAGGTAATATACAGCAAGGGACTAGTTACTGACTGTCTGATGTGAATAGCTAAGGAGCGATTAAGTGGGGGCCATGATCAGTGATCGTGGTGCTTTCCTGCGTATCATGGGATCTTCCTATTCATTCCCTGCGTCTGCTTTGCTCCACCACCTCTGAGTAAGTCCCAGTTGTTCCTGCAAAATTCCGTGAGCTCTGAAAGGGCTCAGTGATGACTTGGCATCTATTTCTTTTCACACACAACATCTGTTGGTGATGCATGGACTGTGCCTGTTTGCCCACACAAAAGATGCCAACCAGAAATAAATGACTGTAAGCTGAGCTGACGGTGCCAGTTAATTGTGACGGTTCCCCAGCCGGCTAATAAACTCTGACAGTACTAAGTGAAGGGAGCAAATTACACTGGAAAGAGAAAGAATATTTAATGTGAGTGTCCGACACCTCGAGCCAGCTATGGTTTGTGGAACATGACAGACTGCCTCATTAATCTCTCCGTCGCACAGAAAAGGAAACGCTTCTCTTTTTGGTTTCAATTTGACTCCAGACTTTTCCTGAAGGCACTGATTTTATCCAAGTCATGGAGTTGTACAGTACGGAAGCAGACCCTTCGGTCCGACCCATCCATGCTGACCAGATATCCTAAATTAATCTAGTCTCATTTGCCAGCATTTGGCCCATATCCCTCTAAACCCATCCTATTCATGTACCCATCCAGATGCCTTTAAATGTTATAATGGTACAGCTTCCACTACCTCCTCTGGCAGCTCATTCCTACACACACCACCCACTGCATGAAAATGTTGCCCCGTGGCTCCCTTTTATATCTTTCAGCTCTCAGCTTAAGCCTATGCCCCTCTAGTTTAGGACTCCTCTACCTTGGAAAAAGGACCTTGGCTATTCACCCTCTTCATGCCTCTCATGGTTTATAAACCTCCGTAAGGTCTCCCCTCAGCATCTTATGCTCCAGGAAAAACAGCCCCAGCCTATTCAGCCCCTCCCTGTAGCTCAAACCCTCCAACCCTGGCAACATCCTTGTAAATCTTTTCTGAACCCTTTCAAGTTTAACAACATCTTTCCTCTAGTAGGCAGACCGGAATTGTACGCAGCCCTCCAGCAGTGGCCTAATCAGTGGCCTGTATAGCTGCAGCATGACCCCCCAACTCTGATACAAATCACTGATCATAAAGGCAGGCATATCAAACATCTTCTTTACTATCCTGTCTACCTGCGACTCCACCTTCAAGGAACTATGAACCTGCACTGCAAGGCAACACTCCCCAGGACCCTACCATTAACTGTTTAAGTTTTGCCCCGACTTAGTTCATCAGAACACAACAGGGGTTTGGCTCCAAGGCTACTGGATATCCTCCACTACCAATTTTCCAATTTACTCTAAAGGGATTAGGCTATTGAACTCTGTGAGGGCATCCTGGAATAGCTCACTCCCTCCCCACAGCCTACCTGTGTGTGGTTTACCAATACAATATCACATGGTAGCAAACAGGAGTGTGTTCAGTTCCTAGTTCAGGGATGTTGAGATCATGGCTGGCCCCACAAATACCGGTCCCTGTAAACACAACTCGGGATGGGGCGAGGCTGGAACCTGGGATTTGTGACCAATATAGGGTCCCTCTGTGACCTCTGCCACTAAGGAGGAGCACAACAGTGACATCACAGAGATCTCCCAAGTCCTCTTCCAAATCCTGCACTGTCCCAAAATAAATCATCATTCCCAAGATCCAAATCTTGGAGATCCATACCCAAGCGGGTGCACATTCTCCATATATTCCAGAAACGAAGGACCTCCGCATGCCAATGAGTCATGAACAAAAATGCTGGACTCAGTCCTGGCACCCACACCTGAAGAATGAATAAATAGCTACAATGATGGTATCAGCTACATTAATGTTGTTAGAATTGTTCATAGCATTTGTTATATTGATGATGGTGTTAGCCGTGTTGATGGTGTTAGCCATGTTGAAGGTGTTAGCTATGTCGAGGATATTAGCTATATTGAGGGTATTAGCTACAATGATGGTGTTGGTTATGTTAATAGTGTTAGCTACACTGATGGTATTAGCTATATTAATGATATGAGCCATGTTGGTGATGTTAGCTATGTTAATGATGGTAGCGATGTTGATGGCGAACTGGAAACAAAAACTACTAGGAATCACAGCGGGTCAGGCAGCATCTGTGGAGAGGAAACAAGCTAACATTTCAAGTCTCGATGTTCTTCATCAGAGCTGACGTCATAGCTTGTCAGTTCTGATGAACAGTCATAGAGACTCAAAATGCTAGCTTGCTCCCTTTCCACAGGTACTGCCTGACCCGCTGCAATTTCCAGTATTTTTTTGTTTTTAGCACAGATTCCAGCATCTGCAGTAACTTGTCCCTAGCTTTGTTGATTGTATGAGCTTTGATGATGGTGTTAGCTATGCTGCTGGTATTAGCTATGATGATATTAACTCTGTGGTCGGTGTTGTTAATGTTACATGCACACACACACGGGTGCGCACACACACACACATGCACACGACACAAACACACACACATGCACACACGCACACAAACACACACACAGGTGTACGCACACACAGATCCATACACACACGTGCACACACACACCACAAACTCACACAAACACATGCAAGCGTGAACACATGCACACATGCACGTGCTGCGCGCGCGCACACACACACACACACACACACACACACACACACACACACACACACACACACACACACACACACACACACACACACACACACACACACACACACACAATCACAAAACAGTTGACTTTGTAGAGCTGGATGAACAAAGCAGGCCAAACAGCATCTTAGAAGCACAAAAGCTGACATTTTGGGCCTAGACCCTTCATCAGAAAAGGAGGATGGGGAGAGGATACTGAAATAAATAGGGAGAGAGGGGGAGGCGGACCAAAGATGGATAGGTGCATCTCCGTTCCATCCTATCCATTTTCAGTCCACCTCCCCCTCTCTCCCAATTTATTTCAGTATCCTCTCCCCATCTGCCTTTTCTGATGAAGGGTCTAGGCCCAAAACGTCAGCTTTTGTGCTCCTAAGATGCTGCCTGGCCTGCTGTGTTCATCCAGCTCCACACTTTGTTATCTCAGAATCTCCAGCATCTGCAGTTCCCATTATCTCTGACTTTGTGTAAAGTCCGCTTTATAATTTATAACCTCCTTCACAGTTTTAAATAAACTAGCCCGCAGAATTAATCAATCTCTGATGAATGATTGGTTATTAGATTATCATTGTTGATATGACATTGTGGCAGTGGTAGGATTAATTAACTTCAATTCAATGAAAATGAAATGAATGACTGCACAGACAGAGTATGGCTTACTGCTGCCAGATGTGGTAAAGCACCGAAATGTAATCACTGTTGTAATGTAGGGTGCACAGTGCTAATTTGTGTGCCATATACAGCAACATCATCATGAGCCTACGGTCTGCTTGATGGGGTACATAATGCTTTGAAGATCAAAGAGAGCTCCTCTTC
Source organism: Stegostoma tigrinum (assembly GCF_030684315.1). Classification (NCBI taxonomy): domain Eukaryota; kingdom Metazoa; phylum Chordata; class Chondrichthyes; order Orectolobiformes; family Stegostomatidae; genus Stegostoma; species Stegostoma tigrinum. The sequence continues at coordinate 3,240,037 of NC_081369.1, forward strand.
TCTGCTACGAATTAATGCCATGAAATATTCTACATTCTTCTGAGAGGGGAGGGGGGACACAACTAATTCTAACTCACGAAACGATCTGGCTATGATATTGCAGGAGTGGTGTCCCTTTAAGGCAGGCAATGAAACCGACATTATCCAGGTCAACTTGACATTAGCTGGGGGCAGTGGGATTAACCTACTCAGCTGTGCCTATTTACAAAATTCTGCGTAATGAATTAGGTCTAATGAAGTTACATTCTCTTATTAACACATTCATCAGAGGCTGAGTATGATTGAGTGGTGCAAGGCTGAAGCAATATTGCTGAATGTCCACTGTGCCCTGGAAATGTTAAAACATGAATCTTTGTTATCTCGATTATTATCCCATCAACCCAGCTTTCAGAGTGATGGCAGCAAGAAAATCTCTGTCAGCCGCAAAGCTGACCCTCATCGTGAGAACAAAAATCCCTCACACCACACTAACTGACACTCACTCTGTAAAAACTGACCCTCACTCCTCACAAACTGACCCTCACTCCACTCAAACTGACCCTCACTCCACTCAAACTGACCTTCACTCCACACAAACTGACCCTCACGCCACACAAACTGATCCTCACCCCACACAAACTGATCCTCACTCCACTCAAACTGACCCTCACTCCACTCAAACTGACCTTCACTCCACATAAACTGACCCTCATGCCACACAAACTGACTTTCAGTCCACACAAACTGACCCTCACTCCACTCAAACTGACCTTCACTCCACTTAAACTGACCATCACTCCACACAAACTGACCCTCATGCCACACAAACTGATCCTCACCCCACACAAACTGATCCTCACTCCACTCAAACTGACCCTCACTCCACTCAAACTGACCTTCACTCCACACAAACTGACCCTCACGCCACACAAACTGATCCTCACCCCACACAAACTGATCCTCACTCCACTCAAACTGACCCTCACTCCACTCAAACTGACCTTCATTCCACACAAACTGACCCTCACCCCACACAAACTGACCCTCACTCCACACAAACTGACCCTCACCCCACACAAACTGACCCTCACTCCACACAAACTGACCCTCACGCCACACAAACTAACCCTCACTCTCCACACAAACTGACCGTCACTCTCCACACAAACTGACTGTCATTCTCCACACAAACTGACCATCACTCTCCACACAAACGACCCTCACGCCACACAAACCGACCCTCACTCTCCACACAAACTGACCATCACTCCACACAAACTGACCATCACTTTCCACACAAATTGACCCTCACTCTCCACACAAACTAACTGTCACTCTCCACACAAACTGACCTCACTCCGCACAATCTGACCATCACCCTCCACACAAACTGACCATCACTCTCCACACAAACTGACCCTCAGTCTCCACCCAAACTAACTGTCACTCTCCACACAAACTGACCCTCACTCCACACAAACTGACCATCACTCCACACAAACTGACCAGCACTCTCCACACAAACTGACCATCACTCTCCAAACAAACTGACCGTCACTCTCCACACAAACCGACCCGTCACTCTCCACACAAACCGACCCTCACACCACACAAACTGACCCTCACTGTCCACACAAACCGACCCTCACTCTCCACACAAACTGACCCTCACTCAGCTGTTCTCACTCACTCTGCCCAGTCCAGTGGCTCCAAAAACCAGAGGCTATCTGATTGATGTCACTGAAACAGGTTCTAATTGACAGAGCATCTCAATGTCAATCATTCAAGCACACAGAATGGAAACCTGTCTGAGTCTGAAATCCTCAACTGGTCCCAGGGGGAGCTTTCCTTTCTGTCCAGCTCCATCATGCACTGCTTCATCAATCAAGGATTGTGATAAGTCACTGAAGTTAATCTGGAGCAGCTTCAGAGGCACAGACTCATCATTAACCCATGCATTCCTCCACAAAGACAGTGTTTGGTTTGCTGCAGATTACTGGTCTCTGATTTACTCATTTTCAGTTCATTGGGATGTCTCCAAGGTGTCCCTGCAAACTTCAGCGGGCTAATCTTCAAACAGGAGCTAGGAGCCCATTACCATGGAGCACCCACCCTGCCAACCACCGATGAAGTCTGAAGTGCCAATCAGTTTCATGGTCACCAATGCTGATGTGCCCTCTGCCCAGAGGGGTGGGAGGAAATCCCAACTTCAATCTGGGGAAGGCTGAGTAGCCAGCTGTCTCCTCCCTCCAGCTGGAGGAAAACAGCTCTGTGATCAAGATGGTGAATGAGACCCTTTTGGGAAATAGTGAGGGGGGGATGGATTTAATTTCCAATGAAGGCCTTCTAGCCTTTGAGTGCCAGGCCCGGTGATAAGGTTTAAGGTCACTCAACTAACCCCACCTCAACGGGAACCATCATGCTTGAGATGTTATAAATTTCTGAGGAGAACTCACTCACAAATATTGAGGGAGGCTTCTGGTCAGCTATTTAGGCTGAGAGTATATGTCACTGTTCAATCCCCTGACCCTTTGTCTCTCTTACAGAGCTCTCATTAGGAACAAAGACTGATCAGTTACCAGCAGTCAGCACTGAGGTATGGAGCAACGGTCAAAGATTATCTTGGAAGTCACGGCTTTGAAAATCCATGCACGGGAGTGGGGGAGTGCTCCATGTTTCTGGTCCCAGCTACGGTCCAAGTTGCTGCTTCAGTCAGTCAGACAGTCAGGCTGTTTTACGAATGCGCGAGGCACTGTCAGTTCCCAACCTCCACCCCACCACCAACTCACCTCAGCTAAAAGAGAGGGAGGCACGTGGGGAGGGGGAGGTGAAACCGACACAGCACAGTCTCAGACACTGAGAGAAATGGCAAAATCAGATTTGGACAGACGAGAAAGACAGACCAACATGGCACAGAGAGAGAGACAGAGACAGAGAGAGAGAGACAGAGACAGAGACAGAGACAGAGACAGAGACAGAGGCAGAGACAGAGACAGAGAAAGCGGAGTGGGAAGGAGTGGGAAAGAGTGACAGAGAAAGCCAAAAGGGAGGTGCAGTGGGAGACGGTGACAAATTGGGAGGTATACAGTCAGGGAGAGGGGAGAGGGGTAGAAAGAGAGATGTAGTGGGAGACAGTGACAATTGGGCTGATATACAGTGAGAGAGAGAGAGAGAGACAAACAGAAATAAGTGGTTCGAAACAGATACAGAAACTGAAAGGGAAATGTGAACACCTGTCTCATCTCCACCAGCAATGTCCTAAACAATATACATCCAAGCGAACCTGTTCTTGTCCCAGTTTTGCTTCCTATTTTCCTGTGGGTTTTCAAGCAGGGCCTCAGGTAAGGTAATAATGCACCAATCGCGAAATATACTTCAAACACAAAACTCAGCAGGGTCAGGCAACATTTGTGAAGGGAAAACAGAGTTAACATTTCCAATCGTGCAACCCTTCTTCAGAATTAAAGGGGATTCATATTGGGCTCAAAACGTCAATCCTGCGTCTCTCTCCACAGGGGGCTGCCAGGCCAGTTGAGTTTCTCCAACACTTTCTGTGCTGGTTTTCAGATTTCTGGCACCCACAGTATTTTGCTTCCTTTAAACATGTTACACTGAGATGCCTGTATTCCAACTGCCCCAATCAACGACAAAATCGCTTGTGAGAGGAAGTGATGGCCTAGTGGTATTACTGCTGGGCTGTTAATCCAGAGACCCAGATAATGTTCTGGAGCCCTGGGTTTGAATCCTGCCTCGGCAGGTGGTGTGGTTTAAATCCAATAAATATCTGGAATTAAGAAGCTGATGATGACTATCAATCCATTGTCGATTGTCAGGAAAAAAACCATTTGGCTTCCTAATGCCCTTTAAGGAAGGAAGCTGCCATCCTTATCTGGTCTGGATACTTGTAACTCCAGACCCACAGCAATGTGGTTGAGTCTGGGCAATTAGGGATGGGCAATGAATGCCAGTGATGCCCTCATCCCATGAATGAGTAAAGAAAACAAAACAACTCACCAATGGTCTCTAATCTCAAGTATGAGCCGCTGCCCAATCCCAGATCCTGCTCCCCCCACCCCATGAGGCTCACCTTCTTGGTATAGTCCATTGCTTTCAGAATCGAAAGGTTCAGGGTCTCCAAGCAGGCGAGCACATCCTCATAATCTCCCATGTGTGAGGCAAAGTAATCTAGGAGGAGTGAGAACAGAGCATGGATTAATGGTTCGGTCCGGTCTTCGCTCCAGCAACTGATGTGAAGATGCTGTAACTTTGAAAGGTTATTTTGTCCTGGGCTTTTTGAGAAGAGAGGTTGTAAGGCAGAAGCACTGAACTGACTGCTGAAGACATCTTGAGTAAACAGCTTGGGAGGCTATGGTTTTGTTTTTTATTTAAAACCAGCCTGAATGAGTGTGGTCGGCTCTCATAGATTTCTGGCTTTTGGTTTGCTCAGTAGCATCAGAAGATGTTTGGGATCTCAGAAGATTCGGAGCTTAGGTGAATGATTCCTTGCTGCTACTTTCTCTGAAATTTCTCGAAGTTTTTTTTCCTCCTGGTTTGGAGAACTGCATGTAAGAATCAGTGTCTGAATTTGCCTTTTTTGCCAAGAGGTGTGTTTATGGGACGTTACTCTATTGGAACAGTTAATAAGTAAAAGGTTCTGCACCCATTATTCACTTAAGTTTTCCAGTAGTTAAGTTGGTCTAGATCCCTCTTTCATTGGATGCATTTTAACTGCAGTATTTAGGGAATTTGGGTTTTGCTTAATCTCGAGTATTTTGACCAGACACATCATGTCTAGAACACAGTACTTCCCATCTACCTTTAAAATAACAGAGGGGAGGTGATGGCCTAGTGGGATTATCACTGGACTGTTAATCCAGAGACCCAGGTAACATTCCAGGGACCTGCGCTCAAATCGTACCATGGCAAATGGTGGCATTTGAATTTTAAAAAAAGTCTGGAATTAAGAATTTAAAGAGGATCATAGATCATTTGCTCATGGTTGTAAAAACCCATCTAGTCATTAACGTTCTTTAGGGAAGGAAACTGCCATCCTTACCTGGTATGGCCAACATGTGACTCCAGACCCACAGTAATGTGGTTGTCTCTGGGCAATTAGGGATGAGCACTAAATGCTGCCTGGCCAGAAACACCTCTGTACCATCAATGAATAAAAAAAAAGTTAGGGTCTAGGTTATCTTCTTAAAATATTTTGAGGGGGTCTGGTGTAGTTCCGAGCACTGAGTATGTCCATGAGCGATCATCCATGAGTGGTGCTCCCCTATTCTTCACTTAAGGTTGCTGACCGTCCCTGGGGCACCAGAGCCCCTCTCACCCACCAAACACAGGTCTGAGATCCTCAAAAATAAAATGTCTGTGAGCTGTTTGGCAGCAGAGAGTCATAAAGGAAGGCTCGCAAATGTTATACCTCTTTCTCTCTGCACAGCTCCTGTCAGACCAGCTGAGTTTCTCCAGCATTCCGCATTTTGTTTTAAGGAGAGGGCATTTCACTGAAGGGGGCATCTCATCCTCTGTTGGCATTTGCGTGGTTACTCACAGGAGGGACACAGAATGGGTATCAGTGATGGAAAATCTGAGATGATTGAGGTGGAAAGGATAACACTGAAACACCAGAGAGTCGTAGAGACATGCCGCATAGGAGACAGACCCTTTGGCCCAACTCGTCCATGCCGACCAGATACCCTAAACTGATCTAGACCCATTGGCTAACATTTGCTTCCTTTTCCTCTAAACCCTTCCTACTCATACACACATCCAGATGCCTTTTAGATGTATTGTACCAGCCCCCACCACTTCCTCTGGCAGCTCATTCCATACAGGCACCACCCTCTGTGTGAAAACATTACCCCTCAAGTCCCTTTTAAATCTTTCCTCTCTCACTTTAAACCTACGATCTTCCGTTTTGGACTCTTCCTACTCAGAGTAAAAGATCTTGCCTATTTATGCTGTCCATGCCCCTCATGATTCTATAAACCTCTATAACCTCTCACCCCCTCCGCTTGCTATGCTCCAGGGAAAATAGCTCCAGCCTGAGAACTTGGAAGCGAAGACCCTGAGGTGAACCAGAGTTTTACTTCCAGGTATACAAGACAAATTCTAAACAGGAGCATCATTCCCAAGTGCTCCTGATCTTTTTTCTCTCTCCTTCTGCAATCAGAAGTAGGCCATTCAGTCCATCATGTCTGCATTGGTTCTTTTATCTTGTGCTAATTTCCTGCCTACTCCCCATATCCCTTTGCAGCATTAATCTCCAAATAACCATCCAGTGCCCCTCTTGCATGCTTCTACTGAGCCTGCCTCCACCACATTTCCAGGGAGTGATGTCAATTCAACTCCTTACCGGTACAGGGCCTAAGATTATCTACCAGGCCACTGATCCAGTAGAGGATTCCAAGGATACTGAGTTGGCCATTTAGGACTGAGATGAGAAGAAATTTCTTATCCAAGAGAGTGGCAAGCCTGTGGAATTGTTCGCCACAGGAAGCGTTGAAGCCAAAACAATGAATGTTTCCAACAAGGAGTTAGATACCAGCTAAAGGAATCAAAGGGGAGAAAATGGGAACAAGGTACTGGGTTGGATGATCAGCCACAATCATACTAATGACAGAACAAGTTCGAAGGGCCGAATGGTCCACTCCTGCTCCTAATTTCTACATTTTGATGATTTCCAATTCCCTGTTGCGACACCGCTCACAAGCCACTGGCATTCCCAGATGACTTCCCAAGGGCCAGGCCCATTAATCATGGGCAGCGTTCGATTTTAGATAGGGTTTGGCATGAGAGGGGGATGGTTGATGGTCTAAGGCCAATGGGAGCATGTGCAGCACTAACACAACAACAATCCCTGATGTGTGAACTACAAATTCTGAAAGGACCAGGAGGGAGAGGATAACACAGTGTGGAAGAGCCATCAGGAGATGAGGCAACTTCTTTTTTCGGTCTCGAACTGCCACAGCACCTCAGTTGTGCTAATGGGGGGACAAACCCTCCTTGGGATGGTCAGCTGTGGCCCAGTTATTGGCTATGCCTCATTCCAACTTTTACCTTCCATCTCCAAACCACACCCCCCCCCCCCTCACTTCATGGGGCTCAGGGCTAAATTAGAAACCCTGTCCTGAAGCGTAAACCTTCCACAAATCTAATGGACGAGAATAGCATGCAGAGCTACGATGAGCTAGGCTCATAGCTTAGAGAACACTCTGAATCCCATTCTCACTTTGCACTGTGTGCCTCACTCCTACACAGTGCCATGTCACTGAACTGAATCCTGTCAATGATGTGGATTCCTTGTGTAATTGAAACATTGCCCCAATTCCATAATTTTCTCTCTCTCTCCCTCTCTGCTTGTTTGGCTGGAACTCAACTTTGAAATGCCAGTGGTCTGCATGCAAAGTACACTCTACTTGAGTCTTGAGGGGACGCAGAACTTGAGAATTGCTGGAAAACGACACAATTTGTCAAAACGTGTCATCTTGCGCTCATCAGGTTAGAACATAGAACATAGAACATAGAACAGTACAGCACAGAACAGGCCCTTCAGCCCACAATGTTGTGCCGACCATTGATCCTCATGTATGCACCCTCAAATTTCTGTGACCATATACATGTCCAGCAGTCTCTTAAATGACCCCAATGACCTTGCTTCCACAACTGCTGCTGGCAACACATTCCATGCTCTCACAACTCTCTGCGTAAAGAACCTGCCTCTGACATCCCCTCTATACTTTCCACCAACCAGCTTAAAACTATGACCCCTCGTGCTAGCCATTTCTGCCCTGGGAAATAGTCTCTGGCTATCAACTCTATCTATGCCTCTCATTATCTTGTATACCTCAATTAGGTCCCCTCTCCTCCTCCTTTTCTCCAATGAAAAGAGACCGAGCTCAGTCAACCTCTCTTCATAAGATAAGCCCTCCAGTCCAGGCAGCATCCTGGTAAACCTCCTCTGAACCCTCTCCAAAGCATCCACATCTTTCCTATAATAGGGCGCCCAGAACTGGACGCAGTATTCCAAGTGCGGTCTAACCAAAGTTTTATAGAGCTGCAACAAGATCTCACGACTCTTAAACTCAATCCCCCTGTTAATGAAAGCCAAAACACCATATGCTTTCTTAACAACCCTGTCCACTTGGGTGACCATTTTAAGGGATCTATGTATCTGCACACCAAGATCCCTCTGTTCCTCCACGCTGCCAAGAATCCTATCCTTAATCCTGTACTCAGCTTTCAAATTCGACCTTCCAAAATGCATCACCTCGCATTTATCCAGGTTGAACTCCATCTGCCACCTCTCAGCCCATCTCTGCATCCTGTCAATGTCCCGCTGCAGCCTACAACAGCCCTCTACACTGTCAACGACACCTCCGACCTTTGTGTCGTCTGCAAACTTGCTGACCCATCCTTCAATTCCCTCGTCCAAGTCATTAATAAAAATTACAAACAGTAGAGGCCCAAGGACAGAGCCCTGTGGAACTCCACTCACCACTGACTTCCAGGCAGAATATTTTCCTTCTACTACCACTCGCTGTCTTCTGTTGGCCAGCCAATTCTGTATCCAAGCAGCTAAGTTCCCCTGTATCCCATTCCTCCTGACCTTCTGAATGAGCCTACCATGGGGAACCTTATCAAATGCCTTACTGAAGTCCATATACACCACATCCACAGCTCGACCCTCATCAACTTTTCTAGTCACATCCTCAAAAAACTCGATAAGGTTTGTAAGGCATGACCTACCCCTCACAAAGCCGTGTTGACTGTATTTGATCAAGCCATGCTCTTCCAGATGGTCATAAATCTTATCCCTCAGAATCCTTTCTAACACCTTGCAGACGACAGACGTGAGACTTACCGGTCTATAATTGCCGGGGATTTCCCTATTTCCTTTCTTGAAGAGAGGAATTAAATTTGCCTCTCTCCAGTCCTCAGGTACGACTCCAGTGGAGAGCGAGGATGCAAAGATCTTCGCAAGTGGCGAAGCAATTGCATTTCTCACTTCCCAAAGCAGCCGAGGACAAATCTGATCCGGGCCTGGCGACTTGTCAATCTTAATGTTTGACAAAATTTTCAGCACATCAGCTTCGTCTATCTCTATCCATTCCAGCATGCACACCTGCTCTTCAAAGGTTTCATTCACTACAAAGTTCGTTTCTTTCGTAAAGACAGAAGCAAAAAACTCATTTAGGGCTTCCCCTACCTCCTCAGGCTCCACACACAAGTTCCCTATGCTATCCCTGATCGGCCCTACTCTTTCTTTGATCATTCTCTTATTCGTCACGTAAGTGTAAAATGCCTTTGTGTTTTCCCGGATTCCTTCTGCCAAGCCTTTCTCGTGCCCCCTCCTGGCTCTCCTCAGACCATTTTTGAGCTCCTTCCTTGCCTGCATGTAATCCTCTCTAGCTGAACTTGACCCTAGCTTCCTCCACCTTATGTAAGCTACCTTCTTCCTTTTCACAAGAAGCTCCACCGCTCTCGTCATCCGAGGTTCCTTAATCTTACCCCTTCTTGCCTGTCTCAGAGGGACATATTTACTCATCACTCCCAACAACTGTTCCTTAAACCGTCTCCACATGTCGATAGTTCCCTTACCATGGAACAACTGCTCCCAGCCCATGCTTCCTAACTCATGTCTAATCGCATCATAGTTTCCTCTTCCCCAATTAAATATCCTCCCATTTTGCCTAATCCTCTCCTTCTCCATAGCTATGTGGAATGTGAGGCAGTTACGGTCACTATCACCAAAATGCTCTCCCACCACAAGATCTGATACCTGCCCCGGCTCGTTTCCGAGCACCAAGTCTAGAATGGCCTCTCCCCTCGTCGGCCTGTCAACGTACTGCGTTAGGAAACCCTCCTGAACACACCTTACAAAAACAGCTCCATTCAAATCTTCTGCTCGAAGGAGGTTCCAATCAATATTAAGAAAGTTAAAGTCACCCATTACAACAACCTTACTGCGTCCACACTTTTCCAAAATCTGTCGACCTATGCTTTCTTCAATCTCCCTGCTGCTATTGGGGGGCCTGTAGTAAACCCCTAACGAGGTGACTACTCCCTTGCTGTTCCTAATTTCCACCCATACTGACTCAGTAGGCAGATCTTCCTCGACAATGGAAGCTTCTGTAGCTGTGATACCCTCTCTGATTAGTAGTGCTACACCCCCTCCTCTTTTTCCCCCCTCCCTATTCTTTTTAAATGTTCTAAACCCTGGAAGATCCAGCAACCATTCCTGCCATTGAGAAACCCATGTCTCTGTTATGGCCACAACATCATAGCACCAGGTACTGATCCATGCTCTAAGTTCATCACTTTTATTCCTGATACTCCTTGCATTATAGCAAACACACTTTAACCGATCCCTTGGTTCCTTCCCAGGAAAATCCTTCCCACTAGCTGGTCTACCTCTTGCTACTGCCTCACCTGCATCAACACTCACCTCTGGTATACAGCTCAGGTTCCCACCCCCCTGCCATACTAGTTTAAACCCTCTCGAACTACTCGAGCAAACCTTCCACCCAGGACATTGGTCCCCTTCCAGTTCAGATGCAACCCGTCCTTCTTGTACAGGTCCCACCTTCCCCAGAAGGCATCCCAATTATCAACATATCTGAAGCCCTTCCTCCTACACCAGCTGCGTAGCCACGTGTTCAGCTGCGCCCGCTCCCTGTTCCTCACCTCGCTATCTCGTGGCACCGGTAGTAAACCAGAGAACACTACTCTGTTCGTCCTGCTCTGCAGCTTCCATCCTAACTCCCTGAAATCACTTTTTATATCCTCAAACCTATTTCTGGCTATATCATTTGTGCCAATATGTAACACGATTTCTGGCTGTTCGCCCTCCCCTTTTAGAGCTTTATACACCCGATCGGAGACGTCCCGGACCCTGGCACCAGGGAGGCAACATACCTTCCGGGAATCCCGATCTTGCCCACAAAATCTCCTGTCGATTCCCCTAACTATCGAGTCCCCTACCACGAGTACTTTTCTATTCTGCCCCCTTCCCTTCTTTGCCACAGTGTCAGGCTCAGTGCCAGAGAACTGACTACTATGGCTTTCCTCTGGTAGGTCATCCCCCCCAGCAGTATCCAAAACGGTATACTTATTGCTGAGGGGAATGCCCACAGGGGATCTCTGCACTGTCTGTCTGTCCCCTTTCCTCCCCCTAACTGTAACCCATCTATCCTCGTTCTGAGAGACTGAATTGACTTTTTCTTTTCGGTTGTGTTGAACAACTCTGTGGCACAGGAGAAAAGAGGAGGAGCCGAATGGCAGCTTCTGGGGAGAATTGGGAGCCAAAGAGGCAAGGTGGATCTATTTGCATCTATTTGCAAGAGCACCACTGAAGGGGAAAGCAACATTTATACTGTGTGAGAGCACAGGGCTGATTGGTTGCCACGTGGACACCATGGCAACACTTATACTAACCAGAGGCTAGTTGTCAACAAAACAGCTCTACTATCTCATCTACCTTTTGGTTTTCCCCATGGAATGGCATTCTTGCAACTCTTCTGATGAGTGACACTTTGATAAAATAAGCCCTTTCTCAGCGATACTTGGGGAAGTTTCTTATTGATGGAATTTGCTGTCAGTTGACAATGCAGCAGGTACAGGTGCACTATGACCAAACAAGGAGGCTCCTCACCTTCGGAACCTTGCAGCCCAATGGTATCAATGTGGACTTCACAAGCTTCAAAATCTCCCCTCCCCCACTGCATCCCAAAACCAGCCCAGCTCATCCCCGCCCTCCGTAACCTGTTCTTCCTCTCATCTATCCCCTCCTCCCACCTCAAGCCGCACCTCCATTTCCCACCTACTAACCTCATCCCGCCTCCTTGACCTGTCCGTCCTCCCCGGACTGACCTATTCCCTCCCTACCTCCCCACTACACTCTCCTCTCCGCCTATCTTCTCCTCTATCCATCTTCAATCCACCTCCCCCTCTCTCCCTATTTATTTCAGAACCCTCTCCCCATCCCCCTTTTCTGATGAAGGGTCTAGGCCCAAAACGTCAGCTTTTGTGCTCCTAAGATGCTGCTTGGCCTGCTGTGTTCATCCAGCCCCACACCTTGTTATCTCGGATTCTCCAGCATCTGCAGTTCCCATTATCTCCGAGGCTCCTCATCACAGTCACCACCTTTCGGCACAACTCCATAGTCCAGAACATAAGAAATATTGTGGGCAGAATGAGTGCTGTTGCAAATTTCAATCTCATTAGTAAGTATTTCACACTCAATGAGATGCACTTTAATCATGTGTGAGCACATTGGTGCCGGAGACTAATAACAAATGAATTGTACTGGTACAGTTCTTGGTTGGCATGTATTGATGGTTACAGAGGAGGTTTTTCCTTCACGATGGAAGAAATAATGTTGTGTTTTATTTTCTCGGTCACTCTTTATGGAATGTTCATGTGAGTGTCCAGTGTTATCATTGAATCCCTATAGTGTGGAAGCAGGCCATTCAGCCCATTGAGTCTGCACTGAACCTCTGAAGAGCATCCCACCCAGGCCCACACTCCTCACCCTATTCCTGTAACCCTGCATTTCCCATCCACCTAGCCTGCACATCCCTGAACACTGTGGGCAATTTAGCATGGCCAATCCATCTAACCTGCACATCTTTGGACTTTGTCCTCACTACACAATGGGCCATGACTAAACACACAGGTTCAGCATGACCTCCATACTGTCTGGGATCTCAGTCCCTGGGAGGTGGGGGGGATAGTAATTGCAGATGAACTTAAAGCCCTGAAAGCACTGGTGGCCAACACACCGAGCTGGACCCAATAGCCAAGCAGAAAATACTGACACTGCCAGCAACCCCATCGCCACCTCCCAATGCCAACCCCACCTCTCACTGCACACCCCCCACCCCCACCAACATGCAGGCCCATCTGACTTTGCATGGCCCAGACCCCACTCCACATGCACTGTCATCCACCTTGCCTCTTTGGCTCCCAATTCTCCCCAGAAGCTGCCATTCGGCTCCTCCTCTTTTCTCCTGTGCCACAGAGTTGTTCAACACAATCGAAAAGAAAAATTCAATTCAGTCTCTCAGAACCTGATCTGTTAACTCCCTCGCTCTCTGTTGAACCACTGCTCTCTCCCTCTCGCTCACTCTTGCATTTTGCGCTCTCCATGCAGTGAAACATCTTTGAACATGTGAGGACCAAACAGCATGCTGGAACGGCAGGAAAGATCTCGCTGAGGATATGGGCTCCTGTTCTCCCTTCTTCACTGGGTATAGGAAAGTTTCACCCCAACTTGTGTTTGTGGTCACTGATTCCAAGGAATGACTGAGGTGACCCGGAGGGATCAGTGGCTGGGGTTGGAGAGGTCGGGCAAGGACGTGAGGTATAAATGGGCACCAGTGAGAGGATCTGGGGTGTCTTTAAGTGACAGAGCTCACTGTGTTCAGTTTGGGATCAGTTAGAGTGTGTTGTGGGGGCATCAGTGACTTTGATCATTGGTGGGGAGGGGTGCTCTGTGATTAAAGCAGATTCAGTTCTTCAGCTCAGGACACTAATCCCGCCCCCCCCAACCCCACCCCGTGTAAGTGGATAGTGATTAAACTCAAACTCTGCTCCTATTGAGCAAAGTTGTGATGTGTGTAAGCCTCTACTGGTGTGTGTGTGTGTGTGTGTGTGTGTGTGTGTGTGTGTGTGTGTGTGTGTGTGTGTGTGTGTGTGTGTGTGTGTGTGTGTGTGTGTGTGTTAATGTGCGCGCGCGTGTGTGTGCCGGCCTGGCCCTGTGTCTCGTCCGTGTGTGTGTACACGTGTCTGCTTGTGTGTGTGTCTGTATCTCTATGTGTGTCGGTGTGTATTTGTGTGTTCTGTCTGTGTTTTAAAGCTGTGTGTTTGTTAGTCCTTGCTCTGACTGTGACTGTTTATATGACTGCCTGTCCCTGTCTCATCCATATGTGGATGCCTGTGTGTGCATATATGTCTGTGTGTGGGTGTGTGTCAGTGCATCTTTATGTGTGTATCTGTATTTGAGCCTATATTTGTGTCTGTGTCTCTGTATATGTGTCTTTGTGCTCATACCCATTTATGTGTGTTTTGCCTGTTTGTCTCTGTGTGTGTTTTTATGTATATTGGTGTCTGTGTATGATTGTATGCATGCATTTGTCTTCGCCTATATGTGTACATTTGTATACACCTGTGTTTGTGTGTTTTTGTGTATATCTGTGAGTGCGTGTGTATTTGTGTATATCAGTATCGATGGAGCTTTTGTCTGTGTGTGCGACTGGGATTAGTTTTTGGGTGCAATCAGATGAGCGCTGATGTTAATACTGGTCACTTTGTTCAGCAACATTTTGCTGTCAGTTTTTATTTTTAACTGAAGGCATTGAGTAGGGAGCAGGTGTGTACGCAGCTCTGAGAGAGGAAGTGAGAGAAGATTCTGACTGGAATTCACCGACACCTCCATTTCTGAAAGTTATCTCACTGTGATTCCAATAGAATCCTCATCACTTTGCAAAAATACTATGCAAAAACCAGCATAAATCAGCAGCTCGTATGTATGTTTGTGTATGTGTGTCTACATCCAAGTGGGTGTCTGCATTTACCTGTGTCATAGGGTGTGCATCTGTGTCTGTCTGTGTCTGAGTGTGTTTGGCTGTATCTGTGTATGTTTGAGTCTGAATATGTCTGACTATGTGCATCTGTATAAGAGTATGTATCTGTGTCTGTGTCTGCCTGTCCGTCTCTGTGCATCTGTGTCTGAGTGTGTGTATGTGTGTCTTTGTGCATGTATGCCTGTACCTGAGCATGCGTGCATGTGTGTGTGTGTGTGTGTCTGTCTGTCTGTCTGTCTGTCTGTGGCTGCCTGTGTGTGCATCAATGCTGTATGTACCTGTGTCTGTCTGCATGTGTTTGTGCATCTGTGTGTGTCTGTGTCTATATGTGTGTATCTGTGTGAGTGAGTGCGTCTGTGTGAGTGTGCACACTATCATAACCTGAAGTAAAGCGGTTGGAAACCAATTATCTGACAATAGACCTGTATCAGATCTTGATTAGGACACACGACAAATATGGCGAACATTCTGGACTCCACATTTGAAACAATAACATGGAGACATTGGGGAAGGGAAGAGTTTACCAGAGGGATAACAGGATTGGGAGACGATAGCTATTGGGAAAGATTGAACTGGCTGAGTTTCTTGTCTCTAGAAAAATGATTTTTGAGGGCTGATCTTGAGGACTTTCTGATTTTCCAAAGGTTTGATAAGATAGGCATGGATGCTTCCACTTGCAAACAGAAATAGAACCAGAAGCATAATATCAGCAAGTCACAAATAGTCATGAGCAACGCCTCTCCCTGCAGAGAATGTGAGAACGTGGAACTACCTACAACAAACATGAATAATAACAGATGCATTCAGAGGCAAGTGTGAAAAAGTGTCTGTGGCAGGATGGGTCTATCAACATTTGGATAAACTAAGCAGGCCTTTTGGTCTGCTTCTGCCCTGTAAAAATATTAAAATGGTCACTTATATCTGCAAAAGTCAATCCAATAATCCCCAGGATAGACTGCTTATGACCCTGCGGCTGTGTCAGCAGAGGGAACAGGCTGTCATTATTCTGTGATTTGATCACTGAGGGTGAGACAATTTATTCACTTCCATGAAGCAAGCTTTAAAAGGAAACTGCAGAGAGCAATATTTAAATAATGAAACTTTCAAAATGACTTCTGGGCAGATTCCAATGCATCTGTTTGCCCTTGGTGTTTCAGGGAGAATGGTGTGACTGAACACAGTGGAGACTGTACTCTCTCCAGTCCCAGCTCTGAATCCCAGGCTCCCCACATACGGCCTAATTTTCTGAGCTCAATTCCAGAAGTGTGTTGCCAATTTCAGGAGTCCACCCCTGAACTTGGAAGTTTGATGTGGCAGTTTAATGTGTAGCTCAGTGCCAATTATAAAGCTGGCACGATTCAGCGACACTGATGAGAGGTGCCAAACTAATTTCAAAGGCAGTGGGCAGGCCTGGCACCAGGATGGGGGTAAGGTACATCAGGACACGTGTTGCCCAGTCTCTGCTGTTAGAAAGAAGCCTCGCGCAAGCTCCCTCAGACTGGCATCACCTTCGCCAATGCTGCAGCTGACTTAGCCAGCAAGATTGAGGTGTGCTATGGCACCACAGCTATCCCAGCAGCCTCAGGTGTTGTGGAAGCCCTCTATTTGAGCTGGACAGCCAATGGAAGGAGGCAAAGCTCGCACATTTACAATAGCAAGTTGGATGCCTGAACACATTTCTCTGCTGTGAACACGCACTGACCATGGAGGCCCTTTGGCCCATTAATCCTGATTGAACCTGCTACCCTAGCAATGGGAGAGATGGATTCTCCAACTTACCGCAAAGCTCCTTAGTGTCCACATGACTGCAGCAAACAGAAAGGGAGATAGAGAGACAGACAGGAGAAAGAAATACATTTATTACTTCAACGCAACAATAGACGGGCAAGAGTACTTTTAGTTTGATGTGACAGAATACTATAATTTGACGTTCGACTCTAATACCAAAAGTGAAAGATTGCAGTCAGTCACTGACAGGCCCTTTCCTTCCCTATTTTCTAATCTTTCTTTCCTCCTATCTGCTCCCCAATTGTATTCTATTGGGAAAAGTTCAACCAAGCAATAAAACAGGTCAATTTGGCAACTACAACATTACCATCCAGCGGTATGTATTAATATGTACAGTGTCTCTCAAGTGGTTACCATAGCAACAATGCTATTTTAAGCAATAGGTTGCTGTACTGCGAGCCAACATGATTTTCTCCAGAAAAATCATCCTGGGTTTTAAAGGGGAAATCCAAATGTCCTTGTATCTGACGGGGAATGGATTGTTTACCATAACCAGGAAGAACATGGAGCTATACCATCTGGTTTAAACAATGAGGCCTAAAACTTGGATCAAGCCTGATACCACAAACTGTGTATGTCTGGTCTGGGTGCGTACAGCCAAACAGGCTGAAGGTGCCCACAGTGGTCTGACTGGTAGGCCCACCAAAGACCCAGGTCATTAAGAGATTGGTGGCTCAGTGGTTAGCACTGTAGCCTCACAGCGCCAGGAACCCAGGTTCATGCCCGCCTCGAGCAACTGTCTGTGTGGAGTTTGCACATTCTCCTAATGTCTGCGTGGGTTTCCTCCCACAGTCCAAAGATGTGCAGGCTAGTTGGATTGGTAATACTAAATTGCCCGTAGTGTTTCAGGGATGTGTAGCTTAGGGAGATGGGTCTGGGTGGGATGTGGGCTGGTGTGGACTTGTTGGGCCGAAGAGCCTGTTTCCACGCTGTACGGGTTCTGAATAAAAAAAGACAGCAGTGGCCTTCATTTCCAAAGTACATCTGGGAGACAGCTCCTTCTCCTTCTCCTTCTCCTGGCCTCAATGCCAAGGTGAGTCACAAAGTCCAAATCCACAATCCTTGATCCAACAACCAACCACTTTCAACCCAGTGTGACTCTCAATTTCTGTCCTCGAGTTCCACGACATTGGCATAGGCACAGGAACTGAACGACCCTCCCAGTGCTACACTGAGGGAGTGCTGAACCGTCAACAACACTGTCTTTTTTGCTTGACTTGTCAGACCAAGGTTGTGTTTCCCTGCTGCCAACTCACTGCTGGTCAGAGAAGATTCAGGGGAGATGTCCCCGTGGTCCTGGTCAATCATTATTCCTGACTCAAAATCACAACATGATTTGGAGCTGAGAGAATGGCTGTTTATGGGAGCCTTGTTATGCTCAATTTAGCATGTAAATTTGGAGCATTATCATGACAATACTTCAAAAGTACTAGCTGTAAGCAGTTTGAAACATTCAAAGATTGTTAAACAAATACATGCCTTTCTGCAATGGGAAGATCATTCTGGGAGAGGCTGAAGATTCAAGTGTGTGGAAGTGGTTACTGCTAAAAGATCTAATTAGTTTCACACTTCACAGGCTATGTTCTGATGAGGTGCTTCGTTATCTCCGATTATCTGCATTTGTTATATCGAATGGTCAGAGCAGGAGTGCAGCAAATCAATGACACAAAGAGAACAAAAGCATTTTCATTCCAATCTTAATTGTGTGAAATTGACAGTAACTTAGAGCAACTTTATGCATGGGAACCTTTATAATTGGTCAATGTCAATTTTAGCTCAATAAGACAGTGAGATCAAACCATGACTAAATCAGGAGATTTCAGAGAAATAGGAGAAAAGGCATCCAATGCAATCTACAAAATAAGAGAGGCAGAGAGAGAGGGAGAGAGACTGGGAGAGGATGTAAACCTCCTTTGCACCCTCTCCAAAGCCTCCACATCTTTCCTATAGTAGGGCGACCAGAACTGGACACAATATTCCAAGTGTGGTCTCACCAGGGTTTTGTAGAGCTGCAGCAAAACCTCACGGCTCTTAAACTTGATCCCCCTGTTAATGAAAGCCAAAACACCAGATGCTTTCTTAACAACCTTATCCATGGCCCCGGATCAGGTCTGCCAGGGGCTGGGGGAGGTTCTGAACTCTGAACAAAATATTTCTGGCTCAGTATCAGTGAGATCCTCGCCCCATCTGTCACGTCTGGTTTAAAGCAGAGCTCCAGCAAATAGGTGGGGTTGGGGGGTGGGGGGGTGGTGGTGGTGGTGAGGGGTGGGGGGAGCGATGTTGGCAGACACTTGCATCTGCCATGGAGACTCAGCTGCTGGGCTTACCACTCAAACATCCAAACCATCAAAACTCACTGAGCGAGTCTGTCAGAACGAAAGATCTGCATCTGGAAGCTTATTCTCCCTCACCCAATATGTCCCAAAGTGTTTCACAGCCAATGTTTGGAAGCAGAGAAAAGTGGAGCAAGAGTGGGCCATTCAGTCATTCAAAGATTGCCAAACCATTCAACATGATCCTCTATCTCTATCCACACCCGCCCCCTGCTCTTTAATAGTTTTATCTTCTAGTGATCTCTTTTTCTTGAACATATTCAGTGTCTTGAACCTGCACGGCCTTCTGTGGGAGAGAACAAACCAGGCTTCGAGTGAAGGAATTTGTCCTACTTCAGTCCTAACTGGCCTGCCCAGAATCCTGATATTGTCCGGGTCTTGCTGAATATTGCCATGAACTGCTTCTGTACCTGCGGGGTCACGAATGGTGAACATTGTACAATCATTGGCAGAAAATCCTGCAAGCGCTATTGTTGGAATGCTGTCAGGGCCCGTAGCTGTTGCAGTATCCAGTCTCTCCAACTGTTCCCTGATATTGTGTGGCGTGATTGGAATTGGCTAAAGACTGCTATCTGTGACGTTGGGGACCACTGGACGAGGCCAAGCAGGATCACCCACTCGGCACTTCTGGCTAAAGGGTGCTGCAAATGCTTCAGCCTTATCTTTTGCACCGATGGGCTCTTCCATCATTCAGGATGGGGATGTTTGTGGAGCCTCCTCCTCCAGCGAGTTGCTTAATTGTCCATCAACATTTACAACTGGATTTGGCAGGGCTTCACTCGGATCAGGCCCCTGAACGGCACTATCAACTGCCCTTTCAGCACATGTTCACTGAAGGACTCCCCAGCTGCCTCACCATACAGCCAGAAAGGAGCCAGTGAAGCGACCCTGGCCCGTTCTCATCTGTAAGGCTGAGCCCTAGAGAATATCCATGGGGTGAACTGCTGGTCACACTGGCTTCAGATAGAGATTCAGCAGTTAATTTTCAGACAGAGACAGCGCCCACAACAACACAGAATACTGCTTAACTAATGTTTTTACCCGACCCCGATCTTTCACAGTTCATAAACTAGATACTACTGGCAGAATGGAGCATGACATTGAGTGAGGAGAACCCAATAAACACTGGGAACAGGCTCAATTACACTGAGCTCTCCAATGCAGTCACGCTAATGTGTATCACACCGGGTCATCTATATTTCATATCGAAGGATTGAGAGCACAGGCAGGGCAATTAAACAACAGTTGGAGCTTGACAATAGAATGCAGATATAAATATATAAAAAAATCTTCAGTTTCTTTTTGCAGTGACTCACAAACCGGGAATTTAGCTCTGCCAGCCTCTTTGAAAGAATTGTGCAATTAATCCCACTCCCCTGCTCTTCCCCAAAACTCTGCCACTGTTTTCCATTGTATTTTAAGTATTTATCTACTTCTCTTTTTAAAGTTGTTGTTGAATCTGCTTCATGCCACTCCCAGCAGCACCAGGGTAATGGGTGCCGCTGAATTGGCTCACGTCGACTGGGGAGGCTTTCACTTTAAACTGGCATTACGCAGCAGCTATTTTTTCAAACACCCTACACTAAATGGATCATTGGCAAGGGCATCTCGAAAAGTAACCACTGACCAAGTCTAATCTGAGGCTGTAATTTCAGTTTCGCCTTCAGCCTCTTGTTTGAGGTCTCCAAAAACAGGTTGCAACCAACTGTGTATCTTCCCCTTCCTCAGGTCTGTAGCGGAAGTCCTGAAAAAGGGTAATATCTGAAATGTTGACTGCTCCTGTCCTCCAGATGCTGCCTGGCTTGCTGTGTTCTTCCAGCCTCCTGCTTGTCTACCTTGGATTCCAGCATCTGCAGTATTTTTTGTCTCTAAGCGTGTATCTTACCCTTATTGATTTGTGCCCTGACCGGAGTTCCCAAAAAGCCTACCCAAAAACAGGATGACTGACACATTTACACACTGCGTAGGTTTAAACTGACACCAAACAGTCTTTGTCTCACAGAGGAACAGTCAGATACACAAGGAAAGGATTGTCTTACTTGGTGTTGTCGGAGTCGATTGTATGAAACAGGTTTTCCAGTTCATCTTCGTTGAGGGTCCCGTCCGAGAAAAAGGCCCGAAATTCATCCAGGGACAGCTTACCATCATCTGAAACCAAACAAACAACAGGGTCATCGGTGACAGGAACAAGCAATCAACACACATAGCAGCAAAGGACAGCACAGTCTGAAACCAGTGTCACATGGACACCCAACACTCCATCCCCACTCACCACCCAAAAAAGCAATTATTATTAATCACCTACGTTGTGAAAAGTTCAGGTGCTCTGACAAATCCCTGAGGAATACTGTTTACCACCTCTCAGAAAACACACAGTGTTCACTTCAATCCTTCTTTCTGCCACAAGCCAGACAACCTGTATCACCAGATTATGAGATAACAAGGTGTAGATCTGGATGAACACAGCAGGCCAAACAGTAACATTTCTGAAGAAGGGTCTTGGCCTAAAACGTCAGCTTTCCTGCCCCTCTGATGCTGCTTGGCCTGCTGTGTTCATCCAGCTCCACATCTTGTTATCTCAGATTCTCCAGTATTAGCAGTTCCTACCACCTCTCTCACCAGATTGCCATCAACTTGTGCTAACCCTCTTTGATCACACGCTTGCAACTGCCCTGTCTCTAACTCTAATGATCAATTCTGGCAGATCCTTCACAATCAACTGGTCCATGGGACTTGGAATGCACAACGTTTGAGTCAGAGAGCAGAGCTGGTTCCACTAAACCAGCACCTGACATCATCAGTTAGTGCTCGCCTCGTCTGTTTGCGTTTTTTCTTCTAAAAATATTCAAAAGCTTTTCACCGTATTTTACTGTGTTGTTCATTGTAGAGTACATGTGACAGTAAATCATCACTCATTCTTTACTGCCCTCCTTACCCAGACCGACGAACATTTCTCCTGGAATCACACTACCACTAGTTATGAGCGTTGATTGCTCAGACTGGTTTCAGGCTGCTGTTTAGGCCCACAGGCCTCTCAATGGGTCATGTCTCAGCTTCTTGCCCCCTTTCTGTCCTCACCCATCTCCTGAGGACTACATTGTGACTCCCCAAGGCCAAGAAGAAAAGGTCAATTGTGCAACTTGTCATCCAGATTGTCAAGCCCTCTGGTTTGAATGGGTTTCTAAGGTGGTGGCATTAGATGACAGAAACTGTGCTGCATCAGCCCATTTACAATGTCACTGTGATGTTGAAACAGTGTCTGATTGACTGTAATAGGTACTGAACACAGATAATGGGAACTCTGAGAATGGCTATCAGAGTGTATAATGGAACCCATGGTTCCAGAGCTTGTTTTACATTTAATTCTTTCACGGGATGGAAAGGAATTTAGTCAATCTTAGAATCCAAACAGAATGTGCAGAAAGAGGCCATTCATCGCATCAAGTCCTCACTGACCCCATCCGGACCCACTCTGTCCCGCCCCTGTAACACCACATGATGTTAACCCACTTAGCCTGCACACTACAGGGCAATTTAGTACGGCCAGTCCACCTAACCCATGCATCTTTGGGCTGTGGAAATGAACCAAAACAGACAAAGGGAGAATGTGCAATCTTCACACAGTCATCCAAGGCTGGAATCAAACTCAGGTCCCTGGCGCTGTGAGGTAGCAACGCTAACAACTGTGCCACCTTGAACTGCCCTTAGAACTGAGTGCATGTCTGGCCATTTGATAAGGGTAGTTTGCTGTGGGTGTGGGATCTTATACCCACTGGACCAGGCAACAATGTCAGATTGCCTTCCCTGATCCAGATGGATTATTTGTTAGCAGCATTTAATGTTGTTATAACAACTAATAATCACTGTTATTGAGACTTGTTTTGAATACTAATTCTGTTAATTCATTGAATTTGCATTCCATCAGCTACTATGGAGAGACTTGGACAGGGATCCCCGGAGCTATAGCCAGAATCTCTGGATTTCTAGCCCAGTAACATTACCACTGTGCTATCGTCTCTCGCCAAAGCAAAAGGGGTAAAAGTAAATGGCTCCATGTGTTACTAGGGTATCTAAGACTGAAATTGGAAGCCAAAATCTCCGAGGGAACTAAAACTGGTTCTACCGGTTAGGAAAATATAGTGTCGACCAAGTTCAGATTATAATTGAAGTGGTGTACTAAAGGCAGGCTGTAGGAGATGCAGGCTAATGCTGGGGAAGCTGGGAACAGGCAAACATACGGCTGCTGCAACTGTTTCAGATATTGAAGATAACACTGGGGGAATCTACATCATTCAGACCAGCACTAGCAGAGATGAGGAGGGTCTGTAGACCTTTATAATTTTCACCGGAACCTTTGGTTGCTTACGCATTGCTGGGAATCACGCAAGATCGTCACGAGAAATGCAGACACTTTAGGGGGCTTTGTGAGTGTGATCGATGACTCATACGATGAACAAATTGTAAGATCTGTTTTACCATTATGTGGCCATTTATAGCCATCAGCAATTTACCTGTTAATGCACACTTAGTAGCCCAGGTAGTTGCATAACTAGTTTGCAATGCAGTGATGTCAATAGCGTGGGTGCAATTCCTGTACCAGCTGAGGTTACCATGAAGGACTCTCCTCCTGAACCTCTCTCATTGCCGGAGGTACAGTGACACTCAGGTTAAACCTCTCTCTCTCTAATAAGAGAACAGCCTAATGGTCTGGTCAGACTATGGGGACATTACCTTCACACACTTAGCAGAAGCTGATTTCAGGTTGGATTGCTAAGAGTAAAACTTTCTAAAGGTAATACCTATTCATCACGTTTTCAGTTGGTTTTCTTTAATTTCTGAAGTTCACATTATTGGTCTCCACAGAGATCTTAACATTTGTGACAATGAGTCATATGGTAGCACAAAACTTGAGTAGCTGCTCAGAAAGACTCATTCAGTCAAAGCTTTTCATCCCACACTCGTCAGGACATTTTGCAAGAATGCAAATTCAAGGCGAAAGCCAATATCCATAGCGTGTGAGAAGCGAGTATGGATTGATCAGAGAGTGAATTCTAATCGGTAGAGGTGTTTCCATGCAGAACATCACCACTAATGTTGATTGACAGTTAACTGCCAGACTTTGCTTATATTTTAAATCAGACACGGTTAATTTTGATTGGTCAGGGCACTGCCCAGAGAAATTAACCAAAAAATGGCTGTCATCTAATTTGTTGCATCGAAACAGGCACAGTAAGAGTCCTATATCTGAAGCACACCAACATGTAATTCCTCACTAAATAGTCCTTGGAAATGCTGACGATCAGCTTGCCACCTTACAACCTGAAAGGCTCATAGAGGGCTGCAATTGTCAAAATGAACCTTCAAGAAAATGGAGAAATACAGAAGAAACTAGAGCAGCTATAATGAGATTTTTCTTTGTGGAGTTTATTTAACAGTTCAGCCAGAGCTCTTGGGGAACTGTTGCCTGGCACACAACATTTCACTGCTCAGTTTTGAATTTTAACATTGAACTTGAGAAAATTAATTGTGATTCAGTTAATATCTGAAATGATTGATTGGATTGAGTGCATGCAGTAATTTTATGAAAGAATTATACTTTGAGATTGTCTCTTGGGTACAGAAAAATGTGCTTGCCAACACAAAGGTGCTACAAAGCCTGAGTAGATTTGAAGTTAGTTATGAGTTTGAAAACAGACCAGTAACTTTTTTGTAATTCTAAATACTGTTTACTCACTAATAGAATAAAGCCATAAGATACCAAACTTCCAAATGAACCAAGAGAAAATAGTACAACTGTTTAACTGATGGACTCCCGACAGTGCGGTAACAGACCCTTCGGCCCAACAAGTCCACACCGGCCCTCAGAGCATCCCAGCCAGACCTATCCCCCTCTAACACACCTAATCTACGCATACCTGCACATTATGGACAATTTAACATGGCCAATCCACCCTAACTTATACAATCGATATGTTTCAGGCCGAGACCCTTCTTCAGCTTTCCTGCTCCTCTGATGCTGTGTGGCCTGTTGTGTTCATCCAGCTCTACACCTTGTTATGTCTGATAAAGAAGAAGCTGTATTATACCCTTAACAGCTAGAATTAACATGAGGTAAACATGAATAAATGGGCAAACTATGGTCGAATGCAACATGTGCTGTTTAATAAATATCAGGCACAAACAAGGCAGATCCTCTGAGTTTATCAGCAACGTCCAGATATTAGTCATCAACTTGAGCCACAGACTCTGTCTTCCTCATGATGGACTCCAGCTGTCTTCTTTCAAGGACATTCATTTAGATTTCCCTCAAAATCTGCTCCAACTGAGATTTTCACAAGGAGATAGTAGGAACTACCGATGCTGGAGTTTAAGAAAACAAGGTGTGGAGCTGGATGAACAAAACAGGCCAGGCAGCATCAGAGGAGCAGGAAGGCTGCCGTTTCAGGTATTAAAGCATCCAGACCTGAAATGTCAGCTTATGCTCCTCTGATGCTGCCTGGCCTGTTGTGTTCACCCAGCTCTATACCATGTTATCTGAGATTTTCACAATGAATGTTCGACTCTCAGTTGCTTAGCCTCTCCTCCCAAGACCACATCCATTCGATTCATAAGGCTGCACTCCAGCACCTAATCACGGCCATGACTCCAGGTCTTTCTTGGCTTCCTTTTGCCCCAGCTGTCAGCTCCGCTAAGCTGATGCTGCTGCTATCATTCCATCTGCACTGAGCAATATCTGCTCCAAAACATCTCTCGGCCTCAAGTGCATGCAGCTAACCACAGAATTTCAGCAGTATGAAACTGCCTGCCCCTCAAGGTCCAGACTGCCCACAGCCCATAAATTGTTATGAGATCTGTTATTATCTGTGAAAGGGCAGCACAGTGGCTCAGTGGTTAGCACTGCGGCCTCACTGCACCTGGGTCCCGGGTTCAATGCCACCCTCGGGTGACTATCTGTGTGAAGTCTATACATTCTCCCTGTGTCTGCCCGGGTTTCCTCTGGGCGCTCCGGTTTCCTCCCATAGTCCAAAGATGTGCACAGCCATGTTAAATTGTCCATAGAGTGCCCGCTATTTGGATTAGCTATGGTAATGCAGGGTGAGGGGGTGAGTCTTTGGAGGGTCAGTGTGGACCTGAATGGCCCTTCTACACTGTAGGGATTCCATGTTAATATCATAACAGGTGGTCTGCCCCTGCTTGGAGGCAGAATCTGATAGGGAACCGGTTTGGTCTTGTGAAAGCTATCCAAGCAACTAGTCAGACCACAGCTGGAATACTATGAACAGCTCTTGTCTCTTTATCTAAGTAGAGATACACCTGCA
Source organism: Stegostoma tigrinum (assembly GCF_030684315.1). NCBI lineage: Eukaryota > Metazoa > Chordata > Chondrichthyes > Orectolobiformes > Stegostomatidae > Stegostoma > Stegostoma tigrinum. The sequence goes on from NC_081369.1 coordinate 3,266,044, forward strand.
TTGGAGATATTCTACAGGGGGTTCATTTGGTGGATACCAAGCATGGAAAGACTGTTTTAAGCGAAGAGGTTGAGCAGGTTGGGCCTGTACTCAATGTAATAGAGAAGAATGGGAGGTGATCTTATTGAAACATACAAGATTCTTCGAGGGATTGACAGGGTCAGTGCATAAAGGTTATTTCCCCTTTGTGGGAGAGTCAAGACCAGATGACGTCACATATTTAAGAGAGAGATGATGAGGAATTTCTTCCCTCAGAGTAGTGAACCTGTTGAAATTTTACTGCAGAGGGCTGTGGAAGTTGGATTATCAAGTATCTTCAAGGCTGAGGAACACTTTTTAATCAGGAGGGAAATCAAGGGTAATGGGGAAGATGCTGGAAAGTGGAGATAAGCATGTTGAGATCAGCCATGGTCCCACTGAATGGCAATGTAGGCTCAATGGTCTGAATGGCCTACTACAGCTCCCATGTTCTATGATCTAATGGTGGGTCGTTCCTCCCCAGGTTGAGGTAGAAGTCTCGGGTTCACGTCAACTACTGACCTGAGCAGCAGGAAACTGCTGCAAATTGGCCTGCCTGAGCAGGGACAGGCTCTTACTGGGATTGGGGGCGGTGAGTTTGGGGAGTCCAGCGCAGTCTGCTCCTTTAGTAACAACACAAGCATTGCAAATTAAAACTGCAGTGATTGTGTACTGGGTTTGTATCTGGCCGGCGAGGGAGAAGCAGCTCTCTCTGAACTCTGATTGGCATCAGGAACCAGCAAGGACTTGTTTGATTGTTGTGGCCTCTTGTGAAGGAAGCAGTGAGCCTCAAGTCTCAGTGGGGAGTAACTCACTATCAATGGGTTACCACTACAGTAGATCTTCGCACAAAATACATTTGAATCTTTAGCTTCACCCAGTCTGCTCCAATGACACCACCATGGCTGTAATCAGTTGGTTTAAGTTTTGGCAAACATCTGTAGCTCGAGTTGTGGGTGAGATTGTTGACCTGCTCACCAAGCTGGTTCCTTCTTGTTCAGATGTTTTATCACCATGTTGGTGACATCGTCAGTGGAGCCTCCGATGAAGTGATGTTATTCTACTCTGTTTGGAATTCATACTGTCCGGTCCGTTATAGTGAGTACTGTCATTGCCGGTTTTGATATATGTGGGTTTGTATATCGGGTCCAGTTCCATATGTTTGTTGATTGAAGTATGGGTAGAGAACCATGCCTCTAGGAATTCCCGTGTGTGTCTACATTTGACTTGGGCCACTATGGTTACTTTGTCCCAGTTAAACTGATGGCCTTCATTATTTGAGTGTACCAATATTAAGGAAAGTTTGTCATGTTAAGTTTCTTAAGTTTCCCTAATATCAGTACACTCAGACAGTCAGTTTAACTGGGACAAAGTAAC